>NC_086446.1:763564584-763937918 GCF_028390025.1 Pseudophryne corroboree
CAGTACATTCCTGCAGACACTGGAGTGCATAACAGTTCTGACACCAGTACTTTCCTGCAGGCACTGGTGTGCATAACATATTCAGCAGCCTAATACTCCTGTTGAAATTTTGTGGGAATATGGAGCATACCCCTCAAAATACGTTGCAACAGGTGGTCGATCAGGTGCAGGTCCTGACTCGACAATTTAATGATTTGTCCATTAAAATGCACACCTCCCAGGCTGCTGGCGGAGCTCCCGCAGCAGCAGCACCTGCAGGGGTTAAGGAGCCGAAAGTAAATCTCCTGGATCGTTTTTCTGGAGATCGCTCGCAGTTCTTTTGTTTCAAGGAGAGCTGCAAGCTATACTTCCGGCTTAGGCCTCAGTCTTCTGGGTCGGAGATTCAGCGGGTGAGCATAGTGATTTCCTTGCTACAAGGAGACCCACAGGTCTGGGCATATGGGTTGCAGCCTGACTGTCCGTCGCTTAAAAGTGTTGATGCTTTTTTTACGGCACTGGGCATGTTGTATGATGACCCTGACAAGACGGCCTCAGCCGAGGCTCAGATTTCGATCCTTAAGCAAGGGCGAAGGCCAGTTGAGGTTTACTGTACGGAGTTTCGAAGGTTGGCCCATGATACCCAGTGGAATGACCCAGCCCTGAGACACCAGTACCGAAGAGGTCTTTCTAACCAGATAAAGGACCAACTGGTACGATATCCCTTGCCTGATAGCTTGGATCAGCTCATGCAGTTATCCATCTGGGTGGATAGACGGCTGAGAGAGCGTAGGCTTGAAAGGGAGACTGAGATTTCCTTCCTTCCCAAGGGAACCTCAGACTCTGAGGAATTTTCTGAGGAGCCTATGCAGATTGGGGCTACCCGCCTCTCCTCGCGTGAGAAGACGCGGAGGAGACAGCAGGGGTTGTGTTTGTACTGTGGGAATAAAGGTCATGTGGTAGTATCATGCCCAGAAAAGCCGGAAAACTTCAGGGCCTGAGGGTGATGGGAAATATCCTGTCAGGCCAGAAGTCAGAATTTCCCAAGAAGACTTTTATCATTCCGGTGACCTTGAAGATCCTCGGTCAAACTGTCAAGACTGAGGCCTTTGTGGACAGTGGGGCCGACGGGGTTTTTATGGACTGCCAATTCGCCCTGAAACACTCTATTCCCTTAGTACCCTTGGCATCGGAAATTGAGATTTGTGGGTTAAACGGGGAACCATTATCCCAAGGTAAAATTACCTCTTGCACTAGCCAGATTTCTTTGTTTATTGGAGCCACACACTCTGAAAAATTGTCCTTTTATGTGACTGTCTGTACTTTTGCCCCATTGGTGTTGGGGATACCCTGGTTAAGGGCCCACAATCCTCAATTAGACTGGGTCTCTGGGGAGATTCTTAGTTGGGGTACTGATTGTTTCAGGAGTTGCTTGAGCCTTCCAGTCAGGCTCTCGCAGCTAAGTTTGCCAGGATTGCCAGGGTGTTATGCAGATTTTGCGGACGTGTTCTCCAGAAAAGTTGCAGAGGTACTACCTCCCCATCGCCCCTATGACTGTGCCATTGATTTGTTGCCAAATGCTAAGCTTCCCAAGAGCAGGTTGTACTCCCTGTCACGTCCTGAGACTCAGGCTATGGCAGAGTACATTCAGGAGAACTTGGCTAAGGGATTTATCAGACCTTCACAGTCTCCAGTTGGGTCGGGGTTCTTCTTCGTGGGTAAAAACGACGGTTCGTTGCGACCCTGCATCGACTTCAGGGAATTGAACCGTATCACGATTAAAAACTCATACCCACTGCCTCTCATTTCGGTCTTGTTTGACCAGCTTCGTACTGCCACCATTTTTTCTAAGATTGACCTACGCGGTGCGTACAATCTAATCCGAATAAGAGAGGGGGATGAATGGAAGACTGCCTTTAATACCCACTCAGGGCATTATGAATATTTGGTGATGCCTTTTGGGCTCTGTAATGCCCCGGCAGTCTTCCAGGATTTCATGAATGATGTGCTCAGGGAATATTTGGATAGATTCTTAGTTGTATACTTAGATGACATCCTAATCTTCTCCCATTCCCTGGAGGAACATCGGAAGCATGTACGCTTAGTCCTCCAGAAACTCAGAGACCACCGGCTTGGGGCGAAGCTGGAGAAGTGCGAATTTGAAGTTCAGCAAATCGCATTTCTAGGATATATTATCTCCCCAGAAGGTTTCCAAATGGAGGGTTCCAAGGTACAGGCAGTCCTGGATTGGGTGCAGCCCACTAGTTTGAAGGCGCTTCAGCGTTTCCTGGGCTTTGCGAATTTTTATAGACGATTTATCGCTGGATTTTCGTCTATAGTGGCGCCCTTGGTGGCACTCACTAAGAAAGGGGCGGATGTTGCTCACTGGTCTTGTGAGGCTAAAGCGGCTTTTGCCCGTCTCAAAAGGGCATTTGTTTCGGCCAAGGTACTGCGACACCCAGATCCAGAGCGTCCTTTTGTGGTGGAGGTGGATGCCACTGAGATGGGTATTGGGGCAGTGCTTTCTCAGATGGGAGTGTCTGATAATCGCCTTCATCCCTGTGCTTACTTTTCCCGTAAATTTTCGCCTGCCGAGATGAATTATGACGTGGGTAACCGGGAATTGTTGGCTATTAAGGATGCACTCGAGGAGTGGAGACACTGGCTTGATGGGGCTAAGTTTGTGGTCTCAATTCTCACTGACCATAAGAATCTGGCATATTTAGAGTCAGCGAAGCGTCTCAATGCCAGGCAGGCACGATGGGCTTTGTTTTTTGCTCGCTTTAATTTTTTGATAACATATCGCCCTGGGTCAAAAAACATCAAGGCTGATGCGCTCTCGCGGAGTTTTGCTCCAATCCAGGAGACCACCGAGGAGCCGTTGCCCATTGTTTCCCCATCATGTATTAAAGTGGGCATTACCCAGGACCTCTTATCATTAGTCCTTAGAGCACAGGAGCAGGCTCCTCCAGACCTTCCGGTAGGTCTTTTATTTGTGCCTCCTAGGTTAAGACAGCGAGTGTTCCTGGAATTCCATGCCAAGAAGTCGGCAGGTCTCCCGGGTATTGCCAGAACTCGGGAGTTGCTATCTAGGGCGGTGTGGTGGCCCTCGGTGGCTAAGGATGTGGATCAGTGGGTTCGGGCATGTGACATCTGTGCCCGAAATAAGACTCCTAGAGGGGTTCCTGTTGGCCCATTACATCCACTCTCTATCCCATCTAAGCCATGGACCCACATTTCAATGGATTTTGTGGTGGACTTGCCCAAATCCTCGGGGATGACAGCCATCTGGGTTGTCGTTGACAGGTTTTCGAAGATGGCGCACTTCGTTCCACTGGTTGGGCTGCCATCAGCAAGACGCCTGTCTGAATTATTTATGCTGCATGTTGTGCGTCTCCACGGGTTGCCACTTGATGTGGTCTCTGACCGCGGATCCCAGTTTGTGGCCAAATTCTGGAGGGCATTTTGTTCCGATCTCCAGATTTCTGTCAGCTTGTCGTCAGGCTACCATCCGCAGTCTAATGGGCAGACTGAAAGGGTGAACCAGTCCTTGGAGCAGTTCCTCAGGTGTTATGTCTCCAAGTGTCAGACTGACTGGGTTGCTCAACTGTCCATGGCGGAGTTTGCCTATAACAACGCGGCTCACTCTGCTACAGGGATCTCTCCCTTCCTTTGTGTGTATGGGCATCATCCTAAGGCCAATTCTTTTGACCCCCTGGACTCCACGCCTGGTGGTTCCTCTGTGGTTTCGGTCCTTAGAGGTATTTGGCGGAAAGTGAAGAAAGCCCTTGTGTCTGTGTCATTAGTGACCAAAAGGGTTTTTCATAAGCGGAAAAGACCCTGCAGCTTCAAATTAGGAGACTTCGTCTGGTTGTCTACCAAGAATTTGAAGTTGAGACAGCCATCTCATAAGTTAGGGCCACAGTTCATCGGCCCTTATAAGATCACCAGGGTTATCAATCCGGTGGCATTTCAGTTAGATCTGCCCCGTTCTTTGGGTATCAATAAAACATTTCATTGTTCCCTTTTAAAACGGGCGATTAGTAATCCTTCTTCCAGTGGAAGACCTTCCCCTCTTCTGATACGTGGCCAGAGGGAGTTTGTTGTTGAAAGGATTCTTGACTCCAAGGTGGTTCGGGGTCGGCTGTCATTTTTGGTGCACTGGAAGGGGTATGGCCCGGAGGAGCGGTCGTGGGTGCGCAGTTGTGATCTTCATGCCCCCAGACTGATACGCTCTTTCTTCTCGCAGTTCCCCGATAAACCCGGTGGTAGGGGTTCTTTGACCCCTCGTCAGAGGGGGGGTACTGTTAGGGTCTCCTGCCCTGTGCTGCCACGTCGTCATGGCAACCGGGAGACAAGTGCTAGTGGAGTAACCTGAGCGCAGCTGATACTCCGGTTCGGGTCTTTTGCTGTGCAGTGGTTATAGGCTCTGTGCACGGCAGGGGATCCGGTGCTGGTTTTTGTGCTCACAGTCTGTGAGGTCTGAGTGGGGCGTGGACAGCACCTGCTTTATAAGACCTCTTTTCAGGGTAAGCAGATGCTGCTGAATCTTTGTTGGTTAGTCAGTTCATGAAAGTTAGCCAGTACTGTGTAGCTTTGTATTTGTTTGTTGCCTACTGCAAATAGGCCTGGGGATTTGGTATTACACTCTGCCAATCCAGACCTAGCAGTAAGACTGGAGTCAGTCGTTTAGCTTGCTGGGGTTCTGTTACTACTCTGTGAACTTAGCAAGTTTGCGGCTGTATTCTAAGACTTGCCTGTCTTATCCTGTCTCACTGTGCTAGGTGTCAGGGGTCAGTTTAGTGGCAGTAAGCTAAAACCTGTGCACTGCAAGTGAGAATTAGGATTGTGGAGATTCTCCTTGTGTCTATCATTCCATCTCTGACCAAGGAGTTTACTGCCACACCCGTTGGTAACCCTTTAGGGTTTTGCTGTTGCCCTTAGCAACAGCATTTCGGGTTCTCTACGTATTAAAACACAACATCTTGTTTTTTCCATCTGAGCAGTTCTAATACAAGGGAGATACCCAGTTCCTTAGCCTCTGGGCTTCTCTGTTCACTTTGTGTGTATTTTGTTACCCTATCACCTTCTGTGTACATTATGTCATATTCCCCAGTTTGTCTGTGAGTCCATCTGTTTTGCATAACAGTTCAAACACCAGTACATTCCTGCAGGCACTGGTGTGCATAACAGAATTCAACCTCCGTGCCTGTCCACACTAATAGCAGTTCGTCTATGTAGCGCATGTAGAATGGTATTTTACTTGCAATGTTCTGATCGCTGAAGAATGCCTGTTTTTCCACCTCAAACATGTAACTATTGGCAAATGCCGGGGCCACACAGGACCCCATAGCGCAGCCCTGTTGCTGTACATACCATTGTGCATCAAAGAGGAAATAATTCCTTTTAAGAGTCAACTCTAGTAACCTAATGAAGAAGTTAAGATCAGGACCTGAGTATATCGTGCTGGTAGCCAGAAGACGAAACACTGCCTCTACCCCCCCCCGAGTGGGGGATATTGGTGTACAAACTGACAATATCTAATGTGCACAGAAATGCACCTTGCAATAATGTCGGCAGGTTTCGAAGCAATAGGATAAGTGTGGTAGTATCCTTCAAATATGTTTTCTGGGCATGGACCACTGGCTGGAGGAACATATCCAAATACTGTGAGATTCTATAATAGATAGAGTCCTTCGCGGATATGATTGGACGTCCAGGAGCTGCCGTCGGGTGTTTATGTATCTTCGGCAATGTGTATAGGACAGGGGCGACCGGATTATCTTGTATCAGAGTGAGAATTACGGCCCGGGGAATGTGCCCACTACTGCTTCTTCCAACACACCTTTAAGTTCTGCATTATACTTGGTTGTAGGATCTGCTGATAATTCAACATAGACCGTGGTGTCTGCTAATTGCCAGTAAATTTCATTTCTGTAGGCTTGGAGGTCTTGTATTACTATTCCGCCCCCTTTATCTGCGTGGCGGATAATAATACTCTCATCACCGCTCAGGTTTTTCAACGTTGTCCATTCGGTTTTAGACATATTTGGTATGACTGGTTTCAATGATTGAACAGCATCTTTAACCGCCAGATCCAAAGACCGGTTGAAGCATCTTAATGAGGGATTCATAGTTATCGGTACCCTGAATTTTCCATAGCGGATTCATTCGTCCAGCTTGGGCCTCCGCACTCTGCTCAAAATGTTCGCAAAGTCTCAGTTTCCTATTGAACCTGTAAGAGTTCAATTTCCATTGGAACTCATTAAAAGTACTTGTCGGCACAAACGAGAGTCCCATTGTTAACAAGTTTTTTTCCTCCATTGTTAACACCCTACTTGACAGATTGAAAATCATTTCTGTTTTTTTGGCTTGTTCTTGCGTTTTGAGGATCCTTTGCCATTGTCGTCCTCTTCGGGTAAAAGGTCTCCTGTAGCTTCTCGCTGTGTGCGAGTGCTTACTCCTAAAGGGGGCTTACCAGTGTTGGCTCTGGCTGATGTTTCACCCTCACTTTGCGTCGACTGCCCACCACTGGAGGTTTCAGTATCACCATCAAATCTCCTAAACCACCTCTGACGAGGTTTGTATTCTCTTTTATATCCTGGGAATACCGCCCAAGGATACACTCTGCCTTCAGAGTAATCCTTTTGAACCAGTGTTAGTTTATTGCGTTTAAACTTGACTAAGTCCCTGCGATACGACTCAACTTGTGTTGTCAGCTTAGCAAGCCAATCAGTACCAGAGTCCTGCTTGAGAGTAGGAAGATGCAGTAACTCAAACTCCGCTTTCTTCATTTTAATTTCTTTCAGTTCTCTAGCAGCCTCAGATATGACTAACAGGATAAGGTCGAGGCTGCACTTGTTAAGGATAGCAGCCCATTTTCAGCAAAATTTCCCTATCGTCAGGGAATTTCTAACCCGAAACCCTCTTGAGATTTGGCCACTACGGTGGTAATCCGATAACGTAACCCCGTGAAGGTAATAATCAATTTTTTTTTTGGAGAGTCTCAAAATCTGCACATAGAGTTGTTCTGCGGATTCACTGCTCTCTGACTGCTTCCAATGATCAGTAAACCGTATGCTGTCCGCATCAGCGTCGGAGAAACTCCAAGTCTCTCCAACAGGTAACGCAATGTTTCTGATGCCAGAATTATCCTGCATCTCAACAGGATCTAAATTAGAGGGGGGACCGAGGAAAAGCACTCCTGCAGAGGGAGTCAAGCTGGATACATCGATTGAACACTTTGGCCCCCAAAGGTCTTAATGAGCATCTCCCACTCAACTGCTTTCTATGATTGTGTTTATTGGCTTTGCAGGTCCTAATGCTGATTTATAACTTATATGTGGTTATGTCCAAATTATACATTATTGAGCACTGATTCTTAATTGATCGCATCCCTTTGAAAGTAATCGATATTCATGATTCAGTGCTTTATTTCTGATTTGCATATTACTGTCTGCCTAAAGAGATTTTGATATTTGTTCCTGATGTGGATCTACATGCTTCTGATGTCCAGTGCGTCTATACACTTTGTCTGTTTTGTTGATTTGGTTGCTAGGTTACAGTCCGAGCTGCCGGGTGCACAGGAAGTGCGCGATGCCGCTTGGTGCCGTCAGTAGACCCGGCGCCCGAGACGATGACCCGGCTGCACGAGGTGGGGTGAGTGGCTATTTAAGTGTTTATTGTGTGTATATGTTTATCCTGATGACGATATTAAAACATCGAAACGTTGATACCTAAACCTGTGGCCACTGTGTCCAGTTGTTATCCGGACTCCAGGTCGACAGCAAAAAGGTCGACACACCTTTGGTCGATGTCAATTGGTCGACACACCTAAGGTCGACATGCATAAAAGGTCGACCGGAACAAGGTCGACATGGAAAAAGGTCGACGTGACTTTTTCACGATTTTTTCTTTTTTGGAACCTTTTCATACTTAACGATCCACATGGACTACGATTGAACGGTAAAGTGTGCCGAACGAAGCGGAAGCGGAGCGAAGGCACCATGCGAGGGAACGCAGTGCACTAATTGGGGTTCCCGGTCACTCTACGAAGAAAACGACACCCAAAAAAACATAAAAAACTCATGTCGACCTTTTTCCATGTCGACCTTTTTCCATGTCGACCTTTTGTCCATGTCAACCTAAGGTGTGTCGACCAATTGGCGTCGACCTAAGGTGTGTTGACCTTTTTGCTGTCGACCCTCAGTCCCAGACCCGTCCAGTTTGATCTGAAGTGAAAAGCCTGAGAGTGCCGCTGTCCTTGTACATTATACAGTATATATATATATATATATATATATTAGAGATGGTGGCACAAACACCTGGCCCATCTAGGAGTGGCACTGCAGTGGTAGACAGGATGGCACTTTTAAAAACTAGGCCCCAAAGTGCACTTTTCGTGTTTTGGTTTTGGAACTGGATCATCGCTCGTGTTTTGGATCTGGATTTGTTTTGCCAAAACCACCCTTTCAGGTTTTGGTTTTGGTTTTGGATCTGGATGATTTTTGGAAAAAACAACAACACAAAAACAGCTAAAATCACATAATTTGGAGGTAATTTTGATCCTACGGTATTATTAACCTCAATAACATTCATTTCCACTTATTTCCAGTCTAATATTGTTTTAGGCCAAAAGGTTGCACTGAGGTAGCTGGATGACTTTGCTATGTGACACAAGTGTGCTGCACAAACACCTGGCCCATCTAGGAGTGACACTGCAGTGTCAAACAGTATGGCAGTTTTAAAAACTAGGCCCCAAAGAGCACATCATGCAAAGAAAAAAAAGAGGTGCACAGAGGTCGCTGGGTGACTAAACTAAGCGACACAAGTGTGTGGCACAAACACCTGGCCAATCAAGGTGTGGCACTGCAGTGTCAGACAGGATGGCACTTTTAAAAACTAGGCCCCAAACAGCACATGATGCAAAGAAAAAAATAATAGGTGCAAGATGGAATTGTCCTTGGGTTCTCCCACCCACCCTTATGTTGTTTAAACAGGAAATGCACACTTTAACAAACCAATCATTTCAGCGACAGGGTCTGCCACATGACTGTGGCTGAAATGATTGGTTTGTTTGTGCCCCCACAAACAAAGAAGCAATTAATTCCCCCCCCCCCCCCCCCCACACCACCCCACCCAAAAAGAAGCAATTCATCTCTCTTTGCACAAACTGGCTCTACAGAGGCAAGATGTCGTCCTCATCCTCCGATTCCTCACCCCTTTCAGTGTGTACATCCTCCTCCTCACAGATTATTAATTCGTCCCCACTGGAATCCACCATCACAGGTCCCTGTGTACTTTCTGGAGGCAATTGCTGGTAAATGTCTTCGAGGAGGAATTTATCATTCGTTTTGATGAACATCATCTTCTTTTAACGCACAGTTCTTTGCTGTGCTTTTGCCAGCTTAACTCTTTTCATTTTTCTAGCGAGAGGATGAGGGCTTCCATCGTCATGTAAAGCTGAACCACTAGTCATGAACATAGGCCAGGGCCTTAGCCTTTCCTTGCCTCTCGCCCTTGACAGATGACGTTGATGGCATTTCATCGTCTATGTCATGACTAGTGGCAGCAGCTTCAGCACTAGGAGGAAGTGGTTCTTGATCTTTCCCTATTTACCCTCCAAATTTTTGTTCTCCATTAACTTTCTGGAGTTATACAACAATATGTGGCACAGGAGATCGTACCCTACACCACACCGGGCAACCCTGTAAACATTATTTGGATTAAATATTAATAACCCCTTTATTTGGAGTAAATAATATACAGCACAGGACAGCACCACTGGACTTATAAGGCAGTACCACTGGATTTATACGGCAGTACCTCTGGACTTATACGGCAGTACCACTGGACTGGATTTATACGGCAGTGCCACTGGACTTATACGGCAGTCAGGACCAGACACAGTAGTGTCCGTTATTTACAATACACTACACAGTAGTGTCCGTTATTTAAATGACACCGCAAAGTAGTGTCCATTATTCACATTAATCCACACAGTAGTGTCCATTATTCAGATTACACCGCACAGTAGTGTCCGTTATTTACATTACACCACACAGTAGTGTCCGTTATTTACATTACATTGCACAATAGTGTCCGTTATTTACATTACACCACACAGTAATGTCCGTTATTTACATTACACCACACAGTAGTGTCCGTTATTTACATTACACCTCACAGTAGTGTCCGATATTCACATTACACCTCACAGTAGTGTTTGTTATTCACATTACACCGCACAGTTGTGTCCATTATTCACATTACACCACACAGTAGTGTCCGTAGTTCACATTACAACGCACAGTAGTGTCTGTAATTCACATAACACCGCACGCACAGTATTGTCCGTTATTTACATTATACCTCACAGTAGTGTCCGTTATTCACATTACACCGCACAGAAGTGTCTGTTATTCACATTACACCACACAGTAGTGTCCGTTATTTACATTACACCACACAGTAGTGTCCATTATTCACATTACACTGCACAGTCGTGTCCGTTATTTACATTACACCATACAGTAATGTCCGTTATTTACATTACACCTCACAGTAGTGTCCGTTATTCACATTACACCGCACAGTAGTGTCCGTTATTCACATTACACCGCACAGAAGTGTCTGTTATTCACATTACACCACACAGTAGTGTCCATTATTTACATTACACCGCACAGTAGTGTCCATTATTCACATTACACCACACAGTAGTGTCCGGTATTTACATTACACCGCACAGTAGTGTTTGTTATTTACATTACACCACACAGTAATGTCCGTTATTTACATTACACCTCACAGTAGTGTCCGTTATTCACATTACACCGCACAGTAGTGTCCGTTATTTACATTACACTGCACAGTAGTGTCCATTATTTACATTACACCCCACAGTAATGTCCGTTATTTACATTACACCTAAAAGTAGTGTCTGTTATTTACATTACGCCACACAGTAGTGTCCGTTATTCACATTAACCCTTACAGTAGTGTCCGTTATTTACATTACACCGCACAGTAGTGTCCGTAATTCACATTACACCGCGCGCACAGTAGTGTCCGTTATTTACAATACACTACACAGTAGTGTCCGTTATTTACATTACACCGCACAGTAGTGTCCGTAATTCACATTACACCGCGCACACAGTAGTGTCCGTTATTTACAATACACTACACAGTAGTGTCCGTTACTTACATTACACCACACAGTAAAATGTCCATTATTTACATTACACCACACAGTAGTGTCCGTTATTCACATTACACCTCACAGTAGTGTCCGTTATTTACATTACACCGCACAGTAGTGTCCATAATTCACATTACACCGCACAGTAGTGTCCGTTATTTACATTACACCATGCAGTAGTTATCTTATACATGTTACACAACACAGTAAAAGCCACTTATACACGTTATGCCACAGTAAAGCACTTTATACATGTTATGCCAGGTATAGCCCAACCATGTCATTCCTACCACCCTGCTACTGTAAATGTAGTACCTTCTGCTACATTACTTTGCAGGAATAACTCTGGTTGATGTTCTGCCTTGGACTCCACGCAACGCCTCTGGAAGATGTCCGCAGTGACGGCGAGAGAGGGGATGGGACAGGTACAAATTACCCGGGACTGATGAAGGGGCTCGGCAGAAGCCCTGGTTAACTGCACTCCTCCTTGCCTTCTTACTGGGCAGCAGCAACAGCATAAGCTCCCATCTTGGCAAAGTATGCTGTGCTGCAGTGACAGAGGCAGAGAGGCTGCTGCCGCGGAGCCTTTGCCTGTTCCTGCAGTGGTAGGTGGAGAGTGATTACATCGGTCACGCTCCCCACTCGAATTGCTCCTGGCTGAGGACTCTGGTCATTTTTTTTTTCATTTCCCCAAAAGGGTGTGTGGCCATGCCTCCCACAATTAGGCCATGCCCCAAAAAATCTACCCGCCCGGCAAAACTCTCGGCATTCGGCAGCAGCACACTCTATGTGGGGTGGAGGAGGGGGGGAAGGAAGCTAGAGGGACCTTGCAGTGGGAGCCGCACTACACTCTGCTAGCGCCGTTACCTGTCATCCACTTTGACAGGTGCAATGGCAGCTGGCAGCAACAGGGTAGCAGAGCAGGGAGACCGCCTCTTCAGGTAGGTGCCTCCCCACACTTCATACCCTTTCTGGATTGGTAGCGCCGGTTATGACGGCAGTATCACTGGACTTGACTTATATGGCAGTACCACTGTACTTATACGGCAGTACCACTGGACATATACGGCAGTACCACTGGACATATATGGCAGTACCACTGGACTTATACGGCAGTATCACTGGACTTATATGGCAGTAACACTGGACTTATATGGCAGTACCACTGGACTTATATGGCAATACCACTGGACTTGGCTTATATGGCAGTACCACTGGACTTATACGGCAGTACCGCTGTACAGGTAGGTGGAGAGTAATTACACTGGTCATGCTCTCCACTTGAATTGCCCCTGGCTGAGGGGCTCAAGGCCCCCCTACACCGCTGGACTCTGCAAAGTTTTTCTTTTTTCTCCTAAAAGGGGTCCTGACCACGCCTCCCGCGATTAGGCCACCCCCTAAAAATCTACCCACCCAGCAAGACTCTCAACATTTGGCAGCAGCACACTCTCTGTGGGGAGGAGGTGGGAGGAGGAGTGGGAAGGAAGCTAGAGGGACCTTGCAATGGGAGCTGCAATACACTCTGCTAGTGCCATTACCTGTCATCCACTTTGACAGGTGCAAAGTGAGCTGGCAGCAGCAGGGTAGCAGAGCAGGGAGAGCTGGGTGCCTCCCTGCACTTCATACCCTTGCCGAGTGGGTAGCTCCAGCTCTGAAGGCAGTATCACTGGAATTTATTTATATGGCAGTACCAATGGACTTATACGGCAGTATCCCTGGACTTACACGGCAGTACCACTGGACTAGACTTATACGGAAGTACCACTGGACTTATACGGCAGTACCACTGGACTTATATGGCAGTACCACTGGACTAGACTTATACGGCAGTACCACTGGACTAATACGGCAGTACCACTGGACTTATATGGCAGTACCACTGGACTAGACTTATACGGCAGTACCACTGGACTTATACAGCAGTACCACTGGACTTATACGGCAGTACCACTGGACTGGACTTATACAGCAGTACAACTGGACTTATACAGCAGTACAACTGGACTTATACGGCAGTACCACTGGAGTTATACGACAGTACCACTGGACTTATACGGCAGTACCACTGGACTTGACTTATACGGCAGTACCAGAATCAGAATCAGCTTTATTGGCCAGGTATACTTGTGTATACTAGGAATTTGTCTTCAGTTTGCTATACAAAAGCCAAGTAGGTAACAGATAAGCAGGTGGGGGCAACTAAAGTCATACAGATAGGCATACTGTAGGGACACAAGTTAGTTACATGTACGTCTAGTCAGTCAATGTTCAGGAGTTCAGCAGGCGGACCGCATGGGGAAAGAAACTTTTGAGGCTTCTGGTGAACCTGGTGGGGACAGCCCTGTAACACCTGCCTGAAGGAAGCAAGTTAAACATGCTATAGCCGGGGTGTAGCTGGTCTTTTACTATCTTTGTTGCCCACTTTTTAGCTCTGGACAGGTACAGGTCCTGGACTGAGGGAAGGTCGGCCCCGATGATCTTCTCTGCAGTTCTGACCACCTTTTGGAGCCTGCATCTGTCCCTCGCGCTGGCGGAGGTGTACCATACCAGTATCGAGGAGCACAGTACCGACTCCACAATCGCGGAGTAGAAGAGGAGCAGAAGCTTCTGTGGGATGTTGAACTTCCTTAGTTGCCTGGTTGAAGAACAACCTCTGCTGTGCTTTCCCGACAGTGGCATCAGCGTTGAACCTCCATTTAATGTCCCGGGAGATTGTGGTCCCTAGAAACTTGAAGGAGTCCACTAGCGATACCACACTGTCAGCAATCGTTAGCGGAGAAACACTATCTGACTTCTTCCTGAAGTCCACTATCATCTCAACAGTTTTGAGGGGGTTGAGATCAAGGTTGTTGAGGCTGCACCACTTGGCCAACCGATCTACTTCCCGTCTATAGGCCGATTCATCCGCGTCCTTGATGAGGCTGATGATGGTGGTGTCATCGGCGAATTTGATGATCTTTACTGAATGCGCCTCTGTGGTGCAGTCATTTGTGTATAGTGAGAAGAGCAGGGGTGAGAGGACACAGCCCTGAGGGGACCAGGTACTAATGGACCAAGCTTGAGAGGTGAATTCTCCCACTTTCACCACCTGTGTCCTATCTGTCAGGAAGTCTACTATCCAGGAATAGGTGGCTTCTGGGATCCCTAGGCGAAGTAATTTGGGGTGGAGGATGATGGGGATGATTGTATTGAAGGCTGAGCTGAAATCGACAAACAGGACCCTCGCATAGGTACCAGGAATGTCTAGGTGCTGTAGAATGTAGTGCAGGACCAGGTTGACTGCATCCTCGACACACCGATTCGATTGATAGGTGAACTGTAGGGGGTACATTTGGGGGCCAGTCACAGTTTTCAGGTGATTTAAAATTCAGATACTCGCACGTTTTCATGACCACAGACGTCAGTGCTATCGGCCTGTAGTCATTCAGGTTCATGACAGACGGTTTCTTGGGGACCGGGACGATATAGTAGAACTTTTGAGGAAGGAAGGGACTTTCTGTAGCTCCAGCGATTTGTTGAAGATCTTGGTGAATATGGGGCGAGCTGACCTGCACATGCTCTTAGGGCAGATGGTGACACTCCATCAGGACCTGCCTCTTTCCTGGGTTTGGCCTTTTTGAACAATGCCTCCACCTCTTCTTGGGTGACTTGCAGTGCCTGGAGTTGGCTGTCGGTGTTCGGGGCATCGTAGAGGTGATTGTTTGGGTCACAGGGGACTTCTTTTGCGAACCTGCAATAAAAGTGGTTCAGTTCGTCTGCTAGGTGTTGGTGCATGGTGGTGGACTTTGATGTTTTCTTATAGTTGGTTATGGATTGCATTCCTTTCCATACAGATACGCGGTCATTGGTGGAGAGATCACTTGTCAGCTTGTCCGAGAACCGCTTTTTTGCTAGCCTGATTCCTTTAGCCAGAGAGTTCCTAGTTCGGTTGTATATTGCTCTATCACCGCTGCTATAGGCCTCCTCTTTGGGCTGACAAAGTTGCCTGAGCTGGGCGTTGAACCAGGGCTTGTTGTTGTAAATGCGGTAAGTCTTGGTAGATACACACATGTCCTCACAGTACCTGATGTAGGATGTGACAGTGTCTGTCAGGTCAGTTGCCGAGGCTTCGAAGACCCTCCATTCCATGCAGTCAAAGCAGGTCTGGAGCTTCATCTTAGCCTCATTGGTCCATTTCTTAACAGTCTTGACGACAGGCTTAACCACTCTCAGCTTCTGTGTATAGGTAGGGAGTCGGTGGACGAGGCAGTGGTCAGATAGGCCGAGTGCAGCCAAGGGGGGGGGGCCTACCCATTGGCCGGGATGGCACTCGCCAGGGGCGCCAGCCAAGGAGGAGCGCCGCCCAGCGCGCGCCCCCCCCCCCTTCCGCTCCCCAACCTCTCCTCACCCGCAGTGAAGTTAGTGCAATACAATCAAGAACATGTGTAGAAACTACAGCTCCCAGCAGCCCTTCCTGCTGAGAGCTCCCGGCCGCAAAGGCTGCTGGGAGCTGTAGTTTTTGCAGAGCTTTTTGATTGTAGTGCGGTGCAGTGTTGGACGGACACCGGAACAGTGGATGCCGCCGCTGCTGCCTGCTGTGCATCACTGTAGGTGAGCAACTGCCTGAAGGGGAGTGGGGGAAGACAGGAGAGACAAAATAATAAAAAACAACAACAAATGTGTATGTATATATATATATATATATATATATATATATATATATATATATTCTATATGTGTGTGTATATATATATATATATATATGTATATATTATATATGTGTGTGTGTATATATATATATATATATATATGTATATATTATATATGTGTGTGTGTGTGTGTGTGTATATATATATATATATATATATTCAGTGGTCGAAGTGGGGTGGTATACGGCGGTGTGGTATACCGCCACTTCTTCCACTGAACCGGAAATTAAAGTGCAGCAGGAGGTGAGGGAAGTGGCCATTCTGCTGCACATGGTACTCCCGTCCCTGCTCGGTGGCTGTGTAGAGCGCTGTACTAGCTCACCGCCGCCCACCGCTCACCACCACCAGCCGCCACCTGCAACAAATGGCGGTCAGAGGGACTTCACCACCGCTGCCCATGGGTGTCTCTGCCGACCACAGTCAGGTAATGGTCCCCTGCTGTCACCCTCTCTCCCTGTCGTCACTTTCACTCTCCCTGCTCTCCCTGTCGTCACTCTCTCTCTCCCTGTTGTCACTGTCGTCACTCTCTCTCTCCCTGCTGTCACTGTCGTAACTCTCTCTCTCCCTGCTGTCACTGTTGTCACTCTCTCTCCCTGCTGTCACTGTCGTCACTCTCTCTCTCTGCTGTCACTGTCGTCACTCTCTCCCTGTCGTCACTCTCTCTCTCCCTGTTGTCACTCTCTCTACCTGTCCCTGCTGTCACTCTGGCTGTCCCTGTTGTCACAATTTCAGCTCATTCAGTGGGCTATAATGTGAATTTCGGCTCGTACTGTGTGCTATAATGCGAATTTCAGCTCATTCAGTGTGCAATAATGTGAATTTCGTCTCATTCAGTGTGCTACAATGTGAATTTCGGCTCATTCAGTGTGCTACAATGTGAATTTTGGCTCATTCAGTGTGCTACAATGTGAATTTCGGCTCATTCAGTGTGCTACAAGGTGAATTTCGGCTCATTCAGTGTGCTACAATGTGAATTTCGGCTCATTCAGTGTGCTACAATGTGAATTTTGGCTCATTCAGTGTGCTACAATGTGAATTTCGGCTCATTCAGTGTGCTACAATGTGAATTTCGGCTCATTCAGTGTGCTACAATGTGAATTTCGGCTCATTCAGTGTGCTATAATGTGAATTTCGGCTCATTCAGTGTGCTATAATGTGAATTTCGGCTCATTCAGTGTGCTACAAGGTGAATTTTCGGCTCATTCAGTGTGCTACAATGTGAATTTCGGCTCATTCAGTGTGCTATAATGTGAATTTCGGCTCATTCAGTGTGCTATAATGTGAATTCCGGCTCATTCAGTGTGCTATAATGTGAATTTCGGCTCATTCATGCTGCATTCAGACTGCAAATGCCGGATCCTACCCGGTAAGACAAACGTGTACTTACCGGGTGGGATCCGGCATTTGCACTCTGCTGCTGGCTTTCCGACCCGGCAATATACCGGGTCGGTTGCCATAACAACGGAGCACGCAGCAGCAGCAGGGGCGGGGGTGGAGGCGGTGTCGGGAGATGAGCTCATCTCCAGCGCCGCCTCTCCCTATCTTGTGAATGGGAACCGTGTCGCATCGACACGGCTCCCATTCACACCGCACCTGACCCGGTAATCAACCCGGGTAAAACCCTTCTTTTTTACCGGGTTGATTTACCGGGTCAGGCGACCCGCTAAATCGGCCAGTGTGCTTTCCCATCGCACACTGACCCGGTTCAACACGGCAATATGCCGTGTCGGTACCGGGTTATTTGTGCGATGTGAAAGGGGTTTAGGTGTGCTATAATGTGAATTCCGGCTCATTCAGTGTGCTATAATGTGAATTTCGGCTCGTACTGTGTGCTATAAGATGAAAGGGGCACCAGTACTAATAGTATAAGGGGTTCTACTACACTGGACATGCCCCCTTTTGGGTGACGTGTCCTTAACTTTTCCATATCCCCACTTCAAAATTTCCACTTTGACCACTGTGTATATGTATATTATATATATATATATATATATATATATATATTTGTAGAAAAAAATATTTTTTGTGTGTGGATGTTCTGCACTCAGTGAAAATACGATTAGCTGCCGGTGCCAGGGTGCCCTCCTTGCATAATGATATAGCCTGGTATGGTTTGCTGTGTGAAGTTTGCACCTTCCTGACACAAAAAGACACATGCGGAATTCGACAGACTTGTATATAAATATAATAGTGCAAATACAGCATCAAGGATCCCAACGTTTCAACACCATGTGGGTATTCATGGTACGAGACTTACTAATACTTTTGGCCTGTCCTGAAAATATTGTAATATTGCTTTTATAATAATAAATATAATCTGCACTATGAGTGCATTTTCCTTTCAACTTTGTCTTTAGAAATATATATCTGACGACAGTAAGTATTGCGTGGCTGCGCCCCTATTTCAAATATGTGTGTGTGGGGGGGGGGGCAGTCCCCTACTTTGCCAGGGGTGCTCAGACCCCTAGATACGCCCCTGAGTGCAGCACACAATATAGACCGGAAGGCAGACTTGAGGGTAGTGTAGCACTGATCAAGGATGCGCTCTTCCCTAGTTTGACACGTGACTTGTTGTTTGTACTTAGCAGGGGTTAAAGTGGGCCGGAACGGGGCGGAACTGCGTTCCGTCACCTCTAATTGCAGGCGGAACCAGTTCCGCCTCCGTCCGGCCACAGCATCAGGTCACGGCTGCATTGTAAAGTTTGCAGCGTCCGCCAGCCAATCCCGGCTCGCGGACCAGCTGCAGATCCAATTAAAAGAAGGAGCGGCTATTTCAAAAGCTGGCGTGAGCCAATCACGGCTCGCGGACCGCCAGCCAATGAGAAGCTGCCTAGTGGCAGTTTCTCATTGGCTAACAGTCCGCGATACGTGATTGGTGCGCAATCGGCGCTAGATTCAAAAGCACAGCCCCTTCCCCTATACGGATACTGGGACCGGCAAATCTGTCTCCCCGCAGCACAGCGTAATGGGACCGCCGGAGCCCGTGACAGTGGGTCCCCCCGCACACATGCATAGGATCATAGGTGTGCGCACCCCCCACACGTGCCCTACATTTATTGCTGCACATTCCTGTGTCCTTCTTCTGCTGCGCCCGCCATCAGGTCATGTGAGTGAGTGTGCTTTCTTTATCATTATTTAGGCATACATGTTTCTCCAGCGGCACACAATAAGGACAAGAGTTGGCTTTAGTCACTAAAGCCGACTCTTGTCCTTATTGAGTTCTGCTGGAGAAACATGAGATATATATATATATGTTTACTTATTTAATGGTGAGCACTACTGGGGGCATTCTGTAAGCATGTGGGGCGGGCAATGTGAATAAGATTGTGCAATAGTGAGGCATTATTTTGAATTTGGGGTACTTTTGTGTGGCCACGCCCCTTCCTCATGAAACCACACCCTTTTTGCGGCACGCGCGCCGAAGGCGCACGCTAAGGGGGAAGGGTTGTGGGGAAGATGAGTTCCCCCACCTCTCCAGGACCACTTTAAGCCCTGGTACTTAGGTAGCTCCTTTCTCAGGTTAGTTCTGTTGAAATCGCCCAGTACTATAAGCAGAGAGTCTGTGTGTTTTTGTTCTATGTCGGATATGCATACGGCCAGGTTGGTGCAGAGCTTTGCTCACGCAGGCGAGGGGGGGGGTGTACACTCCCACAAGGGCAATTGAGGCAAATTCCCAGGGGGAATATAAGGGGTTACAGTTGATACTTAGCATCTCCAGGTGAGGGCTACATGATTTGCCTAGGATCGTGACATTGGTGCACCATCCGTCGTTGATGTAGAAACAGATGCCACCACCCTTCGTTTTTCCTGAGAGAACCTTGGAGCGATCGGCCCTGAAGAGACTGAAGCCCGGCAGAGACATCGGGTTGTCCGCAATATGGTCGTCCAGCCACGTCTCTGTAAAGAAGAGTATGGACGACCCTGTAATGCCTGACCCTGGGCTGCCCAGAAGGAAGGACAATTCATCGAACTTGTTTGCCAGTGAGCGCACATTGGAAAGCAGGATTGTGGGAAGTGCAGAACAGTGCCCTCGCTGCCGCCACCTCACTAGGGCGCCTGTGCGACAGCCTCTCCTCTGAGCCCAGGTCCTACTACTAGGGGCGAGATGGGGACCTCTGCCATTCTCTTTCCGAGGCCGGCGATCCACCTGCCAGTCACCGCCTGGGCTGCGGGGGGCGCGGCCGCTCGGTAATCCACTTTGGTGTCCACGATGTCTGCATCCCTGCCACACAGGGCAGCGAGTGCTGCAAGGGCCGCTGATCCGCCTGCCGACGGGCCCGAACTCAGGGTAAGCACCGCGGGAGCACTCCAACTTAGGAGAGCTTCCCTGCTGTATTTGGTCACCAGTGGGGTAGACAAGGGCAGTCACTGGACTTATACGGCAGTATCACTAGACTTATATGGCATTACCACTGGACTTATATGGCAATATCCACTAGACTGGACATATACGGCAGTACCACTGGACTTATACGGCAAGATCCACTGGACTGGACTTAAACGGCAGTACCACTGGACTTATATTGCGGTATCACTGGACTTGACTTATACGGCAGTACCACTGGACTGATACAGCAGTATCACTGGATTTGATTTATACGGCAGTACCACTGGACTTATACGGCAGTATCACTTGACTTATATTGCATTACCACTGGACTTATATGGCAATATCCACTGGACTGGACTTAAATGGCAGTACCACTGTACTTATATGGCAGTATCACTGGACTTGACTTATACGGCAGTACCACTGGACTGATACAACAGTACAACAGTATCGCTGGACTTATACGACAGAACCACTGGATTTATACGGCAGTACCACTGGACTGATACAGCAGTACCACTGGACTCATACGGAAGTACCACTGGACTTATATGGCAGTAGCACTGGACTGGACTAGCACAGACCACTCAGCACACATCTCTACCCCCGCTCAGCACACAGTACAGTAGCTTTCTGCATAGAGAATTTCCGGGGGGAGCTGCTTGCTGCACATGCTCAGCCTTAGCAGCTACCTCCGTCCTCACAGTGACTGCCGCTAGTGTGCTCCAGCCTCCCAGACCCTGGTGCCTGGTATGTATAACATATACAGTATGTATACTGTATATGAAGTTTGCATTTTTGTATGTATTTGTAGGTATGTATTTATATAAGTATCTGTGTTTGTGTGCTTGTGTGTCTGTATGTTTGTGTATGTAAGTGTGCATACCTCCCAAATTTCGTGTTGTTGAATTCGGGACTATCGCGAGGCTTCGCAGTGTGCCGTCCTGCAAATGGGGTGTGGCATCGATCGTGGGGGTGTGGCCTCGTGTGAGTGGGCGTGGCCTCACCAAACGGCCCATTTTCCTGCCTTTTGGGGGCATGCCCACGGGTGGGACAGCGGGACAGGGTCCGAATAGAGGGACTGTTGTGAGGTATGTGGGTGTATGTATGTATACATTTGTGTGCTATGTATATATGTATATATAATATATACAGTGGGGTATATTTACTAAGCTCCCGATTTTGACCGAGATGCCGTTTTTTCTTCAAAGTGTCATCTCGGTTAATCTCGGTCATTTACTAAACACTAATCACGGCAGTGATGAGGGCATTCGTAATTTTTTGCAAGTTCAGGTAAAAAATTACGAATGAATACACCATCGGTCAAAACGCGGCTGTTTAAGTATGAATCTCGGTCATTTACTAAGAAGTGCAAAGCCAAAAAAGAACAAACACTGCCGTGAAAAATTACAACTCGTAAAAAAGTGCTAAAAAAAAACAGACCTTTTTTTTTTATTCGTGATTGGATAGGCATGCACGGATCCATGAGATCCGTGCATGTATATCAGTGGGAAGGGGTGGGAAAGTGCTTATTTTTTCAAAAAAAATTGCGTGGGGTCCCCCCTCCTAAGCATAACCAGCCTCGGGCTCTTTGAGCCGATCCTGGTTGCAGAAATATGGTGAAAAAAATGACAGGGGTTCCCCCATATTTAAGCAACCAGCATCGGGCTCTGCGCCTGGTCCTGGTCCCAAAAATACGGGGGACAAAAAGAGTAGGGGTCCCCCATATTTTTAAAACCAGCACCGGGCTCCACTAGCTGGACAGATAATGCCACAGCCGGGGGTCACTTTTATACAGCGCCCTGCGGCCGTGGCATCAAAAATCCAACTAGTCACCCCTGGCCGGGGTACCCTGGGGGAGTGGGAACCCCTTCAATCAAGGGGTCCCCCCCCCCAGCCACCCAAGGGCCAGGGGTGAAGCCCGAGGCTGTCCCCCCCCATCCAATGGGCTGCGGATGGGAGGGCTGATAGCCTTTGTTGTAAAATAAAAGATATTGTTTTTAGTAGCAGTACTACAAGTCCCAGCAAGCCTCCCCCGCATGCTGGTACTTGGAGAACCACAAGTACCAGCATGCGGCGGAAAAACGGGCCCGCTGGTACCTGTAGTACTACCACTAAAAAAATACCCAAAAAAACACAAGACACACACACCGTGAAAGTATAATTTTATTACATACATACACACATACATACATACATACTTACCTTATGTTCCCACGCAGGTCGGTCCTCTTCTCCAGTAGAATCCAAGGGGTACCTGTTGAAGAAATTCTACTCACCAGATCCAGTGGTCCAGGCTCCTCGGCAAATCCAGGGTTAATCCACGTACTTGAATAAAACAAAAAAACGGTTGCCCGACCACGAACTGAAAGGTGACCCATGTTTGCACATGGGTCACCTTCCCACGAATGCCAGAAACCCACTTTGCCTTCTGGCTAAGTGGGTTTCTTCAGCCAATCAGGGAGTGCCACGTTGTAGCACTCTACTGATCAGCTGTGTGCTCCTGTCCTCACTGACAGGCGGCACACGGCAGTGTTACAATGTAGCGCCTATGCGCTACATTGTAACCAATGATGTGAACTTTGTGCCCTGCGGTTGACCTAAAGTGACGTCACCGCTGAGCAGAAAGTTCCCATCATTGGTTACAATGTAGCGCATAGGCGCTACATTGTAACACTGCCGCGTGCTGCCTGTCAGTGAAGACAGGAGCACACAGCTGATCAGGAGAGTGCTACAACGTGGCACTCCCTGATTGGCTGAAGAAACCCACTTAGCCAGAAGGCAAAGTGGGTTTCTGGCATTCGTGGGAAGGTGACCCATGTGCAAACATGGGTCACCTTTCAGTTCGTGGTCGGGCAACCGTTTTTTTGTTTTATTCAAGTACGTGGATTAACCCTGGATTTGCCGAGGAGCCTGGACCACTGGATCTGGTGAGTAGAATTTCTTCAACAGGTACCCCTTGGATTCTACTGGAGAAGAGGACCGACCTGCGTGGGAACATAAGGTAAGTATGTATGTATGTATGTGTGTATGTATGTAATAAAATTATACTTTCACGGTGTGTGTGTCTTGTGTTTTTTTGGGTATTTTTTTAGTGGTAGTACTACAGGTACCAGCGGGCCCGTTTTTCCGCCGCATGCTGGTACTTGTGGTTCTCCAAGTACCAGCATGCGGGGGAGGCTTGCTGGGACTTGTAGTACTGCTACTAAAAACAATATCTTTTATTTTACAACAAAGGCTATCAGCCCTCCCATCCGCAGCCCATTGGATGGGGGGGGACAGCCTCGGGCTTCACCCCTGGCCCTTGGGTGGCTGGGGGGGGGGACCCCTTGATTGAAGGGGTTCCCACTCCCCCAGGGTACCCCGGCCAGGGGTGACTAGTTGGATTTTTGATGCCACGGCCGCAGGGCGCTGTATAAAAGTGACCCCCGGCTGTGGCATTATCTGTCCAGCTAGTGGAGCCCGGTGCTGGTTTTAAAAATACGGGGGACCCCTACTCTTTTTGTCCCCCGTATTTTTGGGACCAGGACCAGGCGCAGAGCCCGATGCTGGTTGCTTAAATATGGGGGAACCCCTGTCATTTTTTTTACCATATTTCTGCAACCAGGATCGGCTCAAAGAGCCCGAGGCTGGTTATGCTTAGGAGGGGGGACCCCACGCATTTTTTTTTGGGATTTTACATTGTTTAATTAAAAAAAAAAAAAAAAAAGAACCCCAGCACGGATCACACAGATCCGGCCGAGATTGATTGTTAAAAAAAACGGCAGTGTTTTGCTAATCACTGCCGTAAAATTAGGTAAAAAAAAACGAATGACATCGACATCGGAAGAAAAGAAAAACCCGAATACGACAGCTTAGTAAATCCATCGTAATAAATTCAAAAAGTTGCAGTTTTACACTGTCGATGTCATTCGTGATTGAACTTTGACCTATTTTCGGAAATTACGAATGTTAGTAAATGTACCCCAGTATGTTTATGTGTGTATATATATATATATATATATATGTGTGTTATATATATTTATATATATATCTCCTATATAATAGCCCACATCTGTGACTGTGTGTATAACGCTGGGCGTGGCTAGGAGCTCTCATTGGGTTAGCAGCAGGTCTATCACTCCCAGTCCACTGCTGATTGGGTGAGAAACGCCCTCCCACACAGGTTACATCCAATGGGAGACTCTGCCCTTTGGCTGCTGTGTGCTCCCAGAGCAGGATTAACTGATGGAGCTGCAGCTCCAGGCCCACGCCCCAAAATAGGCCCACTGCATCTGCAGTAACATACTCTCCAACAATTTACATACAAAAATCTACAAATTCGAAAAGGGGGCGTGGCCACGGGTAAATGACATGACCACACCCCTTTTCATATATTTCACTGGAAGTTTGGAGAGCCAGAAATCGGTACAGACCATAAAAAAAAGGTACTGTACCTGGCAAAAAGGTGCAGCTGGAGGGTATGCCACTGCACCTGCAGCAAGTCTCTGCGCTGTAGATAGGGAAAAAAAACAACCTTTTACTGCAGCGTCCTATGTCCTATGTCCTGATGCTAGTCCACCTGCCCCCTCCGTCAACAACACTCCCCACTCCCTAGCCACAGCGCAGGTGGAACAAGAGCTGCTGTGGCCACCGGCATAGATGTGTATGAAAGTGGCGCAGCGGAAGGCTTTCATAGCCCTCCCTGCGCCGTATACTTTTTCAGCCCCATAGCCTCCTCTGCGTGTGATGTCAAGAAGTGACTCCCCACCACAGCCACGCCCAGATTACCAGAGGCCCTGACTCCGCAACACAGCACCTGGGCTGCCAGCCTGGAAACCCCAAGATCATATCTCCCAACATTTTGCTTTTGTAAGGAGGGACTCCTCGCGTGGCGCAGCTGCGCGATACCGAAAAGGGGGCATGACCTGATGAAAAGGGGGCGTGGCTTCACATGGGTGATGCAAATGTGAGCCACGCATCCAATTCCCGTCAAAGTGGGGCACAGCCAGCGCACCGTGAGCTGCTGGCCATGCCCCCAGTCCCTCTGCCTCACTGGAATAGATGCTGTGCGCATGCGCATAGCGTCTATTCACCGCTGCTCTGATCTTAACTGAGCAGAGCAGCAAGTGATCAGGAGCCTCACAACTGCCCACCGCCACCGCGGGACACTGCGGCCCATGGGAGGGACAGCGGAACAGACCCACAAAAACGCGAAAATCGTGACAGTTGGGAGGTATGCCCGAGATGGCTGATGTAATGGATAGAGTGGGTGATATCATGGAAAGTAATGTCTGGATGCTGAATCAATGTAAAAGCCTACAGTGCTGTGCAGTGCAGTGGGTGTGCAGTGTCACTGGCACTGCACAGCACTCTCACATTTTACATTGATTCAGTGAGTCAGTCAGTTCTGCCAGCCAGTCACTATTGTTAGCGCCGATGTCCCAAGGCATCTCATTACAGGGAAGTAGACACACTAAATAAACTACAGCTCCCAGTAGCCCTTAGTGCCGCTCTGGCCTGCTAGGAGCTGTAGTTTATTGAATGTATCTTCTTCCCTGTAATGCGCCATGTTGGTTCAACAGTGCTAACAATAGTGACTGGCTGCTTGGCTGGTGTGCGAGTCTCCGGGTGAGCCACTGCCAAAGGGAGGACAGCAGCTTAGCTGCTTCCAGGAGGAGAAGCAGGAGAAGCATTACCCACCCCTCCCCCACTCACAGTAACTCCAGTCCCCATCCGCGGCACCCTCACACACACCCTCCACCACCCACGGTGGCTCTGGTCCCCCACCCGCAGCACCTCAGCACCCGCCACTCCCTCACCAGCGGCACCCCTGCAACCACTCCTCTCCCACCCACGGTGGCTCTGGATCCCCACCCGTGGCATCCACGTACCCACCCCTCCCCCACACACTGCACCAGCCCCTCCCCCACCCGCAGAACCCTCGCAACCACCACTCTCCCACCCGTGGCACCCCCGGACCCCATCTGCATCTCCCCCGCACTCGCCACTACGTATTAGGACGCTACTACTACTGGGGGGGGGGGCATTACGTATAAGGACACTTCTACTACTGGGGGTGCACTACGTATAAGGATGCTGCTACTACTACTGGGGGTGCACTACGTATAAGGATGCTGCTACTACTACTGGGGGTGCACTACGTATAAGGATGCTGCTACTACTACTGGGGGTGCACTACGTATAAGGATGCTGCTACTACTACTGGGGGTGCACTACGTATAAGGATGCTGCTACTACTACTGGGGGTGCACTACGTATAAGGATGCTGCTACTACTACTGGGGGTGCACTACGTATAAGGATGCTGCTACTACTACTGGGGGTGCACTACGTATAAGGATGCTGCTACTACTACTGGGGGTGCACTACGTATAAGGATGCTGCTACTACTACTGGGGGTGCACTACGTATAAGGATGCTGCTACTACTACTGGGGGTGCATTATGTATAAGGACGCTACTACTACAGATGGGACATTACGTATAAGATGAATTAGATTGTGTTACTGTGTGGCGTAATTTTTAATGGGGGTACTATTGTGTGGCCATGCCCCTTACTTGTGAGACCACACACCTTTTCCCGGGCGCGCGCTGACCCTTTGTTAAATATGGGAGGGCGCAAATTTATAGTTTGCAGGGGGGCGCCGAACACCCTAGCACTGGCCCTGCATACAGTATACATACTGTATATACGTACATACACACACGGAAACCCGCCTAACTAAATCCTGCGTTTGCCCCTATTGGGGCATACTCACGAGAGATCCGAACTTAACTTCTAAGCAATATAGTCAGATTGCTTACAATTTAAGCACGGATCTCTCCGTGTTTATCCCCCTTTAGACTATTGTTACATACTAGAGGATTACTGATTAACCCTCTTTGTATTTAGAAGTGTAAATAGTGGATAAATAGTCCTGTAAAGGCCCATATAGACGGGCCGATGCAGGAGAGATGTGTGCTGAGCGAACCAGTCGACCTAAGTGGTGTCGACCTAATGACCGTATCCAGTGCAGGAGATGCTGTCCGTGAAAAATTTCGGGACATTTTCACCATTATGCAAGTGCATGTAGATGATTGCAGCACTTGTAAGAACTGTTGAATTTTCCCAGCCATCAGACGAAGCAAGAGGTAGTAACGAAGTGGAATTCAACCCTTTATATGCTTCAGCAGAAGAAGGAACAGCAAAATGCCATCCAAGGCTACACAAAGACTTATGACATACGGAAAGAGAGGGGAATGCATCCTGGTCAAGTGCAGTGAAGAATACTTTTTGTGTTGTGCAAGGTTCGCAAATCTTTTGAAGTTGCCACATGTGAAGTTAGACACTGCCAGCCTGAGTCAGGTTATTCCCCTGATCAGAATCTTAGAAAAGCAGCTAGCTGGAGAAATTGAAGGAGGAGTTGAAATGAAGTGATTCTGCTAAGTATGTCGGCGTTGTAGATCAAGCCCTTCATTTGCTTCACCAGGAACCAAGAGCCATCAATCTCTTGAAATCAGATCATTATATTTCAGGGACCATACTTGATACTATGTATAAGTCATACATTGTGTATTTCTTGCCAATGGACACAAATCTGCAGAGATGCAAAGAGCTGTTGGTGAGAAAATTTTCAGCTCAAGTGGAACGTGACACAACAACATCTCCTCCTTCAGTTTCCTGGACAGCTGCAACTGCCAAGGAAAAAAATAAAATTTTCCTAAGAGACCCAGTGGCAGATCAGTCAGCAAAAACTTTTGACATCTGGTTTAGACTGAAGGAACTGCCTACAATTACTGACATGTACTGTGACTGCAAATAATATGGTCACCATTCAAAAAATAGTTGATGATTACTTTACTGATAGCATCCAAATAAGCATGTCAGAAAGTACTTGCAGAAAAAAAAGCAATTTGGAGGCCCTTGCACAAACTGGATTTGCTTTACTTAAGTTGCCCAACCTCAGGTGTGCACTCAGCGCAGCCGGGAACCTCGTCAGCGATCGGCGTAGCAGGTCCTGCTCTACTCTCAAATGTTCATACATATCTATCAACAAACACGAAGTGGAGTACAGCAAACACCCCAATTTGTACATAAAATGTACTACCCACAGCATCACAAAATACGTGTATGTATGAGTATGAAAATATATTACTGTGGTATCACCTTCACCTACAGCACTGCACAATACGTGTGTGAGTATGAAAATATATTACTGTGGTACCACCTTCACCCACAGCATCTCACAATATGTGTATGAGTATAAAAATATATTACTGTGGTACCACCTTTACCCACAGCATCACAGAATACGTGTATGAAAATATATTATTGTGGTACAACCTTCACCCACAGCATCGCACACTATGTGTATGAGTACAGAATAGTAATTGAACACTGCTGTTTTATTTCACCAACAGTGTTGCAAAGTACGAGTACAAAATAATAATATACTGCGGTCTGACCGTCAGAGTACTTAAATTTACTTAAATAAAAATTGTATAGTACAATGGGGTATAGCACAAACAAAAAATTATTATTTTTTTAAAGATGTGGGGCGGACACTTTTCGGGTTTTGTGTTTTGGATCTGGATCCCTGATCGTGTTTTGGATCTGGATTGGTTTTGCCAAAACCACCCTTTCGGTTTTTGGTTTGGATCTGGATGATTTTTTTAAAAAACCTAAAAAGTATTTGGGGGTAATTTTGATCCTATTATTAACCTCACTAACGTTTATGTCCAGTCTATTCTGAACACCTCACAATATTGTTTTCAAGCCAAAACGTTGCTGGATGACTAAGATAAGTGACACAAGTGGGCGGTAGAAACACCTGGCCCATCTAGGAGTGGCACTGCAGTGTCAGACAGGATGGCACTTTTAAAAACTAGGCCCCAAAGAGCACATACTGTAATGCAAAGAAAAAAAAGAGGTGCAAGATGGAATTGTCCTTGGGCCCTCCCACCCACCCTTATGTTGTATAAACAGGACATACACACTTTAACAAACTAATAATTTCAGCGACAGGGTCTGCCACACGACTGTGGCTGAAATGACTGGTTTGTTTGGGCCCCCACCAAAAAAGAAGCAATCAATCTCTCCTTGCACAACTGACTCTACAGTGGCAAGATATCCACCTCCTCCTCATCCTCAGATCAGTATTTACATCATCATCCTCACAGAGAAATAATATTCAAACAAAACCACATCATTTAAGTGTCAGTGGACTGCTTACGCTATTACCCAAAGTTTCTGAACTTGACAATGACTTATGATGAATGCGCTGCAGGTGACATATAAGGGAGGATGTTCCTAGGTGGTTAACATCCTTACTCCTTATTTTGGACTGACAAAGGCAACAGATGGCTTGACACCTGTTGTCTGGATTTGTGGAGAAATAATTCCACACTGAAGAGCTGGCTTTTTTAGTATTTTACCCAGGCATGACAATGGGCTTTTTCATCCCATGGCCAGCAACTGTCTCCACTGGTGCCTTATTCAAACAAGCCACATCACCATCAGAATCCTCATTGTCAACTTCCTCTGCAGCGCAAGCTACACCCATATCCTACTCATCCTGGTGTACTTCTACAGTGACGTCCTCAATCTCAATATCAGCAACTGGACTGGCGGTACTCCTACCAGCACTTGCAGGGGGCATGCAAATGGTGGTAGGATCCTCCTCTTCCCATACAGTGTTGTGAACACCAGGCCTAGACATTGCAATCGCACACAGTGCCAGCACCGCTGTATTTTCACAACACCCCTGTAATTTTACAGCATACAATACATGGCCAGTGTACATTGATTTTCACTGCACCCTAGAATAATTACAGCACACAAGACAGGGCCAGTATTCATTGATTTGCACTGCACCCCTGAATTTTTTCAACATACAGGGCCAGTGTAATGTTATTGAAACAGCAACACCCCTATATTTTACAGCATACAAGAGCAGTGCGCTTTTAATTTTTAACAACTGTGCTTTTAAGTTTTAACAACTGCACCTTTGAATTTTTACAACATACAGGGCCAGCAGCACCCCTATATTTTACAGCATACAGCAGTGTGCTTTTAATTTTTAACAACTGCACCCCTGAATTTTTTTTAGCATACAGCGTCAGTGTAATGTTACATCAACAGTAACACAATATATTTTACAGCATACAGCAGTCTGCTTTTAATTTTTAACTGCAACCATTCATTTTTACAATATTCATGGCCAGCAGCACCCCAATATTTTACAGCATACAGCAGTGAGCTTTTAATTTTTAACTGCATCCCTGAATTTTTACAACATACAGGGCCAGCAGCACCCCTATATTTTAAAGCATACAGGAGCAGTGTGCTTTTCATTTTTAACATCTGCACCCCTGAATTTTTATAGCATACAGGGCCAGTGTAATGTTATTTGAACAGCAACACCCCTATATTGTACAGCATACAGCAGTGTGCTTTTAATTTTTAACAACTACATCTCTGAATTTTTACAACATACAGGGCCTGCAGCACCCCTATATTTTTCAGCATTCATGAGGACAGTGCCCCTGCACCCTGTACAATACAGTGACAGCCAGGACAGCAACACCCATGTACAGCTGCAGCACATGAAATACCAGTGACAGCCAGGACAGCACCCCTAACACATCACAGGTACACCACAGTGACTGCAGCAGCACCCCTACAGAGCACACACTATTCCCACCCGACACCACCACCCACAGATAGAGACAGAGGTCGCACAGCTGTTTATATGGAACCCAAACCCGCAAGATTCCGTCAGCTGGATGATTACGTTTTGCCTCGTTCTGGTTTCCAAGTCTGGCAGGAAGTCCCGAGTCAGACTCAGATCTGGGCTCAGAGCATGAAGTTCTCAGGGAACCGAACCCGCTCATCTCTATATTTTGTATAATATTTTTATACTTTTTGTTTTTGTGTTTATTATTTTAATTATACACTGAGGCGGAGCCCCTGGATGGATGGATAGAGCACCCCCTGGACTGATACAGCAGAGCTTCAAGACCACCCCTGGACTGATACAGCAAAGCTAGCAGAGCACACCTAGACTGATACAGCAGAGCTGAAAGTAGAGATGAGCCGGTTCAGTTCCATGAGAACCGAACCCTCCTGCACTTTGCGATCAGAGATGGTATACGAGCAGGGCTGGGGTTTTTCCACCCGCCTCGATTACATCATTGAGGCAAAATGTCATGATCACGCTGTCGGATTCTCACGGGTTTTGGAATCTATATACTGTAAGTCCCCCTGCATCAGTGCCATTTTCACTACGGCATTGGAGAGTGTACTGGACGGACATGTCCATCTCAGTACTGCGTGGCGTGGCATGTGCCCTATGTGCTGTATCTGAAAAAGGGATGCCCACACTCTTTGTCAGCTGTATCTAAAAAAGGGGTGCTCTCTCTGTCTACTGTATCTGAAAGGCATGATCTCTCTGTCCATCCAGGGGCCCCAGTGTAAAATTAAAATAATAAAAACGAAAAACGAAAAGTCTAAAATTATAATTTGATATATATATATATATATTTTTTTTTTTTTTGTGCTGTACCTCAGTGTACTATACAATTTTTATTTTATTTTCATAAGTACTGTGACACTGCCGGTCAGACCGCAGTATAGTATTTCCTACTCATACACGTATTGTGCAATGCTGTCATTAAAGTAAACCGCAGTGTGTAATTATTATTATTATATACATTTCTGACTCATTTGTGCTACAATGTCGGTGAAGTCAACCGCAGTGTGTAATTATTATTACATACATTTCTGACTCATTTGTGCTACGCTGTCGGTGAAGTCAACAGCAGTGTGTAATTATTTATTATATATATTTCTGACTAATTTGTGCGATGCTGTCGGTGAAGGTCAACCAAACTTTGTGTTGATAATGGAGGCTACTACTAGTGCTGAAGCTGCTGCCACTAGTCATGACATTGACAATGCAAGTCCATCAATGTTATCTGCTAAGGCAGATGACCAGGGGCATAGAGGGCTTAGGCCAGGGTACGTAAAATCATTTAATTATATAGTGGTAAAGAGAGGAAAAAAAAAGGAAAGTTAGCTGCAGAGGCAGTACTGCACATTCAGAATCAGAACCATCAGACATTCTTGAGGAACGTTTAGAGTTGTCCACGTCAGCTGACATTTCTCACACTGTCCTCATAGAGAAGCCTCTTTCACCTCCTTCCACTATTTCTGAACCATCTGAACATGTGGGGAGCAGTACAAGTAAAGATGGTGATGATGAAACTGATGAGGAGGACATACAGTAATACAAATTGAGGATTTGTGTGAGGAAGTTGGACAGGATGAGAGCGATATGTGTGTAACTATCTGAGAGTGAGGATATTGATGATGATGATGATGTTGTTTGTGTAAGTCATCCACCGGTGGCTGCAAATGTTAACCATGATAAAAAGAAAGCCTTTGCGATGCCTGGACATAAGACCAAAAAAGTCACCTCTTGGGTATGGGATCATTTTTACCTCAATCCTGACAATGTTTACGAAAGCATCTGCTCCATTTGTGAGGCCAAATTTAGTAGAGGTAGGAACGTTAGTCATCTAGGCACCTCCTCCATGTTACATTATGTGCGGTGAAGACATTAAATTTATTGTACAAGACTATAATGTGAATAACACCTCATCATCAACATCCTAAGAGTAATTACTTAACGGAGGAAGTCCTTCTAAAAAATTGTTTTGTGGGGGCCCAAACAAAGCAATCATTACAGCCACAAGTGACGGTCCTTGTTGCTGAAATGATTGGTTTGTTAAACTGTGCATGTCCTGTTTAATATATACAACATAAGGGTGGGAGGGCCAAAAGACAAGTGGGAGGGCCCAAAGACAATTCCATCTTGCACGTCGGTGCAACCTTTTGGCCTAAACTGGATAAAAACAATATTGTGAGCTGTGAGGTGGTAAAAACAAACTGGGAATGAGTGGAAATTAATGTTATTGAGGTTAGTAATACTGTAGGAACAAAAACACCTCCAAATTCTGTGATTTTAGCTGTTTTTGTTATTTAAAAAAAAAATAGAACCAAAACCAAAACACACAAGAGCAGTTTTGGCAAAACCAATTAAAAACCAAAACACAAAGAAAAACAAAAACAAAACCCAAAAAATGGCCAGGCGCACATCTCTAGCTGAAAGAGCACCCCTGGACTGATACAGCAGAGCTGACAGAGCACCCCTGGACTGATACACCCCACATCAATTATACATACTACTGCGGGATGATGATATTAGGCCTCAATTAGGCCTCAATTTGGGATCCAAGTCAGGCGGGAAGTACTGAGCCAGACACGGATCGAAAAGTTCGGGTGGGTCCGGTTCTCAGAGAACCAGACCAGCTCATATCTAGTTAGAATTCTCAGGCTCCCTATGCAGGAGTTAATAGCTCTGTCAGTAAGGTGTCTGCTTCCAGTGTAACAGGTCGTGGGCTCTAATCATGGATATGACAATTGTAAAATGTGTATCTATAATAAATTGGGTGTGACTTGTAAGGTGCAAGGACTAGTGTGGGAGCCGGCCATGTGTTATGACCCCTCCTCAAGGGGGGGGGGGGGTACTGTTATGAGCCACGGCTGTGGCTCATTCCTGTTTTGCATGTCAGTTATGTATTTTATGTTATTCTTCTGTTCATGTTCCCCGTGGGTGTCATGGGGTGCTCGGAGCTCACCCTTAAGGAGGGGATACTGTTATGAACCACAGGTAGTGGTTCATTTTATGTTTATAAGTTGTCTTGCAGGCAAGGATTTCCCGTTGCTCTGTTTTAGAATACTCTTGGTTGCTGCCGCTGGTGAGTCTGTGTAATTGCATCTTGTTCCCATTTGTTCAGCCTCACCTGGCTGCTAATTGCATCTTGTCAGTTTGGAGTCATGCAACAGGGCAGCTGCATGAAATTATTAATTAGGCCTCTCTGTTATATGCTGGCTGACTGCAATTCACAGACGCTGGTGATATTTCTAGGTTTCCAGTCTGCTTGAGTTCTGAGCTTGGTTCCTGCTAGCTCCTGTGTAGCAGTGTCAGTTGAGCTGCTTCCTGTGTCGATTCCTGTGTCAGTCCCTGTGTCGATTCCTGTGTCTGATCCCGTGTCCTGCCGTAAGGCGTTCCTGTCCTGAGGTCCAGTGGCTTTGCCTGTGCCTGGTCAAGTTTCTGGCTTCTTGGTGTCCACCGGTCTGTCGTTTGGGATTCTGCCTGTCCTCCAGTTCTGAGAGTCTGTGTCAGCAGCATTGGGAGTTCCTGTCCGTTTGCCAGTATTCTTATTATCGTATCATTAAGACCTGAGGGGGCATCGAAGTTGGGCAGACGTAATCCGCCCTTCAAACGCGGCTGCCATGGGCTCAAGCAACCATAGTCTCGCAAGAGTGTACTGACAGCACGGGCGAGACAATGGAGATAGGGCGCCAGGGGCTATTCCCTTTCCATTCCCCTTTCCCAGCGTTACATCCTGGTGCTCTGGACTCACTTCATAACATCTCCATTGTTCTGAGCACCAGGAACCTAACATTATCACCAGCCATACCACAAAAAAGAAATAAAAACTTCTCTTTTTTGGCCCAGTCTAGTGTCTAGAATTCAGTTTGCAGAATCCAGTCTGGTGTTTAGAATCCAGTCCTGTCTAGAATTCAGTTGCAGAATCCAATCCGGTGTTTAGAATCCAGTCCTGTCTAGAAACTAGCGTGCAGAATCCAGTCCGGTGTTTAATTCCAGTTTTGTCTTGCCTTGTCTAGTCTTACCTTGTCTAGTCTTGCCTTGTCTAGTTTTAAATCCTCCTATGTCTACTATGCAAGCCCTGCAGGCATCTCTCGCAGCCCTGAACTCTGCTTTCAGTGCTTTGTGACCAGAGCGACTAGAAGTTTTGCAGCAATCCCTAAAGCAACTGCAAAACCTTCTGACTAAAATCTTGCTCATCTTGCCAGAAGTCGTTGAGAGTACATCTATCTCTAAAGAGACTCTTGTTCACAGTATGGCGACAAGAGAATCCTCTGGTTTAATTGAAGAGAAAAGGTTTTAAAGTTTTCTTCGGCCCAGGCTCTCAGAAGAGGAGCGTCTGCGTCGCAGAAACTTAAACTTATGCCTATATTGTGGGGGTTTAGGCCACTATCTGCAGACCTGTGAGTTGCGCAAGCCAAAGCGTGGTGACGAGTCTTGCCCTCTGGCCAAGTTGAGTCAGGATACAAGACCTACTCCTGTCTCTACTGTGGCAGAGGTACTTGTCACACAACCCACACTAAAAAGCTCTCTGTCCTATAATTGGGGTCCTTGGGCAAGGGAGCCCCATTATAGATTCAGGAATCAAAAGAGAATGTTTCTCTCCTCTCTTGAGGTTCCTGTTGAAGCAGAGTTGCAAGCCCCTGGAGTGGTGCCCGTAGCCCAGGGTCCTGGAGTGGTGCCCGATGCTCAGGATCTTGGTGCGCTACCCGATGCCCAGAGTGCTGGAGCGGTACCTGATGCCCAGAGTGCTGTAGCGGTACCCGATGCCCAAAGGGCTGGAGCGGTACCCGATGCCCACAGGGCTGGAGCGGTACCCAATGCCCTAGCTTATAGAGGGACATCAAATATTATAGCTCAGGTTTCCATACCAGAAGGGGTCTCAGAAGCTGTTATCCCAGGTAGGGACTTGAAGAGCGCAACCCCAGAAAGGGTATCTAAAACCATAGTTCTTGAAGGGAACTCGAGAAGCAAAACCCCAGAAGGGATCTTTGAAGTAATATCTCCAAGTGGGGTCTTGAGAGACGCAGCCTCTAAGAAGGGTCTAGAGGTCGCTTCCCCAGGAAAGAACTTAAGAGGCGTAGCATTAGTGGAGGTGCTGAAGGTTATAACTTCAGCAAAAGTCCCGGAAGTCATAGTCCCGGGAGAAGTTTCGATAATTATCGACTCAGAGAGGGAGGCCAATGGCTCAGTCCCAGTGAAGGAAGTCGATGGCTCTGTCCCAGTTAGGGAGGCCGATGGCTCGGTCCCAGTGGGGGAGGCCGACGGCTCGGTCCCAGTAAAAGAATCCGAGGTGCTGACCCCAGCGGGGTTCCCGGAGGCCTCTGCCCCAGTGGGGTTCCCGGAAGCCACTGCCCCAGCGGGGTTCCCGGAGGCCACTGCCCCAGCGGGGTTCCCGGAGGCCACTGCCCCAGCGGGGTTCCCAAAAGTCACTGCCCCGGGTGGGGTTCAGAGAGTCACTGCCCCAGGTGGGGTTCAGAGAGTCACTGCCCCGGGTGGGGTTCAGAAAGTCACTGCCCCAGGTGGGGTTCAGAGAGTCTCAGCCTCGAGTAAGGTCAATAGTGACCAGGTCCTAGCAAAGCACTCCAGTCAGTCAGATGGGAAGGAAACAGATCCTGACTCTGTTGATATCTCAACATCCATAATCTTTGATGGGGACTTAGCCCAATTTCTGGCGCTTTACAACACTATTACATTATTATGTTGTCTAGACCATTTCTGGGCATCACTCAGAGAACCTTGTGCTCTATCTGATTTATTCTTTTAGAGGAGAGCCTTTTGAGTGGGCGACCAGCCTAATGAAAGCTGAAGATCCCATTCTTCAGGATCTCCCAGCATTCAGTGATGCAATTAAAAGATATGGTTCCAAAGAAATTGGTTCAGGTTCCTCTAAGTCACCCGTCTTGTCTGTTGAGAGTCCATCAAATACTGTAAACTCGGCACAAGAGTCCCAGCCCATTGTTTTGACTGCAGGATGTGCTTTTCTGACTGCTTCTTCTAATAATAGTACTTTGCCAGAAAGTTCAGCTCCCAAGGGTAAGAAACCTGTCTCTGATTTGAACGCAGCCTTGCTAGGTGGTACCATCAGTTCAGACAATGTTTGGGGAATTACCTTGGTCAGACCTAAAGAGCTTTGTAAAAAGATGAAGAAGAAGAAAAAGAAATAATTTTTGACTCTTGCCTTGATAAAATAAAATAAAAAGATTTTTTTTCCTTGTCTTGTGTCCAGTGGCCACCGTCAGGGGGAGGGCACTGTTACAAGCTGTGGTTGCAGCTTGTTTCTGTTTTCGTGTCTGTTAGACCAGTGTGTCAGGTTTTTTTTTGTATCCCTTGTTTTGGATAGTCTGTATTTTGACCCCTCCTCAAGGGGGGGGGGGTACTGTTATGAGCCACGGCTGTGGCTCATTCCTCTTTTGCATGTCAGTTATGTATTTTATGTTATTCTTCTGTTCATGTTCCCCGTGGGTGTCATGGGGTGCTCGGAGCTCACCCTTAAGGAGGGGATACTGTTATGAACCACAGGTAGTGGTTCATTTTATGTTTATAAGTTGTCTTGCAGGCAAGGATTTCCCGTTGCTCTGTTTTAGAATACTCTTGGTTGCTGCCGCTGGTGAGTCTGTGTAATTGCATCTTGTTCCCATTTGTTCAGCCTCACCTGGCTGCTAATTGCATCTTGTCAGTTTGGAGTCATGCAACAGGGCAGCTGCATGAAATTATTAATTAGGCCTCTCTGTTATATGCTGGCTGACTGCAATTCACAGACGCTGGTGATATTTCTAGGTTTCCAGTCTGCTTGAGTTCTGAGCTTGGTTCCTGCTAGCTCCTGTGTAGCAGTGTCAGTTGAGCTGCTTCCTGTGTCGATTCCTGTGTCAGTCCCTGTGTCGATTCCTGTGTCTGATCCCGTGTCCTGCCGTAAGGCGTTCCTGTCCTGAGGTCCAGTGGCTTTGCCTGTGCCTGGTCAAGTTTCTGGCTTCTTGGTGTCCACCGGTCTGTCGTTTGGGATTCTGCCTGTTCTCCAGTTCTGAGAGTCTGTGTCAGCAGCATTGGGAGTTCCTGTCCGTTTGCCAGTATTCGTATTATCGTATCATTAAGACCTGAGGGGGCATCGAAGTTGGGCAGACGTAATCCGCCCTTCAAACGCGGCTGCCATGGGCTCAAGCAACCATAGTCTCGCAAGAGTGTACTGACAGCACGGGCGAGACAATGGAGATAGGGCGCCAGGGGCTATTCCCTTTCCATTCCCCTTTCCCAGCGTTACATCCTGGTGCTCTGGACTCACTTCATAACATCTCCATTGTTCTGAGCACCAGGAACCTAACATTATCACCAGCCATACCACAAAAAAGAAATAAAAACTTCTCTTTTTTGGCCCAGTCTAGTGTCTAGAATTCAGTTTGCAGAATCCAGTCTGGTGTTTAGAATCCAGTCCTGTCTAGAATTCAGTTGCAGAATCCAATCCGGTGTTTAGAATCCAGTCCTGTCTAGAAACTAGCGTGCAGAATCCAGTCCGGTGTTTAATTCCAGTTTTGTCTTGCCTTGTCTAGTCTTACCTTGTCTAGTCTTGCCTTGTCTAGTTTTAAATCCTCCTATGTCTACTATGCAAGCCCTGCAGGCATCTCTCGCAGCCCTGAACTCTGCTTTCAGTGCTTTGTGACCAGAGCGACTAGAAGTTTTGCAGCAATCCCTAAAGCAACTGCAAAACCTTCTGACTAAAATCTTGCTCATCTTGCCAGAAGTCGTTGAGAGTACATCTATCTCTAAAGAGACTCTTGTTCACAGTATGGCGACAAGAGAATCCTCTGGTTTAATTGAAGAGAAAAGGTTTTAAAGTTTTCTTCGGCCCAGGCTCTCAGAAGAGGAGCGTCTGCGTCGCAGAAACTTAAACTTATGCCTATATTGTGGGGGTTTAGGCCACTATCTGCAGACCTGTGAGTTGCGCAAGCCAAAGTGTGGTGACGAGTCTTGCCCTCTGGCCAAGTTGAGTCAGGATACAAGACCTACTCCTGTCTCTACTGTGGCAGAGGTACTTGTCACACAACCCACACTAAAAAGCTCTCTGTCCTATAATTGGGGTCCTTGGGCAAGGGAGCCCCATTATAGATTCAGGAATCAAAAGAGAATGTTTCTCTCCTCTCTTGAGGTTCCTGTTGAAGCAGAGTTGCAAGCCCCTGGAGTGGTGCCCGTAGCCCAGGGTCCTGGAGTGGTGCCCGATGCTCAGGATCTTGGTGCGGTACCCGATGCCCAGAGTGCTGGAGCGGTACCTGATGCCCAGAGTGCTGTAGCGGTACCCGATGCCCAAAGGGCTGGAGCGGTACCCGATGCCCACAGGGCTGGAGCGGTACCCAATGCCCTAGCTTATAGAGGGACATCAAATATTATAGCTCAGGTTTCCATACCAGAAGGGGTCTCAGAAGCTGTTATCCCAGGTAGGGACTTGAAGAGCGCAACCCCAGAAAGGGTATCTAAAACCATAGTTCTTGAAGGGAACTCGAGAAGCAAAACCCCAGAAGGGATCTTTGAAGTAATATCTCCAAGTGGGGTCTTGAGAGACACAGCCTCTAAGAAGGGTCTAGAGGTCGCTTCCCCAGGAAAGAACTTAAGAGGCGTAGCATTAGTGGAGGTGCTGAAGGTTATAACTTCAGCAAAAGTCCCGGAAGTCATAGTCCCGGGAGAAGTTTCGATAATTATCGACTCAGAGAGGGAGGCCAATGGCTCAGTCCCAGTGAAGGAAGTCGATGGCTCTGTCCCAGTTAGGGAGGCCGATGGCTCGGTTCCAGTGGTGGAGGCCGACGGCTCGGTCCCAGTAAAATAATCCGAGGTGCTGACCCCAGCGGGGTTCCCGGAGGCCTCTGCCCCAGTGGGGTTCCCGGAAGCCACTGCCCCAGCGGGGTTCCCGGAGGCCACTGCCCCAGCGGGGTTCCCGGAGGCCACTGCCCCAGCGGGGTTCCCAAAAGTCACTGCCCCGGGTGGGGTTCAGAGAGTCAATGCCCCGGGTGGGGTTCAGAGAGTCACTGCCCCGGGTGGGGTTCAGAGAGTCACTGCCCCGGGTGGGGTTCAGAAAGTCACTGCCCCAGGTGGGGTTCAGAGAGTCTCAGCCTCGAGTAAGGTCAATAGTGACCAGGTCCTAGCAAAGCACTCCAGTCAGTCAGATGGGAAGGAAACAGATCCTGACTCTGTTGATATCTCAACATCCATAATCTTTGATGGGGACTTAGCCCAATTTCTGGCGCTTTACAACACTATTACATTATTATGTTGTCTAGACCATTTCTGGGCATCACTCAGAGAACCTTGTGCTCTATCTGATTTATTCTTTTAGAGGAGAGCCTTTTGAGTGGGCGACCAGCCTAATGAAAGCTGAAGATCCCATTCTTCAGGATCTCCCAGCATTCAGTGATGCAATTAAAAGATATGGTTCCAAAGAAATTGGTTCAGGTTCCTCTAAGTCACCCGTCTTGTCTGTTGAGAGTCCATCAAATACTGTAAACTCGGCACAAGAGTCCCAGCCCATTGTTTTGACTGCAGGATGTGCTTTTCTGACTGCTTCTTCTAATAATAGTACTTTGCCAGAAAGTTCAGCTCCCAAGGGTAAGAAACCTGTCTCTGATTTGAACGCAGCCTTGCTAGGTGGTACCATCAGTTCAGACAATGTTTGGGGAATTACCTTGGTCAGACCTAAAGAGCTTTGTAAAAAGAAGAAGAAGAAAAATAAATAATTTTTGACTCTTGCCTTGATAAAATAAAATAAAAAGATTTTTTTTCCTTGTCTTGTGTCCAGTGGCCACCGTCAGGGGGAGGGCACTGTTACAAGCTGTGGTTGCAGCTTGTTTCTGTTTTCGTGTCTGTTAGACCAGTGTGTCAGGTTTTTTTTTGTATCCCTTGTTTTGGATAGTCTGTATTTTGACCCCTCCTCAAGGGGGGGGGGGGGGTACTGATATGAGCCACGGTTGTGGCTCATTCCTGTTTTGCATGTCAGTTATGTATTTTATGTTATTCTTCTGTTCATGTTCCCCGTGGGTGTCATGGGGTGCTCGGAGCTCACCCTTAAGGAGGGGATACTGTTATGAACCACAGGTAGTGGTTCATTTTATGTTTATAAGTTGTCTTGCAGGCAAGGATTTCCCGTTGCTCTGTTTTAGAATACTCTTGGTTGCTGCCGCTGGTGAGTCTGTGTAATTGCATCTTGTTCCCATTTGTTCAGCCTCACCTGGCTGCTAATTGCATCTTATCAGTTTGGAGTCATGCAACAGGGCAGCTGCATGAAATTATTAATTAGGCCTCTCTGTTATATGCTGGCTGACTGCAATTCACAGTCGCTGGTGATATTTCTAGGTTTCCAGTCTGCTTGAGTTCTGAGCTTGGTTCCTGCTAGCTCCTGTGTAGCAGTGTCAGTTGAGCTGCTTCCTGTGTCGATTCCTGTGTCAGTCCCTGAGTCGATTCCTGTGTCTGATCCCGTGTCCTGCCGTAAGGCGTTCCTGTCCGGAGGTCCAGTGGCTTTGCCTGTGCCTGGTCAAGTTTCTGGCTTCTTGGTGTCCACCGGTCTGTCGTTTGGGATTCTGCCTGTCCTCCAGTTCTGAGAGTCTGTGTCAGCAGCATTGGGAGTTCCTGTCCGTTTGCCAGTATTCGTATTATCGTATCATTAAGACCTGAGGGGGCATCGAAGTTGGGCAGACGTAATCCGCCCTTCAAACGCGGCTGCCATGGGCTCAAGCAACCATAGTCTCGCAAGAGTGTACTGACAGCACGGGCGAGACAATGGAGATAGGGCGCCAGGGGCTATTCCCTTTCCATTCCCCTTTCCCAGCGTTACGTCCTGGTGCTCTGGACTCACTTCATAACATCTCCCTTGTTCTGAGCACCAGGAACCTAACACCATGGCAGTTGTCAATTAACTTAATTGAATGATGTCGCTGAAAACACAGAGGAGCCCCCCTTTAGAGCAGGAACCCGGCAGCAGCTGACTCTGTTGCCTCACATAGTTACGCCACTGGGATAGACCAGTTCTTTATATTACAAAATTTCTCCATTTTTGGATTCATTCTTACAAGATCTTATTCAGCAACAAAATACTTACCTGAAAGATACAGCTAGCTTTCTAAACAAGCTGGAAGCCTTACCTCCTTTACCAAAAAATGTTATCTGTGTACGATGGACGTTTCAAGTCTTTATACAAATAGTCCTCATTTAAAGGGATTGGAAGCAGTACGCAGATTCCTGACAGGTACATCACATTACATTGTTCCTGATTTGTCTTTCTTTATGCAGTTATTAGAACTGACTTTTGCAATTACTTCATGTTTGATAACAAGTGATGAGAAGCTATGGCTTTTATGTTGGATATATCGTTATTAACTAAAGACATTTTAGTTAATAACGATATATCCAACATAAAAGCCATAGCTTCTTCAAATTTTCATTGCACAATTTTTTCATGATGAATATGCCGCATTGTTACAGTGGCTAAAGATTTAATACTTAAACGTTGGATCTCACAATCTTCTCCCACTTCAATTGAATGGAAGACCACTATTGGATATACTGTACCATGAAAAACATATGGCCACTTTTAATATAGAGAAGGGCGGTGTAGCTTTTTCTAAAAAATGGGAAACTTATATCAGATGTTTGTTTACCAGCTCAAACACAGACAAACATATGGAAGGTTTTTGAACACACAGAATGGTTCCTGTTTTGAACACACAGAATGGTTAATAAAGTTATTTAGTTTTACCTCTTTGAGATATTGAATGCTTTATTGAATTGTTATGTATCTCAGCTTCTCCCCCTTTTGTTGCCTTAAATGATTTCCGTTGCAACATGGGTACTATATATATATATATATATATATATATATATAATGGAATGGTGCAGCAACACTCAGAGACTTTTGAAAGGCATACTGTATTGAAGAAGCTCGCAACATGTGTACCGAAGTTTCGGAGCACAGTCTTCCCCATTTTCAAGGTGAAAACCTTGAAAACGGCGTGGCTGTGCCCCGAAATGTCGGTACACATGTTGTGTGTCTCTTCAATACAGTATGCCTTTCAAACGTCTCTGAGTGTTGCTGCATCATTCCATTATTCTGCATTATCAATCAAGAGGGCACTGGAGCATCTAACAGCGCAGCGGAGTGCCGGGAGCTGTATCTATCTTATATATATATCTAGTAGATAGAATAATCTGTGCACAGGTATTGACTTGCAATCTGGCAATTGATGCAGAGAATATATATTCTTAAGAGAAAACAAGTACTCCTCTAAAGTTTGAGTGGCAGCTAGTAGTAACCAATGACAAAATGTGATTATTAGTACCATACAAAATTATACCAATAAATGAATGTGACCAGCTCCTATTAGTTTTACCATTTTAGTTGAAAGGTTAGATAAAAATATTACAAAGACACCTCTTTGAAGAAGTCTGATACTAAAAACTATAAAATATAAGCATTTTATATTTTTGCTTTCTGTCAAGAACCACTAAGACACCACGATTGGATATTGTAGCTTATTTTCATTCTTGTTCATTATATCTTTTTCCTGTTTGCTGTACAATAAACAGTTTTAGAAAAAAAATATGCAGTGTCTGGGCTGCATAAATTATTGTGTGCCCTGCACTTTTTGGGGTTCCACATGCCACGTTTTCAAGGCATTCAACTCAAGTATTATGTGCCTTGAAGAAAATATGGTGTACACATATCTCATTCCCCAATTGTGGACCTGAAGATCAACTTCTATAGGCTCATAGGATTCCTAAATGTCCTTGGAGCCATAGATTGTACCCACATTGGGCTTAGAGCAATGCCCTCGTGGGAGGAAGTATATGCCAATAGGCATCACTACCACTGCTCTCTGAATGTGCAGGTGGTTTGTGATATTCATCTCCAAATGCCCACTGTGGTTTCCAGTTATCCAGGATCTTGTCATGATGCCTATATCCTATGCCAGTCAGCCCTACGGCAATATTTTGAAGGTGGACATATGCCGGAGGCCTGGCTAGTAGGTATGTAGTAATTGCTGTTCCTAATAACAATTATTTCTGCTGTAGCAGGTGGATGAATGTTTGAAACTGCAGGGTGCCTAATGAATATGGTGATGGGAGAGGGTTGCAGGGAGAGGTAGTGGGTGACAGGGAAAGGCAATGGATGACAGGAGAGGTAGTGACTGACTGGGAGAGGGTGATAGGGAAAGGTAGTGGGTGACAGGGAGAGGCAGTGGGTGAAGGGTAGAGAGTTCCATGGAGAGGTAGATGGTGACAGGGAAAGGCAGAGTGACAGTTGAGGCACAGCATGATGGAGTGTATAGGTAAGGAAGAGGCAGTGGGTGATGGGGATTGATAGAGGGTGACAAGTAGGTAGTGGGTGATGGAGAGGCAGTGTGTGAAGTGGAGAGTGCTACAGGGAGAGTTAGATGGTGACTGGGAAAGGCAGTGGGTGACTAGGACGAGGCAGAAAGGGACAGTAGAGGCACAGGATGATGGAGAGTGGAGTAAAAAAAGGCAGTGGGTGACAGTGACAGAGAGTGGGTAACAGGCAGAGGGTGACAGGGAGAGGCAGAGGGTATGTGAGGTCTTTGTAGGAGGGAGGCAAGGGGGTGATTTGGGTTGAAAGGGTTCACTGGGGCATGAAGGGAAAGTATCAGTAAGGAAGACAGGCAGAAAAAACAAGGGGGTTTAACAAAAGAGCCAAGGAAAGAAAATACTAATGGAAGAATTTAGTGAGGTGATAGACGAGGAATAACATTAGGGAAGTGAAGAGGAAGAAACAACTTTGAAAAACAGCATATGGGAGAGTAAAAGAGACAGAAATACGGAGCTAGACATAGAGACACATGTGTGTGAGGCATATATGTACAGTATGTGTGTGTGAGGAAGACATATATGTATGTATATTCGAGACATACTGTATATGTATGTGTGTGAGGGAGACATATATGTGTGAGAGACAGAGAAAAATGGAGAGAGATGGAAAAAAAGTCAAGCAGAGAGATATAGAGAGACATTGGTGGTCATTCCGAGTTGATCGCAGCCAGCAACTTTTTGCTGCTGCTGTGATCAACTAGTCCACGCCAATGTGGGAGTGTATTTTAGCTTAGCAGGACTGTGATCGCTTGTGCAGCCCTGCTAAGATAAAAACAATTCACACAAAACAAGACCAGGCCTATACCTACTTACCCTGTGCGATGGATCCAGCGATGATGAGACCGGCTATGATGTCACTCCGCCGCCCTCCGGTTCTCCTGGGCACACCTGCGTTTTACTCACCACCCCTGAAAACGGCTCCAAACGGTATGGATCCGTCCTGCGCCGCCCTCTTCCTGTCAATCTTCTTTGCGGTCCGTCCTGCGACCACTTTCTTCTTAAGCCGCGATGTAATCCGGCGACCCCTGGAACACTATGTACCTATCGTGACTGTCTGTAAAAATGGCGGACAGGGAGGTACTTTAAAAGGAACGGATCATTTGAACTGTGCTGATTTTGAAACCCCAATTTCTGTGGTGTTCTATACGCTTGTTTTTAATATTTGGAAGCCCTATTTTAATTAGAGATGAGCGGGTTCGGTTTCTCTGAATCCGAACCCGCCAGAACTTCATGTTTTTTTTCACGGGTCCGAGCGACTCGGATCTTCCCGCCTTGCTCGGTTAACCCGAGCGCGCCCGAACGTCATCATGACGCTGTCGGATTCTCGTGAGGCTCGGATTCTATCGCGAGACTCGGATTCTATATAAGGAGCCGCGCGTCGCCGCCATTTTAACACGTGCATTGAGATTGATAGGGAGAGGACGTGGCTGGCGTCCTCTCCGTTTAGACACTTGATTTACTAATTTTGGGGAGCATTAGGAGTACTCAGTAGTGTACAGTGCAGAGTTTTGCTGATAGTGACCAGTGACCACCACTTTTATTTATAATCCGTTCTCTGCCTGAAAAAAGCGATACACAGCACACAGTGACTCAGTCACATACATACCATATCTGTGTGCACTGCTCAGGCTCAGGCCAGTGTGCTGCATCATCTATATATATTATATATCTGTCTGACTGCTCAGCTCACACAGCTTATAATTGTGGGGGAGACTGGGGAGCACTACTGCAGTGCCAGTATAGGTTATAGCAGGAGCCAGGAGTACATAATATTATATTAAAATTAAACAGTGCACACTTTTGCTGCAGGAGTGCCACTGCCAGTGTGACTAGTGACCAGTGACCTGACCACCAGTATATAATATTAGTAGTATACTATCTCTTTATCAACCAGTCTATATTAGCAGCAGACACAGTACAGTGCGGTAGTTCACGGCTGTGGCTACCTCTGTGTCGGCACTCGGCAGCCCGTCCATAATTGTATATACCAGTGACCTAACCGTGGTTTTTTTTTCTTTCTTTATACATACATACTAGTTACGAGTATACTATCTCTTTATCAACCAGTCTATATATTAGCAGCAGACACAGTACAGTGCGGTAGTTCACGGCTGTGGCTACCTCTGTGTCGGCACTCGGCAGCCCGTCCATAATTGTATATACCACCTAACCGTGGTTTTTTTTTCTTTCTTTATACATACATACTAGTTACGAGTATACTATCTCTTTATCAACCAGTCTATATATTAGCAGCAGACACAGTACAGTGCGGTAGTTCACGGCTGTGGCTACCTCTGTGTCGGCACTCGGCAGCCCGTCCATAATTGTATATACCACCTAACCGTGGTTTTTTTTTCTTTCTTTATACATACATACTAGTTACGAGTATACTATCTCTTTATCAACCAGTCTATATATTAGCAGCAGACACAGTACAGTGCGGTAGTTCACGGCTGTGGCTACCTCTGTGTCGGCACTCGGCAGCCCGTCCATAATTGTATATACCACCTAACCGTGGTTTTTTTTTCTTTCTTTATACATACATACTAGTTACGAGTATACTATCTCTTTATCAACCAGTCTATATATTAGCAGCAGACACAGTACAGTGCGGTAGTTCACGGCTGTGGCTACCTCTGTGTCGGCACTCGGCAGCCCGTCCATAATTGTATATACCACCTAACCGTGGTTTTTTTTTCTTTCTTTATACATACATACTAGTTACGAGTATACTATCTCTTTATCAACCAGTCTATATATTAGCAGCAGACACAGTACAGTGCGGTAGTTCACGGCTGTGGCTACCTCTGTGTCGGCACTCGGCAGCCCGTCCATAATTGTATATACCACCTAACCGTGGTTTTTTTTTCTTTCTTTATACATACATACTAGTTACGAGTATACTATCTCTTTATCAACCAGTCTATATATTAGCAGCAGACACAGTACAGTGCGGTAGTTCACGGCTGTGGCTACCTCTGTGTCGGCACTCGGCAGCCCGTCCATAATTGTATATACCACCTAACCGTGGGTTTTTTTTTCTTTCTTTATACATACATACTAGTTACGAGTATACTATCTCTTTATCAACCAGTCTATATATTAGCAGCAGACACAGTACAGTGCGGTAGTTCACGGCTGTGGCTACCTCTGTGTCGGCACTCGGCAGCCCGTCCATAATTGTATATACCACCTAACCGTGGTTTTTTTTTCTTTCTTTATACATACATACTAGTTACGAGTATACTATCTCTTTATCAACCAGTCTATATATTAGCAGCAGACACAGTACAGTGCGGTAGTTCACGGCTGTGGCTACCTCTGTGTCGGCACTCGGCAGCCCGTCCATAATTGTATATACCACCTAACCGTGGTTTTTTTTTCTTTCTTTATACATACATACTAGTTACGAGTATACTATCTCTTTATCAACCAGTCTATATATTAGCAGCAGACACAGTACAGTGCGGTAGTTCACGGCTGTGGCTACCTCTGTGTCGGCACTCGGCAGCCCGTCCATAATTGTATATACCACCTAACCGTGGTTTTTTTTTCTTTCTTTATACATACATACTAGTTACGAGTATACTATCTCTTTATCAACCAGTCTATATATTAGCAGCAGACACAGTACAGTGCGGTAGTTCACGGCTGTGGCTACCTCTGTGTCGGCACTCGGCAGCCCGTCCATAATTGTATACTAGTATCCAATCCATCCATCTCCATTGTTTACCTGGGGTGCCTTTTAGTTGTGCCTATTAAAATATGGAGAACAAAAATGTTGAGGTTCCAAAATTAGGGAAAGATCAAGATCCACTTCCACCTCGTGCTGAAGCTGCTGCCACTAGTCATGGCCGAGACGATGAAATGCCAGCAACGTCGTCTGCCAAGGCCGATGCCCAATGGCATAGTACAGAGCATGTCAAAACCAAAACACCAAATATCAGTAAAAAAAGGACTCCAAAACCTAAAATAAAATTGTCGGAGGAGAAGCGTAAACTTGCCAATATGCCATTTACCACACGGAGTGGCAAGGAACGGCTGAGGCCCTGGCCTATGTTCATGGCTAGTGGTTCAGCTTCACATGAGGATGGAAGCACTCAGCCTCTCGCTAGAAAACTGAAAAGACTCAAGCTGGCAAAAGCACCGCAAAGAACTGTGCGTTCTTTGAAATCCCAAATCCACAAGGAGAGTCCAATTGTGTCGGTTGCGATGCCTGACCTTCCCAACACTGGACGTGAAGAGCATGCGCCTTCCACCATTTGCACGCCCCCTGCAAGTGCTGGAAGGAGCACCCGCAGTCCAGTTCCTGATAGTCAGATTGAAGATGTCAGTGTTGAAGTACACCAGGATGAGGAGGATATGGGTGTTGCTGGCGCTGGGGAGGAAATTGACCAGGAGGATTCTGATGGTGAGGTGGTTTGTTTAAGTCAGGCACCCGGGGAGACACCTGTTGTCCGTGGGAGGAATATGGCCGTTGACATGCCAGGTGAAAATACCAAAAAAATCAGCTCTTCGGTGTGGAGGTATTTCACCAGAAATGCGGACAACAGGTGTCAAGCCGTGTGTTCCCTTTGTCAAGCTGTAATAAGTAGGGGTAAGGACGTTAACCACCTCGGAACATCCTCCCTTATACGTCACCTGCAGCGCATTCATAATAAGTCAGTGACAAGTTCAAAAACTTTGGGTGACAGCGGAAGCAGTCCACTGACCAGTAAATCCCTTCCTCTTGTAACCAAGCTCACGCAAACCACCCCACCAACTCCCTCAGTGTCAATTTCCTCCTTCCCCAGGAATGCCAATAGTCCTGCAGGCCATGTCACTGGCAAGTCTGACGAGTCCTCTCCTGCCTGGGATTCCTCCGATGCATCCTTGCGTGTAACGCCTACTGCTGCTGGCGCTGCTGTTGTTGCCGCTGGGAGTCGATGGTCATCCCAGAGGGGAAGTCGTAAGCCCACTTGTACTACTTCCAGTAAGCAATTGACTGTTCAACAGTCCTTTGCGAGGAAGATGAAATATCACAGCAGTCATCCTACTGCAAAGCGGATAACTGAGTCCTTGACAACTATGTTGGTGTTAGACGTGCGTCCGGTATCCGCCGTTAGTTCACAGGGAACTAGACAATTTATTGAGGCAGTGTGCCCCCGTTACCAAATACCATCTAGGTTCCACTTCTCTAGGCAGGCGATACCGAGAATGTACACGGACGTCAGAAAAAGACTCACCAGTCTCCTAAAAAATGCAGTTGTACCCAATGTCCACTTAACCACGGACATGTGGACAAGTGGAGCAGGGCAGGGTCAGGACTATATGACTGTGACAGCCCACTGGGTAGATGTATGGACTCCCGCCGCAAGAACAGCAGCGGCGGCACCAGTAGCAGCATCTCGCAAACGCCAACTCTTTCCTAGGCAGGCTACGCTTTGTATCACCGCTTTCCAGAATACGCACACAGCTGAAAACCTCTTACGGCAACTGAGGAAGATCATCGCGGAATGGCTTACCCCAATTGGACTCTCCTGTGGATTTGTGGCATCGGACAACGCCAGCAATATTGTGTGTGCATTAAATATGGGCAAATTCCAGCACGTCCCATGTTTTGCACATACCTTGAATTTGGTGGTGCAGAATTTTTTAAAAAACGACAGGGGCGTGCAAGAGATGCTGTCGGTGGCCAGAAAAATTGCGGGACACTTTCGGCGTACAGGCACCACGTACAGAAGACTGGAGCACCACCAAAAACTACTGAACCTGCCCTGCCATCATCTGAAGCAAGAAGTGGTAACGAGGTGGAATTCAACCCTCTATATGCTTCAGAGGTTGGAGGAGCAGCAAAAGGCCATTCAAGCCTATACAATTGAGCACGATATAGTAGATGGAATGCACCTGTCTCAAGTGCAGTGGAGAATGATTTCAACGTTGTGCAAGGTTCTGATGCCCTTTGAACTTGCCACACGTGAAGTCAGTTCAGACACTGCCAGCCTGAGTCAGGTCATTCCCCTCATCAGGCTTTTGCAGAAGAAGCTGGAGGCATTGAAGAAGGAGCTAAAAGGGAGCGATTCCGCTAGGCATGTGGGACTTGTGGATGCAGCCCTTAATTCGCTTAACAAGGATTCACGGGTGGTCAATCTGTTGAAATCAGAGCACTACATTTTGGCCACCGTGCTCGATCCTAGATTTAAAGCCTACCTTGGATCTCTCTTTCCGGCAGACACAGGTCTGCTGGGGTTGAAAGACCTGCTGGTGACAAAATTGTCAAGTCAAGCGGAACGCGACCTGTCAACATCTCCTCCTTCACATTCTCCCGCAACTGGGGGTGCGAGGAAAAGGCTCAGAATTCCGAGCCCACCCGCTGGCGGTGATGCAGGGCAGTCTGGAGCGACTGCTGATGCTGACATCTGGTCCGGACTGAAGGACCTGACAACGATTACGGACATGTCGTCTACTGTCACTGCATATGATTCTCTCAACATTGATAGAATGGTGGAGGATTATATGAGTGACCGCATCCAAGTAGGCACGTCACACAGTCCGTACTTATACTGGCAGGAAAAAGAGGCAATTTGGAGGCCCTTGCACAAACTGGCTTTATTCTACCTAAGTTGCCCTCCCACAAGTGTGTACTCCGAAAGAGTGTTTAGTGCCGCCGCTCACCTTGTCAGCAATCGGCGTACGAGGTTACATCCAGAAAATGTGGAGAAGATGATGTTCATTAAAATGAATTATAATCAATTCCTCCGCGGAGACATTGACCAGCAGCAATTGCCTCCACAAAGTACACAGGGAGCTGAGATGGTGGATTCCAGTGGGGACGAATTGATAATCTGTGAGGAGGGGGATGTACACGGTGATATATCGGAGGGTGAAGATGAGGTGGACATCTTGCCTCTGTAGAGCCAGTTTGTGCAAGGAGAGATTAATTGCTTCTTTTTTGGGGGGGGTCCAAACCAACCCGTCATATCAGTCACAGTCGTGTGGCAGACCCTGTCACTGAAATGATGGGTTGGTTAAAGTGTGCATGTCCTGTTTTGTTTATACAACATAAGGGTGGGTGGGAGGGCCCAAGGACAATTCCATCTTGCACCTCTTTTTTCTTTTCTTTTTCTTTGCATCATGTGCTGATTGGGGAGGGTTTTTTGGAAGGGACATCCTGCGTGACACTGCAGTGCCACTCCTAGATGGGCCCGGTGTTTGTGTCGGCCACTAGGGTCGCTAATCTTACTCACACAGTCAGCTACCTCATTGCGCCTCTTTTTTTCTTTGCGTCATGTGCTGTTTGGGGAGGGTTTTTTGGAAGGGACATCCTGCGTGACACTGCAGTGCCACTCCTAGATGGGCCCGGTGTTTGTGTCGGCCACTAGGGTCGCTAATCTTACTCACACAGCTACCTCATTGCGCCTCTTTTTTTCTTTGCGTCATGTGCTGTTTGGGGAGGGTTTTTTGGAAGGGACATCCTGCGTGACACTGCAGTGCCACTCCTAGATGTGCCCGGTGTTTGTGTCGGCCACTAGGGTCGCTAATCTTACTCACACAGCTACCTCATTGCGCCTCTTTTTTTCTTTGCGTCATGTGCTGTTTGGGGAGGGTTTTTTGGAAGGGACATCCTGCGTGACACTGCAGTGCCACTCCTAGATGGGCCCGGTGTTTGTGTCGGCCACTAGGGTCGCTAATCTTACTCACACAGCTACCTCATTGCGCCTCTTTTTTTCTTTGCGTCATGTGCTGTTTGGGGAGGGTTTTTTGGAAGGGACATCCTGCGTGACACTGCAGTGCCACTCCTAGATGGGCCCGGTGTTTGTGTCGGCCACTAGGGTCGCTAATCTTACTCACACAGTCAGCTACCTCATTGCGCCTCTATTTTTCTTTGCGTCATGTGCTGTTTGGGGAGGGTTTTTTGGAAGGGCCATCCTGCGTGACACTGCAGTGCCACTCCTAGATGGGCCCGGTGTTTGTGTCGGCCACTAGGGTCGCTAATCTTACTCACACAGCTACCTCATTGCGCCTCTTTTTTTCTTTGCGTCATGTGCTGTTTGGGGAGGGTTTTTTGGAAGGGCCATCCTGCGTGACACTGCAGTGCCACTCCTAGATGGGCCCGGTGTTTGTGTCGGCCACTAGGGTCGCTAATCTTACTCACACAGCTACCTCATTGCGCCTCTTTTTTTCTTTGCGTCATGTGCTGTTTGGGGAGGGTTTTTTGGAAGGGACATCCTGCGTGACACTGCAGTGCCACTCCTAGATGGGCCCGGTGTTTGTGTCGGCCACTAGGGTCGCTTATCTTACTCACACAGCGACCTCGGTGCAAATTTTAGGACTAAAAATAATATTGTGAGGTGTGAGGTATTCAGAATAGACTGAAAATGAGTGTAAATTATGGTTTTTGAGGTTAATAATACTTTGGGATCAAAATGACCCCCAAATTCTATGATTTAAGCTGTTTTTTAGTGTTTTTGGAAAAAAACACCCGAATCCAAAACACACCCGAATCCGACAAAAATAATTCGGTGAGGTTTTGCCAAAACGCGTTCGAACCCAAAACACGGCCGCGGAACCGAACCCAAAACCAAAACACAAAACCCGAAAAATTTCAGGCGCTCATCTCTAATTTTAATTCAATTAAAATTTTCTGTTATTTAAAATTTGTGATGTGGATGTGACCATTCATCAACAAAGTGATGCTATTTTTTGGTTTGTTTGTTTGCACTTCTATGTTGCGGGATTAACTACCCCTGTATTAGCAGCTCCTTTAATTGCCTTAGCAGGTTGTGACACAAGTGACAGTTTATACCTAACGGTGTACATATATTTTTAGCCCTACCCAGTCAATGACTTGCACAGAAAAGCTTTTCAAAGCCGGGGTCTTTACATGGCTGACACAGCAGGTGCAAAGCCAGGGTACAAAGAGTGATGGAGGTGACCACGGCTGGCATGGAAGACTGCAGCCTGATCTGGAGATAGGGAGGCTCCGCTCCTAATTTTAAAGCCAGGTCCAGTCACTAGATCATGACTTTGGACCATAGCAATAGCAGTGTGACGGTGACAGAGAGTGAGACACGGATGTAGGAGCATGGGAGTAGATGGGAGGGAAGGGAGCAGGTTTTCTTCTTCTACTCCTGCAAGACTGCCTCCTCTTGTTTTGGTAAAGCTTGTGGCCAGCTGCAGCACAGCATACTGTAATGAGTCGGTAGAGTCTGACTCATCATATATTATGCTGTGGGCCCCTTCATTGGTACGGGCCACAATGTATTGCACCTGCAGTAGCTCGCCCTTTGTTCTTTATGATATTTTAAGTCTATACATGGGTAATCATTCCGAGTTGATCGCAGCCAGCAACTTTTTGCTTCTTCTGCAATCAACTAGTCCATGCCTATGGGGGAGTGTATTTTAGCTTAGCAGGGTTACGATCACTTGTGCAGCCCTGCAAAGCTAAAAAAAATTCAAACAGAAGTAGACCAGCCCTGGACATACTTACCCTGTGCGATGGATCCAGCGATGATGGGCCCGGCTTTGACGTCACTCCTCCGCCCTCCGTTCTCCTGGGCACGCCTGCGTTTTACTTACCACTCCCCGAAAACGGCTCCAAACGGCCCGGATCCGCCCTGCCATGCCTCCTTCCTGTCAAACTTCTTTGCGGTCCGTCCTGCGACCGCTTTCTTCTTAAGCCGCAACGTAACACGGTGAACCCTGTCGCCGGGCAACGTCGCACACGTGCATTGCGGTAGCCGCGCATGTCCATTCCGCACCCGTTCGCACCGCAGCGATAAACCACTGCGTGCGAACGGGTCGGAATGACCCCCATGGAGATATGTTACACAGCTATGGTTGTAAGTAATAATTTACATTTGTTGTCATTACAGAGGGTACTCACATCTTCCCATGTGATGTGCTGCCATTTTTTTTTTTTTTTTAGTTTTATGAAGTTGTTCACTTAACTTGCATTTTTTTTAAAGATTACAGTACATAATTTTCTACATTTTTGCCCTGTGGACAATATATAAAAAACACTCATATTTTAGTAAACAATATTTTTTTACATAATAAACAAACACAATTTAGCTAGATTCCAAAATAAAAACAGACAAAATTGCCAATTTATTAGAACAAAATGTTAGCTTCAACATGAATGAACACTCATTTTTCCTTGGGCTGGGTTGTATGTCTGTCCCTACCAAAGCTTTTAAACTGACTACGTCTACACACTGCACTTAGGGATACTGTTGGGAGCTTAGGTTGGTGGGGTGGTTGTATGGCTGTGAGCAGTGGATATACAGTATTAAAAGCAGCCAATGACTATCTTTGGGTCATATGCTCTTTTTGTAGGCTAAGTGAAGCCTCTGGCCCTCATTCCGAGTTGATCGCTCGCTAGCTGCTTTTAGCAGCATTGCACACGCTAAGCCACTGCCCTCTGGGAGTGTATCTTAGCTTAGCAGAATTGCGAACGAAAGATTAACTAAATAAAAAAACTAAGCGCATGCGCTCTGCGAACCATGCGCATGCGCAGTAAGCGACTAATCACAATATAGCGAAACTCGGCAACGAGCGAACAACTCGGAATGAGGGCCTCTGTTTGCACTCTAATTGCTTGGGTCATGTCTGACATATGAAAAATTAGATTTGCTGCAATTTTGGTTCTAGTATTTTGTGCCACTCTATTAGTATATGTAGTTTTATGTAACTGTGTTGTAATGCTGCTTAGTTGCGTGGATTGTACCTTCATGACCTTCACCTACATCTTCCTGAAGGTATCCAGTGACTGTGACATACAGTATTTTCCACAGTAGCTATCGGTGGGGATGTGAGTGTGAGCTGTAGCTGCTTCTGATCATCTGTGTCCTCAAAGGTGTCTCACCCTCTTTGAGGATGATATGCGATGAGCTGCCAATATCTGATCTGTGGCACCCCAAAATCTTTCCGGATATCCACTTGGACTTTTTTCTCTTTGTGACCTGAACTAGACCTTCAGACAGCATGTCAAATTCGGATGGTGAATCTCAGGGTCATCATTGATACAGTTACAGCCTTCATTGCTCCAGGGGACTCCTCCAAATACAGCACTGCTACCTGCTGATTATAGGACCCAGATTCCAAGCAGGGGCTGTACCCAACTGTCAAGATCCACCATCTACAATTCTTCAGGTAAATATATCCATCAAGGTCTCATTAAGAATAAGGAACAGGACATATCCTAATCACATTATTGTGGACGTTGAATACTTACAGAAGAGGTGACTATCTATTGTCATTGTTTCATGCTCAATATATTTTTATTCATTTTTTATTTTTCTACTTAGTTGTAGTGCATACCACCTAATTCTTGCATACCATACCAGGTGTTTATTACATACAAAGTGTTTTTAGTATATATTTTAAATAAATATTGATTCATTCAATTTCACTTCATCTGTGAATTGTTCTTTTTCCTCAAAGAAGTGCAGTGTGCCTTTCTTTTCTGTGGCTCAAATTTATGGGACTGACTAACCCTGTTATTCACACAGCTGCTTGATGAACTAAGCCCTATATAGTGCCCATTTCTTGAAATACAGTACTTGTTTATTTCTTTTTCTTTACACATTCACATAGGAGGGGTTACACCTTGAGTTCTATGCCATGGAGGCCAGACAACATGAAACTTGTCCACCTTGTTGAATTGGAGACTCTTTATATACTCCATTTTGAATCTGTTGACGGGTTGGAAGGTGTGGTTACTTCTAAGATCTAGCAATTTGATATTTAGCAGCGCAAGAGATGTGTAGAACCAATTTGTTCTCGTATTTGGATAATTGGCAGGCTGGGGTACACAGAAGCAAAACGGCATGTGGTAAGTGGTGAATCGAGAGAGACTAATGAAGACATAAGAGATTGGACCATTGACCAGAAAGAAGCAATAAGTGGACAAGTCCACCAGACATGAAAAAATTAACCAGTGTGTCCACATTGTCTAAAGCAGAGGTTAGAGTTATTAGGGTATATTAATGTAACACATTCCGGAACAAGGTACCAGCAAGTGTATACCTTATAAGTGCTTTTCTTGATGCTTGATAAAAACACTGATAGAACATTTAGAAATGTTGAGGCAAATTACCTCCCACGTGTCTTCACCCAAGGAGGAGCCTAAGTCCAATTCCCAACATTGTTCATGAATCTTTAGGAGTGGATAGTCCTGGACTAAGATAGAAGGATACATTTCAGATATAATACCCTTTTCCAGAGGTCTATGGATACAAAGACATTCCAGTGCCGTTGGGTTCCGTAAAGGATGACCAATCTGGAGATATTGATAAAAAAAGGATTGTGGAAGAAAATGTTTCTCCATTAGTTCCGGGAAATATTACGGGGCGAGTCCACCCGGAATGTGATGAAAACGGGTGATGCCAGCCTTTGACCATGTAGAGACAAGGTGGGGGGGGAGTAACCAGGCGGAAAAGAGGGATGAAGCCTTAGGGGCGTTTGAGGTGATTAGATAAAGTGAACTTAATATCATCAAGAGAGTCCCAATCAGAAAGAGTAAGTGTAATTAAGGGGACTGCTGAAATGGAGCTGGATCTGTGCTTCTGAGGGAGCCATCGAAGGTTAGAGACTGAGGGGACCTTTCTGAGTTCCGACTCAAGATCAACACATCATTTGTTACATTTGGGAGAGTGCCATGCAACTGAGTCTAGAGGCTTGGTAGTATTTAAGCAATGATAGGAGACCTAGGTCTCTGACTACAGTACTCTTAAAGAGGATATCTCTAAGTATGCAGTGTCATCTATTGTACCAAATTAATTTACCATAAAGTGTCATGGGGAGGAACTGCCATAGCTAGAGTCTAGAATAACTAAAGAAGTTTGGGAAAGACGTTCATCTTAAGCGCATTGATACAGCTAATCCAAAAAATGAACAAAATCTACCAATGGGAGAGGTCATGTTCTATAGCTCTAAAAAAAAGGTGGGGGGGGGGGGGGGGTTTGCTTTGTAAATACTATGTTAAGATGTTGTAAAGCTGATACCCAAGTATTTAGTGGATTCCGAATGCCAGGTGAAATTGAAGTTAAGGTAAAGAAGATCTAAAGACGTCTTCACGATATGCAGGAGCAAGGCTTTGATTAGAGTGTTAATCAGAAAAAGCCATGAGACCCTATCAAAGAGGAGAGGGGAGCCTGACAGAATTGACGTGATGGATGAGGTCTATTGTATGCCTAGTATTATCAAGGGCCTGACGAGAAGGCACGAAGCCTACCTTGTACAGATGGATGAGAGAAGGGAGGATGGGGTTAAGTCTATTTGCAAAGATTTTGGCAAAAAGTTTAAGGTCAGTATTTAAGAAGGAAATCCGACGATAGTAAGTCAATAGTTGGGGATCTTTAACAGGTTTCGGGAGGACTGGTATTTTGTCTCTAGTGGTGTCAGGGGGAAAAAAACTATCACCCAGGATTTGATTAAATGAGTATGTAAGATGGGGAATTAGTGACCTCTGACAGGTTATATAGTTGGAGAAGGAAAGACTATTCAGGCCGTTTGAAGGTTTCTATAGCTCAGTTATAGGAAGGTTAAGTGTTTCAAAGGTAGAGGAGTCGATCCTAGGTAGAGCACAGGAAGAGAAGTATTTATTAATGGGGATGGGAGAGGAGGAGTGGAAGAAAGCATGGTCCTGAAGATTATAAATGTAAGAATAATAATATTTAAAGATAGAGTTGATTTAAGAGGGATTGTATTGAAGGGAGCCAGAGTGGTCCTTTAGCACAGGTATCGCTGTACAGATGTAGCCATGCTCATCATTGCTGCATCGCAGCTTTCTACATAGTTTGACTTTTTGCAGTCGGTGATTGCTCCATTAATTCCCCTGTACGTGTGTGTGTGTATGCATGTGCGCTACCTAGTCGCAGGACCCTACAGTGGCACCAGCTATGTTGCAATGCATACACATCAAGCAAAATGAGTGTGGCTACATCTGTAGTTGCCTTCCAAACCTTCAACCTTCACAAGAAGAGTGTCTACCTTGTTGATCTTTTCATAAAATTGCTGGTTCAGCCACCTAAGAGATTTTTCTATTTTTTCAGAAAGAATGGAGTAAAGAGCAGATTTTGCAGAGTAAGTTGGTTGTAAAGAAAGTCAGTGGGCATGCATTTATTGAGAGATTCTAAATTGTGTCCCTGGGGCCTAATTCAGACCTGATCACAGCAGCAAAATGTTTTTCTAATGGTCAAAACCATGTGCACTGTAGGGAGGGCAGATATAACATGTCCAGAGAGAGTTAGATTTAGGTGGGTTATTTTGTTTCTGTGCAGGGTAAATACTGACTGCTTTATTCATAAACTGCAATTTAGATTTCAGTTTGAACACACCCCACCCAAATCTAACTCTCTCTGCACATGTTATATCTGTACTACCTGCAGTGCACATGGTTTTGCCTATTAGAGAAAAATATTGCCGTTGCGATCAGGTCTGAATTATACCCGTGGTCTGTGAGGGATTAGATAAGATGTGTATGTTGTTTGTTTGTATGTATGTGAAGCAAAGCTAATGATGCATCCTCAGAGGATGGATTTAGACCAGAGCCGGATTAAAGGGGGGTCACAGGGGGTTAGTACCCCGGGCCCTCCTCCCTAAAGGGGCCCCCCGGACAGAGCTGCTTAGATCCATCTGACCCTACTACTTGCACAGCATACACAGTCACGCTACACAAAGGGTTACTCACAGCAGTAGCGACAGTATGTTATGCACACCAGTGCCTGCAGGAAAGCACTGGTGTCAGAACTGTTATGCACTCAAGTGTCTGCAGGAATGTACTGGTGTTTGAACTGTTATGCAAAACAAATGGACTCACAGACAAACTGGGGAATATGACATAACGTACACAGAAGGTGATAGGGTAACAAAATACACACAAAGTGAACAGAGAAGCCCAGAGGCTAAGGAACTGGGTATCTCCCTTGTATTAGAACTGCTAAGATGGAAAAAGCAAGGTGTTGTGTTTTAATACGTAGAGAACCCGAAATGCTGTTGCTAAGGGCAACAGCAAAACCCTAAAGGGTTACCAACGGGTGTGGCAGTAAACTCCTTGGTCAGAGATGGAATGATAGACACAAGGAGAGTCTCCACAATCCTACTTCTCACTTGCAGTGCACAGGTTTTAGCTTACTGCCACTAAACTGACCCCTGACACCTAGCACAGTGAGACAGGATTAGACAGGCAAGTCTTAGAATACAGCCGCAAACTTGCTAAGTTCACAGAGTAGTAACAGAACCCCAGCAAGCTAAACGACTGACTCCAGTCTTACTGCTAGGTCTGGATTGGCAGAGTGTAATACCAAATCCCCAGGCCTATTTGCAGTAGGCAACAAACAAATACAAAGCTACACAGTACTGGCTAACTTTCATGAACTGACTAACCAACAAAGATTCAGCAGCATCTGCTTACCCTGAAAAGAGGCCTTATAAAGCAGGTGCTGTCCACGCCCCACTCAGACCTCACAGACTGTGAGCACAAAAACCAGCACCGGATCCCCTGCCGTGCACAGAGCCTATAACCACTGCACAGCAAAATACCCGAACCGGAGTATCAGCTGCGCTCAGGTTACTCCACTAGCACTTGTCTCCCGGTTGCCATGACGACATGGCAGCACAGGGCAGGAGACCCTAACAGTACCCCCCCTCTGACGAGGGGTCAAAGAACCCCTACCACCGGGTTTATCGGGGAACTGCGAGAAGAAAGAGCGTATCAGTCTGGGGGCATGAAGATCACAACTGCGCACCCACGACCGCTCCTCCGGGCCATACCCCTTCCAGTGCACCAAAAATGACAGCCGACCCCGAACCACCTTGGAGTCAAGAATCCTTTCAACAACAAACTCCCTCTGGCCACGTATCAGAAGAGGGGAAGGTCTTCCACTGGAAGAAGGATTACTAATCGCCCGTTTTAAAAGGGAACAATGAAATGTTTTATTGATACCCAAAGAACGGGGCAGATCTAACTGAAATGCCACCGGATTGATAACCCTGGTGATCTTATAAGGGCCGATGAACCGGGGCCCTAACTTATGAGATGGCTGTCTCAACTTCAAATTCTTGGTAGACAACCAGACGAAGTCTCCTAATTTGAAGCTGCAGGGTCTTTTCCGCTTATCAAAAACCCTTTTGGTCACTAATGACACAGACACAAGGGCTTTCTTCACTTTCCGCCAAATACCTCTAAGGACCGAAACCACAGAGGAACCACCAGGCGTGGAGTCCAGGGGGTCAAAAGAATTGGCCTTAGGATGATGCCCATACACACAAAGGAAGGGAGAGATCCCTGTAGCAGAGTGAGCCGCGTTGTTATAGGCAAACTCCGCCATGGACAGATGAGCAACCCAGTCAGTCTGACACTTGGAGACATAACACCTGAGGAACTGCTCCAAGGACTGGTTCACCCTTTCAGTCTGCCCATTAGACTGCGGATGGTAGCCTGACGACAAGCTGACAGAAATCTGGAGATCGGAACAAAATGCCCTCCAGAATTTGGCCACAAACTGGGATCCGCGGTCAGAGACCACATCAAGTGGCAACCCGTGGAGACGCACAACATGCAGCATAAATAATTCAGACAGGCGTCTGGCCGATGGCAGCCCAACCAGTGGAACGAAGTGCGCCATCTTCGAAAACCTGTCAACGACAACCCAGATGGCTGTCATCCCCGAGGATTTGGGCAAGTCCACCACAAAATCCATTGAAATGTGGGTCCATGGCTTAGATGGGATAGAGAGTGGATGTAATGGGCCAACAGGAACCCCTCTAGGAGTCTTATTTCGGGCACAGATGTCACATGCCCGAACCCACTGATCCACATCCTTAGCCACCGAGGGCCACCACACCGCCCTAGATAGCAACTCCCGAGTTCTGGCAATACCCGGGTGACCTGCCGACTTCTTGGCATGGAATTCCAGGAACACTCGCTGTCTTAACCTAGGAGGCACAAACAAAAGACCTACCGGAAGGTCTGGAGGAGCCTGCTCCTGTGCTCTAAGGACTAATGATAAGAGGTCCTGGGTAATGCCCACTTTAATACATGATGGGGAAACAATGGGCAACGGCTCCTCGTTGGTCTCCTGGATTGGAGCAAAACTCCGCGAGAGCGCATCAGCCTTGATGTTTTTTGACCCAGGGCGATATGTTATCAAAAAATTAAAGCGAGCAAAAAACAAAGCCCATCGTGCCTGCCTGGCATTGAGACGCTTCGCTGACTCTAAATATGCCAGATTCTTATGGTCAGTGAGAATTGAGACCACAAACTTAGCCCCCTCAAGCCAGTGTCTCCACTCCTCGAGTGCATCCTTAATAGCCAACAATTCCCGGTTACCCACGTCATAATTCATCTCGGCAGGCGAAAATTTACGGGAAAAGTAAGCACAGGGATGAAGGCGATTATCAGACACTCCCATCTGAGAAAGCACTGCCCCAATACCCATCTCAGAGGCATCCACCTCCACCACAAAAGGACGCTCTGGATCTGGGTGTCGCAGCACCTTGGCCGAAACAAATGCCCTTTTGAGACGGGCAAAAGCCGCTTTAGCCTCACAAGACCAGTGAGCAACATCCACCCCTTTCTTAGTGAGTGCCACCAAGGGCGCCACTATAGACGAAAATCCAGCGATAAATCGTCTATAAAAATTCGCAAAGCCCAGGAAACGCTGAAGCGCCTTCAAACTAGTGGGCTGCACCCAATCCAGGACTGCCTGTACCTTGGAACCCTCCATTTGGAAACCTTCTGGGGAGATAATATATCCTAGAAATGCGATTTGCTGAACTTCAAATTCGCACTTCTCCAGCTTCGCCCCAAGCCGGTGGTCTCTGAGTTTCTGGAGGACTAAGCGTACATGCTTCCGATGTTCCTCCAGGGAATGGGAGAAGATTAGGATGTCATCTAAGTATACAACTAAGAATCTATCCAAATATTCCCTGAGCACATCATTCATGAAATCCTGGAAGACTGCTGGGGCATTACAGAGCCCAAAAGGCATCACCAAATATTCATAATGCCCTGAGTGGGTATTAAAGGCAGTCTTCCATTCATCCCCCTCTCTTATTCGGATTAGATTGTACGCACCGCGTAGGTCAATCTTAGAAAAAATGGTGGCAGTACGAAGCTGGTCAAACAAGACCGAAATGAGAGGCAGTGGGTATGAGTTTTTAATCGTGATACGGTTCAATTCCCTGAAGTCGATGCAGGGTCGCAACGAACCGTCCTTTTTACCCACGAAGAAGAACCCCGACCCAACTGGAGACTGTGAAGGTCTGATAAATCCCTTAGCCAAGTTCTCCTGAATGTACTCTGCCATAGCCTGAGTCTCAGGACGTGACAGGGAGTACAACCTGCTCTTGGGAAGCTTAGCATTTGGCAACAAATCAATGGCACAGTCATAGGGGCGATGGGGAGGTAGTACCTCTGCAACTTTTTTGGAGAACACGTCCGCAAAATCTGCATAACACCCTGGCAATCCTGGCAAACTTAGCTGCGAGAGCCTGACTGGAAGGCTCAAGCAACTCCTGAAACAATCAGTACCCCAACTAAGAATCTCCCCAGAGACCCAGTCAAATTGAGGATTGTGGGCCCTTAACCAGGGTAACCCCAACACCAATGGGGCAAAAGTACAGACAGTCACATAAAAGGACAATTTTTCAGAGTGTGTGGCTCCAATAAACAAAGAAATCTGGCTAGTGCAAGAGGTAATTTTACCTTGGGATAATGGTTCCCCGTTTAACCCACAAATCTCAATTTCCGATGCCAAGGGTACTAAGGGAACAGAGTGTTTCAGGGCGAATTGGCGGTCCATAAAAACCCCGTCGGCCCCACTGTCCACAAAGGCCTCAGTCTTGACAGTTTGACCGAGGATCTTCAAGGTCACCGGAATGATAAAAGTCTTCTTGGGAAATTCTGACTTCTGGCCTGACAGGATATTTCCCATCACCCTCAGGCCCTGAAGTTTTCCGGCTTTTCTGGGCATGATACTACCACATGACCTTTATTCCCACAGTACAAACACAACCCCTGCTGTCTCCTCCGCGTCTTCTCACGCGAGGAGAGGCGGGTAGCCCCAATCTGCATAGGCTCCTCAGAAAATTCCTCAGAGTCTGAGGTTCCCTTGGGAAGGAAGGAAACCTCAGTCTCCCTTTCAAGACTACGCTCTCTCAGCCGTCTATCCACCCGGATGGATAACTGCATGAGCTGATCCAAGCTATCAGGCAAGGGATATTGTACCAGTTGGTCCTTTATCTGGTTAGAAAGACCTCTTCGGTACTGGTGTCTCAGGGCTGGGTCATTCCACTGGGTATCATGGGCCAACCTCCGAAACACCGTACAGTAAACCTCAACTGGCCTTCGCCCTTGCTTAAGGATCGAAATCTGAGCCTCGGCTGAGGCCGTCTTGTCAGGGTCATCATACAACATGCCCAGTGCCGTAAAAAAAGCATCAACACTTTTAAGCGACGGACAGTCAGGCTGCAACCCATATGCCCAGACCTGTGGGTCTCCTTGTAGCAAGGAAATCACTATGCCCACCCGCTGAATCTCCGACCCAGTAGACTGAGGCCTAAGCCGAAAGTATAGCTTGCAGCTCTCCTTGAAACAAAAGAACTGCGAGCGATCTCCAGAAAAACGATCCGGGAGATTTACTTTCGGCTCCTTAACCCCTGCAGGTGCTGCTGCTGCGGGAGCTCCGCCAGCAGCCTGGGAGGTGTGCATTTTAATGGACAAATCATTAAATTGTCGAGTCAGGACCTGCACCTGATCGACCACCTGTTGCAACGTATTTTGAGGGGTATGCTCCATATTCCCACAAAATTTCAACAGGAGTATTTGGCTGCTGAATATGTTATGCACACCAGTGCCTGCAGGAAAGCACTGGTGTCAGAACTGTTATGCACTCCAGTGTCTGCAGGAATGTACTGGTGTTTGAACTGTTATGCAAAACAAATGGACTCACAGACAAACTGGGGAATATGACATAACGTACACAGAAGGTGATAGGGTAACAAAATACACACAAAGTGAACAGAGAAGCCCAGAGGCTAAGGAACTGGGTATCTCCCTTGTATTAGAACTGCTAAGATGGAAAAAGCAAGATGTTGTGTTTTAATACGTAGAGAACCCGAAATGCTGTTGCTAAGGGCAACAGCAAAACCCTAAAGGGTTACCAACGGGTGTGGCAGTAAACTCCTTGGTCAGAGATGGAATGATAGACACAAGGAGAGTCTCCACAATCCTACTTCTCACTTGCAGTGCACAGGTTTTAGCTTACTGCCACTAAACTGACCCCTGACACCTAGCACAGTGAGACAGGATTAGACAGGCAAGTCTTAGAATACAGCCGCAAACTTGCTAAGTTCACAGAGTAGTAACAGAACCCCAGCAAGCTAAACGACTGACTCCAGTCTTACTGCTAGGTCTGGATTGGCAGAGTGTAATACCAAATCCCCAGGCCTATTTGCAGTAGGCAACAAACAAATACAAAGCTACACAGTACTGGCTAACTTTCATGAACTGACTAACCAACAAAGATTCAGCAGCATCTGCTTACCCTGAAAAGAGGCCTTATAAAGCAGGTGCTGTCCACGCCCCACTCAGACCTCACAGACTGTGAGCACAAAAACCAGCACCGGATCCCCTGCCGTGCACAGAGCCTATAACCACTGCACAGCAAAAGACCCGAACCGGAGTATCAGCTGCGCTCAGGTTACTCCACTAGCACTTGTCTCCCGGTTGCCATGACGACATGGCAGCACAGGGCAGGAGACCCTAACACAGTAGTAGCAGCTGCCTGGCTTGCAGGGACCACGCCTAAGAAGCAAAGAAAGTGGGTCCCCCCACCCCCATTAAAAAGCACTAAAAAAAAGCCACGACTTCCGGTGGGCAGAGCATCGTGATGGCCGCATTTTAGTCTCAGCTCCGTCTCCCCTTTACAAAATCTGAACCCATCTTCCATTAAGATTGCCTTTTAATAGGTGATAACTATATTGGCATCTGAAGGAAGACCAACTCTGCACAACAAGCCGTATATTGGGGACGACGAGGCGATATTTTCACCGGAGGTCAGCCTGCAAAGTTTGAGGCCTGCATGTATCCTCGTGGTGTGAAACGCCACCATTTCCTGCCTTGAATATACCCCAACACTGTCTCTAATTCCTGCGGGACTCCGGACGTATTGGCTCATCTTCCGACGTCTAATTAGGTATGGAATTGGCGTTTTGAAACCGATGATTGAGACCCTGCTAATTTACTGGGGATTGCCGCGTGGGACTCGGATGAGCGGTGCTCTGCCCCTATCCCCTGGGATATATTGATTGATCCACCGACTGTACCCGAGGGTGATTGGGGGTCTGGACGGAGAGAGGGAACTGTGACGCTGCCGGGGACTCCGGGAGCGGCCCCGGGTGGTATACGGCTCAGTAGCGTGGATCGCCGCCATCATCTACCCCGCTGCTCCCCCGAGACCTCTTCCGCTTACCTTGTCCGTGCCTTGCTCCGCGTGGCTCTCGTCAGAGACAGTGCTGCTTGCCCTGCGCATCGGACGGGGTAGGACGAAGGGCGCCGGATTGGGGTCCTGTGAAATACGGAGCTCGACGCCGGGACCGAGACCGAGACCTGCAGCGGTGGAACTACCCACCAAGAACTGAGCCGGGAGCTGTATAGCCCGAGCAGTGGTGACCCGGAGGGGGTGAATGAGAGATCGGTCAGCGCCGGTGCAGAGACCTTGATGCAGAGCTTGATTTTTTGTCAGCCGTGACCTGCCTACATTCTCTCCGAAAGACCTTTGCTCGGAGAGGGAAGGAGAGGAGACTTCAATAGCCAGCAACTGGAAGGTTGCCTGATTAAGACACAATCTCTGTGGGGAAATACCCCTTCAGGTAGTACTGGAGTCTGTGCTGAAAGAGACTACTTCTCCAAGAAGTGACGAGACTCTTCTTATATTGGTTCAGTATTAATTACTATGATTTCACTCGCTCTTTTCTTTCTCTTCCTAAACCTCTCCTTTCTAGCTTAAGTTACGATATCTGCATTTTGACAAGTCTCCTCACATGTCCAGCACCAAATAGAGTGCGGGTTACCGGAGGTGGCTGTGGGGATAAAGCTTACAGCTACTTTGAAAAAGTGGGAGCTGTGGTAAATTCTTCTGCTCATAGCAGTTTACCTTTTAAAGAATAGCTTATCCCTATATATATTTTTAATAATTTTATTTTGTCTATTTTTTTTTCTATTTTTTTTTTTTTAAAATACGGTGCACATCTGCCATCTAGTGGCACTTGCTGTACATCACAGGATAACTTGCTGTTACTTATATATCTATGGGGGTCATTCCGAGTTGTTCGCTCGCAAGCTGCTTTTAGCAGCTTTGCACACGCTAAGCCTCCGCCTACTGGGAGTGTATCTTAGCATCTTAAAATTGCGAACGAAAGATTCGCAATATTGCAATAAGACATCTCTGTGCAGTTTCTGAGTAGCTCGAGACTTACTCTGCCAGTGCGATCAGTTCAGTGCTTGTCGTTCCTGGTTTAACGTCACAAACACTCCCAGCGTTTGCCCAGACACTCCCCCGTTTCTCCAGCCACTCCTGCGTTTTTTCCGGAAACGGTAGCGTTTTTCCCCACACGCCCTTAAAACGGCGTGTTTCCGCCCAGTAACACCCATTTCCTGTCAATCACATTACGATCGCCTGAACGAAGAAAAAGCCGTGAGTAAAATTCCTAACTTCTTAGCAAATTTACTTGGCGCAGTCGCAGTGCGAACATTGCGCATGCGCACTAAGCGGAAAATCGCTGCGATGCGATGAAATTTACCTAGCAAACAACTCGGAATGACCACCCATATACGCAAGGGAGACTTAATATATGTAGAGCAATAACACGGCACAAGCTTTGTTTCATCTAATTTCTCCACCTTTCCTAGTGTTCCCTCCTATTTTTGCTCATATACCTGTATGCTGAAGGAAAGTTTAATATATGAATAGTAATACCATTGCACAAACGAGTTCACTACTTTAGATTTATTCTGCTCCACTGATATAAGTTGTACACCCCTCCTGTGTCTCTGCCCCATATACTTGTTTCCACTATATATTTCAGGCCAGAGCTTTCCACACAGCCTGATTTTACCCAAGGAACCTATTACTTAATGGGACTGTGAAAACGCTGGAAATAGCAGTCTAGCTGCTGCAAATATTCCAGTGAGGATAGACTTCTTATTCTGTTTACAAATCCCACTATAGTTCACTGTATCATACTTGATATTACTTTAATCAACCTTGATATAGAAAACAAGCACTGCCGTCTTGCAGTGTCCAGTGTGGGGGTGTTGTTTCCAAAGGTTTTACCACAACAGATGATAAAGTGGTGACAAACTTCTTTGACTGCAATTTTATACCTAGTGTATCTATATATACCGGTTGTTTGCGTTGGGATTGATCATTTGTTCCCTTCTGGAAGCTACTATACATATTTGGTGGCTTTTATTTTATATTATAAGCCCGCTTTTCTACATATTCATGTATTATACTGATTAATGCTTGTGATTACCCTAACTAATATTAGTTTATAAGGTGACGTTACGGTGGTATCCAGTCTTATGTACATCCTCCCCATTACTTTGTAATAGCTTGCGAATAACGATTTTATAGGGATTACCAACTGTACAGTACAATACTCTCCTAATCATAACCCTCTATATACTGCGTTCAATATCAGTCACATATTTGTGTGGGTCCCATTGGGCACTGTTCTAGTGGTTTCAGACATTGCAGGACTGCTACAGATTTCATTATGTTGCTATTTGCGACTCAAAGGTACTGATCCTGGTAATTTATACCTAACTCAATAGGGGCAGACTAATCGTACCAGATTCAGTGACTAAACTTACCCTTGATCATTTGTATATTTCTAGTTATGTAATTGCCACAAAGGTCTTCATCCATAGGTGGTATAGAATCTCTAGCTAACCTGGTTATTGTCCCATAGTATGGACAAATTTGTAGATAAATATCCAACTGATAATATGGTCAGGAACGGGAAATCTCAATCCAAAACCCCTTCTGCTAGGGAAAAGGTAAATACACCCCAGCCCAACCTCTCACCTCCATCAGTGTCTCAAGATCTTTCCTACTCGCCTATCATACCTTCTCTTTCTGTGGAAGGCTCCTTACCTTTAAACCCAACTCTAGAGAAAAAGTTGGATGCAATCCAAACCACTTTGAACACAGTCTTGTCCCATTTAGAATCACATACCAAACGATTAGTGGAAGTGGAACAACGTGTTAGTACGGCAGAAGATGCTATTGTATCTCTGCAAAATTCTGATGACTCCCACTTCCAACAAATAGCTTTCTTGACCTCAAAGATTGATGACCTTGAAAATAGGGATTTTCGAAGTAATCTTAGATTTATAGGCATCCCAGAATCAATATCCGGTTCAGATCTTTTTGATTTATTAAGTGTTGACATAATTCAAATCCTCAATGTCCCTAGTACCTCGGGAACAGTGCTTATTGAAAGGGTGCATCGTATTGGCCCTGATAGAGGTCCCCCCTCATCCCAAATACGCCCTCGTCCTGTGATTGCCAAATTTCTTAATTTTAGAGATAAAGAGAACATACTCATGGCATACAGGAAAAGGCACACTCTTGAAGTGCGGAACTTTAAAGTGCTGATATTTCAGGACTTTTCGGCCTCTGTGGCTCAGAGGAGGAAAGAATTCACACCAATATGCAAACATTTATTTACTGAGAATATTAAATTTGCCCTTCTGTATCCAGCTAAGCTGCGGGTCTTCACTGATGGGAGGACCCATACCTTTGATACTCCTGACCAAGCTAGAGATCACCTAAAGATTCCGTTGCAAGGTTCCTCTAAAAATCCACCTCCAAATGGATGAGTTGATGGTTTACTATCTTGGATATTTACACTTTATTCTAGTTTCCTAAAAAAATAATAGTTTCCTACCTCTCTTGTGAAGGAAAGGTTGGTCTCTCATAGATAAACTGTTGGAATTATCACAATAATTACATGCTTACTATTTTTGTGATGTGTTACAATTTGCTTATGTGTTATTTTTGGTGCTCTTTATTCTTTCTTTCTTTTTTTCTTTTTTCTCCTTTTCTCCCGGATCGCCTATGGCCCCTCTCCATTTTCCCCTTGCAGTTACCAGTCCTAATTGGTACTCAGAACGCCGGTCTCACTCGCTGGGATGTGACGGGCACTCTAATCAAGGATACACTGTCTACATTCTCCATTGGTAAGTGTGGAATTGGATGACAACCCATACTGACTCCTCTGATTTAGCCCCCCAACTGACGTCGACTTCTATCCGAGTTCTGTCATGGAACGTAGCCGGATTGAATTCCGCATGCAAGCGTCGACGGGTATTGTCTCATCTCCAATGATTAGCCTCTGATATTATCTTATTACAGAAGACCCTTAAAGCGACATGGATTCAGGAATGTGTCTCAGCCTCCCTTGATAAAAAGAAACGTGGTGTGGCGATTTTACTTAGTAAACATCTTCAATATACTAATAATAATAATGATAATGTAGTGGCTGACAAGGAGGGGCGATTTTTGTTGGTACATCTTTCAGTTCATGGTGAGAAATTTACTATTTTAAATATCTATGCTCCTAACACACCTAGTTTGGCCTTTTATAAAAAAACTATCAAATCTTCTTATGAAGTATGATACCCCTAATCTGATAATTGGAGGGGACTTTAATTGCTTACATAATCCCCTACTAGATCACTCAGCCTCTCCTTCCCCTATCTCTTCAAACCGGGTGAACGGGGGTTGATTTTCTCTGTTCCAACCATGATGTGGTTGATCAATGGAGACTGCATAACCCATCTTGCAAGGATTTCACGTTTCATTCCAAGGTCCATGATGTGTTTACCAGAATAGATTACATTTTGGTAGCGGATACGTTATTCCAACGAGTCTGCAATACCATAATAGACCCTATCATTATATCGGATCATGCCCCTATACTTTTCGACTTAACTAGGCCTACCCCTTGGCATTCCTCACGCTTTTGGCACTTCCCTTCCTTCCTTTCCCAGAATGATGATTTTCAATTATATTTGAAAACTAAATGGAGGGAATATGTAGACGATAACTTAGAACACTGGAATGATCCTGTTTTATTTTGGGTGGCCTCAAAGGCAGTGATGAGAGGGCATGTGATCTCTTACCTAGCTAAACGTAATCGGACTCACAGGGAGACATTGCATTAGTTAAAAAACAGACTGAAAGAAGCCTACCGCCATTATTTGCGATTTTCAACAGCGGATAATAAATCAAATTTTTTACATCAAAAACAAATTTTGGAGTCTTTCCTTATGAAAGAGGCTCAAACCAAATTAGATTACTCTAAAAACACTTATTTCCACTGGAGGGGCAAATCGGGGAAGGTTTTGGCTTACATGGCAAGCCGTCAATGGAAGAAACAATTTCTTATGAAAATCTTAGATCCAAACTCTAATGTAATGGCTGCTAAACCTGCTGACATTAACAATATATTCCATTCATATTTTACTTCTCTTTACGAGGAGTCTTCAGTTGACCCCCTTTTATCAGACTCCTTTCTTAAAGAAGCCAATTTACCATATCTACCAGCTCAACAGAAAGAATTCCTTTCTAGTGATATAGCCGAAGAAAATATTGGGTTTGCCATTGATAGCCTGCATCAAGTCACCGGGTCCTGACGGATTTAATGGGAACTACTATAAGATACTAAGGGATGATATCATCCCCTCCCTGACTGATGTTTTCAAACCGATTCAGGAAGGAAACCTTACATATCCTACATTTAATGACTCTTATACTATATTATTGTTGAAACCCAATAAAAATCCTGATTTAGTAGCATCCTATAGACCCATTACTCTCCTGAATAAGGATTACAAAATTATTTCTAAGATTCTAGCTACTCGCTTGCAAACAATCCTTCCTTCTCTCCTGACATCCCACCAATCTGGTTTCACTCATGGCAGGAACATGGTTCGCAACGTTCGCTTGGCAATAGCGGCTCTATATTCTTCAACAATTCAGGATCATTCCAATAATATATTGTTAAGTTTGGATGCTGAAAAGGCATTCGATAAAGTTTTATGGCCCCATTTATATGCTATATTACAACAACGAGGGTTTGACTCTTCCTTTATTAATTTAATTAAATATTTATATAGCTCCCCCAGGACGAAATTGTTAATCAATGGTCTTTTAGGTGATCCTATCCAAATGTACAGGGGAACTTGACAGGGATGCCCTTTATCCCCCTTACTTTTCAATCTTGCATTAGACCCTTTGTTAAGAGTTCTCCAATCCTGGCCCCTTTTCCGAGGAATGTCCTATGGCAATACAGAAATTAAGGTAGCAGCCTTTGCTGACGATCTTCTTCTTTTTATTTCTAATCCACACGAATGTTTAATGCCTCTTCTTTCTAAATTGGAAGACTTTGGTACGATATCAGGGTTTACCATAAATCACTCCAAATCTACCATTATGGCCCTATGCGCTTCCTTTCGTAAAAATACATTACAGGTTGGTAATCTGAAATGGACAGATACTTATATCTCTTACTTAGGGATTCGCCTTCCTAGAAATATCTATGATTTATATACCATTAATATAAAAAGTACTATTGATACAGTTCTTAAGGAGTTAGACGGTTGGCAACATTTACGGTTATCTTACCTGGGAAGAGCCAACCTTATAAAGATGATTACCTTCCCGAAACTGCTGTACCATATTCAGGTTCTGCCACTTGTGTTTACTAAGACGGATCTTAAACGAATTGATGCGGCTTTCCGACAATTTATTTGGAAAAAAACAAAACCTCGCCTCAGTCTCCGATTGTTACAAAGAACTAAATCTGAAGGAGGTATTAATTTTCCAAATATGGAAATCTATAATTATGCTGCTGTATGTAGACATATTAAAGATTGGATTTCACATTCTGAATTATATTCCAGTTATTTAGTGGAACAGTCCTTCCTTACCAATATAGATTTGGTCTGTTTCTTACATTTTCATAAATCTGACATCCCAACAGAAATATTAGATAACCCTCTTTTAATGTCAGCATGGTCAGTTTGGCATACGATCCGCAATAAATGGAGACTTAACGCCTCATACTCTTTGTTTCTTCCTTGGCTTGGCAATGTGAACTTTCAACACGGTTTGGCTTCTGCTCCCTTTACTTTATGGGCCCAACAGGGGCTTACTACAATTCGTCAGCTTACTGATGCAACCACAAAACAAACTCTTACTTTTTCTCAGGCTCAATCTAAATTTTCTTTTTTACAAACTCATAATTTTGCCTTTATGCAAGCACAACATTATGTCTAAAATGACTTCTTATCTCTCTCCCGTGGACTGGACGAACCAACTGGATATTGCCTTTCAATCTTTAATCAACGCTAGAGGAGCTATTTCTATGTTTTATAAAATATTACGAACACCGTATTATGAAGGTCACTACGACACAGGCATTACTAGATGGCAGAGACACTTTCCTGATCTTAGTGAAGCAACCATTCTAAAAGCGCTTTTATATTCCAATCGTACCCTCCCAGCCATTATGTACCAGGAAATGTTCTTCAAAAATTTTTACAGGGGATACCTATCACCTTCTCGCTGTCAGTTGATGGGACTGTCTTCCGGTTTGACATGTTCAAAGTGCACTTGACCTGAGGCTACTCTTTTTCACTGTTTGTGGGATTGTACTCATATTAAAAAATTCTGGCTTCAAATAAAACAATTCGCCATTTCAGATTTAGTTAATTTTCTACCTTTGTCCCCTGAGTGGGCCATTTTTGGCATACTGACAACCACTTCTAGAATATCTCCGGGTTGTCGCAAGCTATTGTTAATTATATCAGCTGTGGCGAAAAAATGTATCCTACAGCAATGGATACATTCATCTCCTCCTTCCTTACAAATGTTTAAAGATAAACTTTTTCACGTGTTTAAAATGGATTGGATGGAGACTTCATTACATAAAGAACAACACATTGAGAATTTTTTTGAGGTCTGGGAATCCTTTATTGATACTTTAAACATTTCAACAAGGACTCAGATTCATAATTGTTTTCGTACAACTCTATGGTATGAAACTGCAATATTTCTATCTGAACCCCCCATTTGATTGAGTTAACATCCTCCACCCCACCCACCCACCCTTTTTTTTTTTTTTGTGTTGCAGGGCTACAGGTGATCCCTTCCCTCTCCTCTTTTCTTTACATCATATATCCTTTCTTTCTTCTTGTCCTACTCTTCTATATCTTCTCTTCTTTTCTTCTCTCTCTTTATTCTCTCTCCTTGGAAGATTACTTTCTTCCTGATTGATAATATACTGTTTTGATACTTTATGGATTCTATGATTTGAATAGAACATTTTGTATTACAGTCATTTTCCACTATATTGTTTATTTACTTATTAATCCAATTACTGCTTTATTGGCATTGTAACGAAAATGTATACAAGGAAAAAATTGAAAAAAAAAACATATAAAAAAAAAAAACCCACAACCCCTGCGGCCAATGCATTTTTTTATTATTATTATTTTAACCTCCCTTCCCCTTCCAGCATAATTTAACGGTATATTTTTTTCCTCCCTCACCCCCAATTGTTATTGATCCCCCCTCCTAGGATTTGCCCCCCCCCCCTCCTCCACCCCCACAGGCATACATGATTCCCCCCCAAACACACACACACACACACACACACACACACACACACGCAGGGCCCCCCTATTTTAAGTGCCCTGGGCCCTCCAAAGGCTTAATCCAGCCCTGACTTAGACTTCCTAAATAAGAGGGGAGCATCCGAAGCCATAGACATTAAGAGAAAAGTAATTTTTTAAGACTTCCTTAATTTTAATCTGAATTAGAGGAATTTTCAGAAGGGTCTCATTAAGCTGCCAAGAGGGTCTAGAGTCTGAAGTGTCTAGAAGGTCAAAGGATGAGGTTACAGTGGAGTGGTCAGACCAGGCATTAGGAACAATTTTCACATCTGTGAGGTGCATGAAAACGGGAAGACCATGGGGGTCATTGCGAGTTGATGTCACATAGCAACTTTTTGCTGCCCGTGCGATCAACTTGATGCCTCCTATGGGGGAGTGTATTTTAACATAGCAGGGCTGCGATTGCTTGTGCAGCCCTGCTAAGCTAAAAACGTTATGTGTAAAACAAGACCAGCCCTGCAGTTACTTACCCTGTGGGATGAATCCAGCGACGAAGGTCCCGGAATTGACGTCAGACACCCGTCCTGCAAACGCCTGGACACGCCTGTGTTTTTTCGAACACTCCCAGAAAACAGTCAGTTGCCACCCATAAACGCCCACTTCCTGTCAATCACCTTGCAATCGTCTGTGTGAATGGATTCTTGGTTAAAACAGCAACGATCCGCTTTGTACCCGTTTGACGCACGTGCGCATTGCGGGCCATACGCATGTGCAGTTTTGCCATTTTTTTACCTAAAATCGGCAGCGAGCGATCAACTTGGAATGACCCCCTATATAAGATTAAATCTATTCTGGAGTACTGTATGTGTGATGGGGATGAGAATAGAAGGTGTAATCCATAGAAGAGGGATTGAGAGAATGCCATGTAGCAAAAAGACCTGCTGCTGCCATATGTTTATTGAGACTTCTAGATATAGGACAAGGAGAATGAGGGATCCATGGGGAGAGTTATTTAGATCGAAAATGAATTTTAAATCTCCACAAGGAACAAGTGGCCTATACTGCATTTGTGCAATACATTAAAAAAAAAAGTGTTAAAGAAGTGATATTGACCTATATTAGGAGTATATCATGTAGCGTTAGTGACCTCTGTGTGACCGAGCATGCCAGTTAGAATGATGTACCAACCATCAGCATCAGTGTATACAGAATCCTGAGTGAAAGGTAATTTATTATTGATGAGAATAGCTACCCTATTATGTTTAGATGTGCTGGAGTAAAACATGGTGGAGAAGCATCTGGAAAGCAGAGTAGAGTGGCAACGTAAGACCTCGGATGTTCATTGACGCTATTGTGAGAGGCATGGCATGGAAAGGTTAAATAGATCGATAGGCATTACTGAAATAAAGAGAGGAACCCCAGCTCACTGGGAAAGAAAGGAAGTGAAGAAAAAAAAAATCAGGGACTGGGTACGAAAACCCTACTTAAAGAAAGTGAGGGGAGTGTACACAGGAGCTAGGACTTAGGAGTCCAAAGAGATGTAAGCTAAATAGCCAAAGGACCTCTAGAGAAAAGAGGAATTAAAAAAATATATATGATAACAGCATCAAAATTTAAGAGAGGGAGAGAGTGGAGAAAAAGAGAAGGAAGTGGAGTTGTCTGGGAGCAGTAGTATCCTTTGGGTGCAGAGCGAAGGTGGAAAAAGTTATGAAAAAAGGGGCAAGCTCCGAGAGGTCTATGGAGAAGGGTGTAGGGGAGTGTATTGTATTAGAGATAACAAGATGTATGGGAAATATAGTTATGGAATCATATACACGAAGAAAGTACAACTATGAGGAGGTATGCAAAATACAGATTCCTAGGCTACTTTTTGTTAAAAATGTGCGGCCTGAGGCACAACTAAAAGTAAAAAGGGAGGGGAGAAGAGAAGGAGGGGGCATATGCAGAGTAAAAAACAAAAAATCACATGTACTGTATGATGATGAGGAGGACTAGAATAAGGGTTGCAATCATAACTCAGTACTTTTGTCTTCACAACAAAAACAATAATATGATAATATAAAAAAGCAAGGAACATCATGCTATCAGTCATTTACTAAGAAGGGTAGACAATCAGAGACATTGCGTGAGCAGCAAAATAAAAAAGAAAGAAAAAAACAACAACAGGAAACAGCATTGTCTGGACGTCAGTTACATATGATGTCCTTATCTAGGGAAAGAAAGAAAAGGGAGGAGAAATTAAGGGGCGAGATGAAAGCAGGGATAGTAACAATAAGCACACCATGACTGTGAATTAGCAAGTACACATTAAACTTGCTGGGAAAAAAGAAAACACCAGTGTAAGGACGAGGTGTAATCACTGAAAGACAAGCCACTCACAAATCGTTGGGATCACCACTCTGAGAGGGGACAGATTCCTTGAGGTGGTGGAGGAAGTCCTTACATCCTTACATTCTCAAAGATAGGAACTGCCTTGCCATTCAAGTCTATAAGGACTATGAAGACTATAAGCTTTAAGGGGAACCCCCAACAATATCTGGTCCTCCTGTCCTGAAAAGATTTTGTCAAATTCCTGAAGTCTCTCCTTTTAGCGATCATCAGAGAGGAAAGATCTTGATAGAATTGGAGCTTGATTGAGTCAAAGATAATGTGAGGTTTGCACCAGGTAGGGGCGAGGATGAGTTTGTTATCTTCATACTGTAACCGAGGAACCTCGTGATGACATCACAGGGAGGTTCGTTGTCCCTGGGTTTAGGTCAAAGATCACAGTGTGCACGTTCCAAAGGTAGTGAGCGAGATCTGAAATCAGGGAGTAAAAAAGAAAAAAGTCTATGCAGATCTGGTTCCAGTGCATCAGAGGTTACAGACTTCAGAATATTAAAAATGCGTAAATTATTCCTGCATTCCCAAGTTTCCAGGTCTTTGTTCTTTGTATGGAGATCAGAAAGTTTAGTGACATTATGATACAGATACCGGTTGGTGTCATGCAAGTTTTTCTGAAAATCATCTTGGCAGGATTTTAGTGGTTCTTGCGGCAAAGTTGGAGACTTCAGCTTTGATAGAAGTCCTTGAACTCTGTGATATGACATTTAAAATTTGTCAGGGGAAAAAACAAATAAGGGAGAGGGGGGGGGGGGGGGTTAGAATGGTACAGGTGTGTTAAAGTGTAAACAACAAAAAGCTAGCCTGCTAGTTTAACATTATACTCAGGCAATTAGGATTTGTAAAAATCCAGTGTGGATATTAGTGAAGGCAAAGGTGTAATCACAGTCGGGGGCTTAATCAATTGCTTCAAGAGGGCCTGTCAACCATGAAACAGGGACACGGATAATAAGCTATGCAGCTGTATGCAAATACAGGCTGTCAGTAAGCAGTGTGAACAAAATTAGCAGGGAGCTGTATAAGGCTGCTAGTGTGCAGTGTGATTACAATAGGCTGCCACAAGAGGGAGCCTGGATCTCAAGAAGGGAGGATTAAAGTCCCATTAAGCCAATTCTATTGTGGAAGTAATAAAGAAGAAGAAAAAATGAGTGTGCACTGCAATGAGAAATGCTTATCTTCCTGATCCCTGGGCTGACAATAACACAGCTAAAATAACTGAAATAGGGGGCAAGTGATGAGAGTATAATATAATGTGGAGGGACAGGTGTGGTCCAACAGACAAGTGAAGTGCTGATATCCTGCAGGAAATCACCACTGACACACAGTGGAGAGGGAGGGGAAGATCCTCCACAGCTTTCAGGGCTAGGGAGCAGCAGCTGTACTGAGGACAGCAGTCACAGTCTGGCCAGCAACCCCTGCATCCCAGGAGCCCACCCCGCCACAAACACTGCGGCCAACTGTAGCAGAGAGAGCCAAGATGGTGGGCAACTCCAAGCCGCAGGAGCCATCTGCTTCAGACATAGAGTACAGGTCCTGGTGAACTGTGCAGTAGTGGAGACACCTGAAAGGTAAGTGCAGGGACCACTTGTCAGTGCACTGCTGGGCTACAGGAGAGTCAGGTAATGCAGCGGGCGCTGGCACACTCTCCTCTGTGGGAGTCCTCAATTCTCCAGAAACTGTGGCCCTGGCTTGTACATACCTCCCAACATGACCCTCTCCAGGAGGGACAGAATGTTCTGCTCCTGGACTTCCCTCATAATTTAGGATTGCCATCACCTGTGCTGAAACACCTTTCTTATCCATTAACCTGTTCAACACAGGTGCCAGCAATCATAAATTAAGAGAAAAGTCCAGGAGCAGAGCATTGTGTCCCTCCTGGAGAGGGTCATGTTGGGAAGTATGCTTGTGTAAGGGAGGTAGGCTCTATGAGCACTACCACCCGATAGCCGCCAGATGTAGGACCCAGGTAAGGCACTTTAAGGGCCTCTAACCATGGGCAGAGTGGAAAAAGCAGGGTAGTTGCAGGTTTTTGCCAGGAGTCCGGATGCCACACATCTGTTCAGAATGTCAATCAGGCCATGTCCCCCAATCTGAGCACTTTTTACAGTTTTCAACACAGTGTCACATCATTCACTGCATCCTATATTCCCTGCCATAAAGCCATCTTGAGGGCCAGGAATGTGCGGTGTGTGCCTTTGTCCTCCGCAACCTCTCATTGCATGCACCAGTGCAGTTTTCCTAATAAAAGAGGAGCACCCAGGTTTTGTGTTGACTGTAGCACACACTGCAGCCTCTCCCTTTGGAGAAGATGTATTAAGTCTTGGAGAGTGATAAAATGGAGAGAGATAAAGTACCAACCAATCAGCTTCTAACTGCCATGTTACAGGCGGTTTAATTAATTAGTTGATATTTTATCTCTCTCCAAGTCTTAGGTCATCTGCCCCCTCACCTCCTTCTGTTCTTCACCCTCTTCCACTAACTCTGGGGACTCAATTACTGCATTCTCCTCCTCACTGATCACCTGACCCTCTCTCCTCTTCCTAGAAGCCATCATGCATCTGACTAAACTGACAACACTCTGATAAACCTGTCAGGATGCAGTTAATTTGCCGGCTGTCGGGATCCTGGCGGTCAGGATACCAATGCCAGAATCCCGACAGCCGACAACCGGAATCCCGGAACACAGGGGCTATTCCCACTCGGTGTCCACGACACCCAAAGAGTGGTAATAACATCTGTGGTGAGCGCAGCAAGCCACCAAGCCCGTAGATCTTTGTGCTCGCCCGCTGCCAGCATACTGGCGGCCAGGATGCCATTGTCGGTACACTGACGACTGGCATCCTGCCGGCCTGTAAATCATACTGATTTCACCTTAACAAGGCCTATCAGTGAGAACAGTACAAAAGTGAAACTTTTATAGGGCAAGTGATGTTAAAATCATTGAACCTTGACCAATGACTATACTACTTTCAAAGCCAATAGGTCGCATATAATATAATTTTAGTGGGTTTTCTCACCAACAAATCAGCTTGGTGTCACATGTGAATTATGTAGATGCATTGATACCTGCATACTATTAAATACTGCAAGTTTTAGATATTATTATTATTATTATTATTATTATTATTATCATTACATTTTATTTATAAGGTGACACAAGTGTTTCGCAGCGCCGTACAAAGGACCGTACAGGGAAACAAAACATAGTATTACAGTAAATAAATAACAAAAATAGAGTACAGGTAACAGAGCACCACAATTCTCAAGACATAATATAGCTGAGATGTAAGTAGCGAGGGAGTAATTACTACTTGGGGCTGGTGGCCATAGATAGAGATGAGCCTTTACCAGCAGGAGAATATGTGGGTAAAGATGGTCGCTGAGTAGGAGAGAGCTGCATGTAAAATGTGTTGAAAAGAGGGTTTAGACAACAAGAGGGAAGAGGGCTCTGCTCTGAGGAGCTAACAATCTAGTGGGAAGGGGCGACAGACAGATGACATGAGGTGCAAGCAAGCAGGAGGTAGCCTGATGGCAAGGTGTAAGAAAAGCAGAGATGGTCAGGGCATTAGGCAGGGGGATGGAGGAGCAGCCCCAGGAATAGGTTATGCATTGGAAGGGTACACTTTGATGAATAGGTGGGTTTTCAGTGCTCGTTTGAAGCTTTGCAAGGTCGGGGAGAGTCTAAAGGAGCGGGGTAGCGCGTTCCACTGAAGGGGTGCAGCACGGGCAAAATCCTGAACTCGTGCATGGGAAGCAGTGACCAGGGTAGAGGAGAGGCGACGGTCATTGGCCGACCGTAGGGGGCGGGAGGGAGTATGAAGGGAAAGGAGGTTGGAGATGTAGGGAGCAGTGGAATTAGAGATGGCCTTGTATGTGAGGGTGAGGAGTTTGAAGAGGATTCTGTAAGGGACTGGGAGCCAGTGTAGATTGTCGAAGGGGAGTGGCCAGTGTCAGACTGGGGTATGTAGGGCCCACCGGGGGAATGCAGTAGTAGGGGCCCATGTTTAGGGGTGTGGCCAGTCTACAGAGGGGGTGTGGCCTGCCACCTCATTGGTTTGACTAACCATTATAGAGTGCAACGTCTGAGCCCCTTCATAAATATATACAGTAAATTCAGCTGCTGCATGCATGATAATGTACCAGATTAATAACAGCAATCCGCTGTAGAAAATACACCATAGTACAGTATAAAGTAACATATGTTTGATGTATAATTCAAGTGCACAGTCTGGAACCTGATCCTTAGAGCAGGAGGTGGGCACCCAGGCAGTGGGGCCCACCGGTGGTTTCCAGGGTACCCATGTGGGCCAGTCCAAGCCTGGGAGTGGCAGATGTGGTGCAGCGGAAGAGGAAGATGAGCCTAGTTGCGGAGTTCGGGGCAGATTGGAGGGGAGCAGGTGAGGCCAGTGAGGAGAACATTGCAGTAGTCGAGTCGTGAGATGACCAGTGAGTGGATGATAAGTTTAGTTGCACTCTGGGAGAGAGATGACCTGATGCGAGCAATTTTGCGTAGCTGGAACTGACAGGATTGCACCAGAGCTTGGATGTGGGGTGCAAAGGAGAGGGTGGAGTCAAGAGTAATGCCCAAGTAGTGGAGTTGGGGAACATGGGAGATGATGGTGTTGTCAACAGTGATAGAGATATTGGTAGGGGGTGATTCTCTGGCTGGGGGAAAGATAATGAGTTCAGTTTTGTCCATGTTGAGCTTCAGAGAGCACTCAGACAGCCAGGAGAAGATGGCGGAGAAGCAGCTGAAAACCCGAGAGAGGACAGAGGAGGACAGATCAGGAGAGGAGAGGCAGAGTTGTGTGTCATCAGCATAGAGGTGGTATTGAAGGCAAAAGGAGTTAATAAGTACACCCAGCAAAGAGGTGTACAGGGCAAACAGAAGGTGAAGGGTGTGAGGTGGTGCCGGAGGCAGACACAGAGAAGGAGCGGTTAGTGAGGTAAGAGGTAAACCAGTCAAAGACAGTGCTAGAGAAGCCAATGTTTTGGAGTGTGCAGAGGAGGAGAGGATGATCCATGGTGACAAAGGCAGCAGAGAGGTCAAGAAGGATAAGCAGAGAGAAGTGGCCCCTGGATTTGGCTGAAAGCAGGTCATTAGTGACTTTCACCAGGGAAGTCTCAGTGGAGTGTAGTGGGTGAAAGACAGATTGTAGCGGATCAAGGATGGAGTTGTCAGAGAGGTAGCTTGTGAGACGACTGTAGACCAGTCATTCAAGTAGTTTGGAGGCGAATGGGAGAAGAGAGATGGGGTGGTAGCCAATGAGTGATTAAAGGTTGAGGTTGTTGTTTTTTAGAATAGGTGAGATCAGATCATGTTTGAATGGTGAGGGAAAGATGCCGATATAGAGTGATAGGTTGAAGAGGTGAGCAAGATGGGAGCAGGCAGAGGGTTGAGGGAGCGGAAAAGACTAGAGGGGAGGGGATACAGGGGGCAGGTTTAGGGGGGAAGCATAAGATGAGGGAGTGGACTTCCTTGTCGGCAGTGGGATGGAAGGAGGAGTGGGTGGGATAGATGGGGGGGAAGGATGATGGGGGTGACAGGAGGAGATATCGTGTTGGAATGCCTAAATTTTGAAGTCAGTGGCAGTGAGGGAGGATGGGAGGGGTGGATGAGGGGGTGAAGGAGAGTGTTGAAAGTTTAAAAGAGATGGCATGGACTGGAGGACTAAGAATTGATGAGTACTTGGAAAAAGGATTGCTTGGCGAGGGAAAGAGCAGAGCTGTAGGAGGAGAGAATAAACTTGAAATAGAGGAAGTCCACTAAAGAGTGAGATTTCCTCCAGAAGCGTTCAGTGGAGTGTGAACATTTTTGGGGTATGAAGTGGCGGAGGGGACAGACGAGAGGGGGACCACAGAGTTGAGAGCAGAGGTTAGGGAGGAGATATAGAAGGAGGCTGCCTGGTTGGGACAGGTCATAGTGGAAAGAGGAGAGATGAAAGTCTGGAGGGAGAACAGAATAGTGGAGTCAAGAGACCCGAGATTGCGTTTGGTGATGGTGGGTCTCAGCGTGGAGAGTAGAGGGGAAGATAAGAGGGTGAAAGAAAGCAGATGGTAGTCAGAGAGAGGGAGGGAAGAGTTTGAGATATCAGATAGATCACATCGGTGGGTGAAGACAAGGTCAAGGGAGTGGCCGAGATTGTGAGTAGTGGTGGAAATCCATTGAGAAAGTACTAAGGAGGAGGAAAGGCCAAGAAGATTAGTGGAAGCTGCATTAGTGATATCAATAGGGATGTTAAAGTCAAAGAGGATGATAGAGGGGAGGTCAGAGGATAGAAAGTTGGGAAGCCAGGCAGCAAAGTTGTCAAGGAAGATGAACACCGGCCAGGGGGGTGGTAGATCACTGCCACAAGGAAGTGAATGGGATAGAAGAGGTGGATAGTGCGGACCTCAAAGGTGGAGAAGGTGAGGGAGGGCTCAGGTGGGATGACACAAAAGAGGCGGTTTGAGAAGAAGAGGATGCCCACTCCCAGTGTCGGACTGGGGCATGAAGGGCCCACTGGGGAAATGCAGTGGTAGGGGCCCATTCTTAGAGGCTTGGCAAACCATTCGTGCATGGTCTGGGCCCCTTGATAAATAATATATATAGTAAATACTACTAGTGCATGCATGATAATGTACCAGATTAATAACAGCAATGCACTGTAGAAAATACACCATAGTCCTGTGCAGTATAATGTAACATATTCATAATGTATAATTGAGAGGGTGGGGACCCAGGCAGTAGGGCCCACCGATGGTTTCCCCTGTTCCCAGAGGAGCCATAATTCCAGTACAGTAGTGTTGTTCAGAGAAATAATATTGAATGGAGTGGGTGTAATATAGAATGGGCAATGAGAAGATTAGTGTAGTAAAAGCAAAGACAGTGCAAACAGGAATTTTTGGGAAGTAATAGAAGGAAGGGAAGGCTGAGATTGTTATACAGTGGATGTAGATAGTGTAACTGAGGAGCAGAAAGCAATGTGTGAGAGCAGTAGGGTTGTTAATTAATCAGACAGTGAGTTCAGTGGCCAGGCTGTGCGGGTTGCAGGCGTTGGTGATAGTGGATTAGGTAACTCACTGTAGTATGTAGTATGTTGATTGCAGTTCTTTTTGTGGACGTGGGGAAGATAGTCTGCTGTCCTTCTGTTTCTATCCTGTTTATCTCCGGTCTTTCTCTAATGTTCATATTAATATTATCCTCATACTTTACGCTAACATACTTCACAGCCAAGTGGCTTTACAGCCAGAGGTTATACAGCCTAACATGTACATGTAGAAGTTTCTTGCACCAAACTCACAGAGTCCTGGCAAGTGCAAAATGACATCCCTGCTGGAAACACATCACTGAAAGTCCTCTATGTACAGCTGTATTTGGGTTATTTTGATCCCTTTTTTGTCTTGATACTCGTTTATATTGACTATACCTGTTACAGAGAGATTGTCTTGGATTATTTGTTTGAAGCTCAGTTCCCTGATGATCGCAGAAATGGAATCTGCAATACTGTATTACAAGATTAAAAAAAGTGTGCCAAATAAGATCTTTCCAACCCTATCAACATGTTGAATATGCATTGTGACAGAACCACATAGACGTGGCAAAATTCAACTCACTTTATTTTCCACCACAGGCAGGTTACAAAGTTTAGGACAAAGAAACTCCCGCACCAGGGCCCTCATTCCGAGTTGTTCGCTCGGAGTTTTTCATCGCATCGCAGTGAAATTCCGCTTACAGCGCATGCGCAATGTTCGCACTGCGACTGCGCCAAGTAACTTTACTAAGAAGAAAGTATTTTTACTCACGGCTTTTTCATCGCTCCGGCGATCGCATTGTGATTGACAGGAAATGGGTGTTACTGGGCGGAAACACGGCGTTTTAGGGGCGTGTGGCTGAAAACGCTACCGTTTCCGGAAAAAACGCAGGAGTGGCCGGGGAAATGGTGGGAGTGCCTGGGCGAACGCTGGGTGTGTTTATGACGTCAGCCAGGAACGAAAAGCACTGAACTGATCGCACAGGCAGAGTAAGTCTGAAGCTACTCAGAAACTGCTAACTCGTTTGTGATCGCAATATTGCGCATACATCGGTCGCAAAATTAAGAAGCTAAGATTCACTCCCAGTAGGCGTAGGCTTAGCGTGTGTAACTCTGCTACATTCGCCTTGCGAGCGATCAACTCGGAATGAGGGCCCAGATTTCATCAATAAAAAAGCATACAGGGAATATTAATGGCATACCAATCTATGTTGATAAATCAAATGTTCCAACATAACGCACATATACATGGTGCTGCTTGTTGATTATGTATTATATAACAATTTTAAAGAGAAAGAAATCAATCAACTTGAATAGCAGCACTCTTCCCCTTCAACAAAAGATTCAATTCTTCTTTAATGAAAAAAAACAACATTTTCTATACTTTGTTATTAAAATTGAGGTTACGATACCCATATGTGATGTGAATGTATTTAATATTACCACATATGATGTATTATGTCCTTTTAAAGAAGGATATACAAGTGGAATATAAAATCAATAGAGACAGAATAACGTGTAAGAAAGAAAAATATTAAAAAAAAATTTTTTTTTACGTGAATAAATTTTATTAAAAGAAAATGCTTGTGTGCTATCTTTATTCTGTAATTTTAGCAAACACCTATGATGGTAGAGGTAATAAGATAAACACTCAAGACTACCACTGACTGTTATTGCCAGTGATGTCTATGAAATAGCTACAAATGTAAAAAATCGGGTCTGGGACTCAGGGTCGACAGCACAAAGGTCGACACACTTTAGGTCGACATCAATTGGTCGACACACATTAGGTCGACAGGGTCAAAAGGTCGACATGGTCAAAAGGTCGACAGGAACAAGGTCGACATGGAAAAAGGTCGACATGAGTTTTTAATGTTTTTTTGGTGTCGTTTTCTTCGTAGAGTGACCGGGAACCCGAATTAGTGCACTGCGTCCCCTCGCATGGCTCGCTTCGCTCGCCATGCTTCGGGCATGGTGCCTTCGCTACGCTAACGCTTCGCTCGGCACACTTTACCGTTCCAATCGTAGTCCACGTGGATCGTTAAGTATGAAAAGGTTCAAAAAAAGAAAAAAATCATGAAAAACTCATGTCGACCTTTTTCCATGTCGACCTTGTTCCTGTCGACCTTTTGACCCTGTCGACCTTTTGACCCTGTCGACCTAATGTGTGTCGACCAATTGGTGTCGACCTAAAGTGTGTCGACCTTTGTGCTGTCGACCTGGAGTCCGGATACCAAAAAATCTTGTAACATTACTGACACTTTCTTTTGCAAAGAATAATAGTGTAACATTTGTTGCTAAAGGGTAAAGAAATTCCAAGCAATGCTGCTCATACCAAATGACAGTATAATTGTACGTGAATGTACTAATCTAAGGCTCGTATTGCCCTATGTTACTTCAATGTATATATATTTGAATTAAATGAATGATGAAAGTAGTTTAAGTATGTAATAAACTATCATAAATAATGTAAGAGGTGTCATCAGGATGGACTGGCCCTAATGGTTTATGACCATGTGCACAATCACTATAAATATTTAGATTTACACTCCAGTCACATTTTTGCACATATTATACTTTTACAACATATACATTTTATTATTTGTAAGATTATACAGGCACAAGTTAATATAAAATATATTACAACAAATGAAGACGACACATTACACGGTTTGATTTTTCACAAGTTTATGCAAATTTATTTTTATTACAGTTATTTTGGCACAGTCACTAATATTTTCTTTTTATTCACAAAATAATGAAAAAAATCATCAGTCACTTTTTTATCACTTAATATAATAAACCATTTATTATGTGCATAGAGTTGAAATGTAAAAACACTAGAAATATATATATAAGGGTATTTATAATTATGCAATAAGGCAGTATACACATATATTTTTTTTAAGTTCCTTCATAATGATCCCATGAACTAAAATAGTGAGCACAAATGGCACACTGTTTAAACATCTCAAAATAATTTATGAATGGGGAATAATCTTCATACACTTTAATGTGGTCCTCTACGGTATTTATTATAACAATAAGGATCTTCAATCCGTTTTAGCCGTAGAAATATCCCTCAAGTTATTTAATTTACAGGTTACAGGGTGTTTAAATTGTTCAGACATAGCCAAAACAACATACTATAACGGGAGAGAGTGCTAGACACTTTAGGGATTCTAATTAGCGGCCAGCAGGAAACCGCTGACAGAGCGGTAATTGAGAAGGGTAGGAGATGTGCCGCAGCTGTCTGTAATAGCAGCCGCTAGGAAGCAGTGCATCGAACGTAACGGACAGGGGGGCAGATGTATTAACCTGGAAACGGCATAAGGAAGTGATAAACCAGTGATATGTTCAAGGTGATAAAGGCACCAGCCAATCAGATCCTAACTGTTAATTTACATACGGGAGCTGATTGGCTGGTGCGTGTATCACCTTGCATTTATCACTGGTTTATCACTTCCTTATGCCTTATCCAGGTTAATACATCTGCCCCAGGGATTTGAATTCCCTGTCCGATCTGTCCATTGGCTCCAGTTTGCTCTGCTCTCCTATGATAGGTAGTTAACATGTATAATTATACTTCCTGAGGCGGGCGCCAAGTACTATAGCCCTGACGAAGCTTAGCAAAGTGAAATGCGCATTGGCATCGCTGTGCGCTGTCTATACTGTTTATAAAAATGTACTAAATACCTGTGAATTTTATATAATATAGGCTACTAAAGTAAATATAGAGGGGATCATTGTTTGTAACACGAGATGCTCGCTGGCTGCTATAAAATGAGATAGGAGTGTCTAATAGATCACATTAGTTTGGGTCACGTATATTGCCACTGTAAGATATAGGGAATAGTGTGGCTGTTTTCAGCTACGTTAGATGCTGGATAAACTGCAATTTATGTGCCTAGGGTCCAATGACTATGTACCTATAAATATTCAGAGTAACACCAGTAAGGCAGAGAGGTACAATAGAGGTGGAACTGTCATCAAAATATATGAGAGAATTATGACTCAATAAATGTAGTCCATGGTGTTTGTAATTTAAATTGGCAATAAAAGTCTGATGACATATTAGTCTATTCATATTATTGCCAGGCAGATAATTAAAACATATGGTCTAATCCTGCATCTCTCCATCATATAAAGATTGTCAAAAAGCTGGTGTATTCAGGACCAAGCAAGTGTTATTAATTAATACCCACAATACTATTAAACACTAGTGGCAACTTTGAAGATCCACTGACACAGTAAAGTTACCTGACAATATGAATCTCACATTTGTGTAATAACAGGTAGCTGAATCATTGTTTAGACATATAAAAATCAGCGGTCACTGAAAGTGTTAATAAACATTGAAGTAACACAGGGCAATACGAGCCTTAGATTAGTACGTTTTCAGACAATTATACTGTCATTTGGTATGAGCAGTATTGCTTGGAATTTCTTCACTCCTTGGCAACAAATGTTACACTATTATTCTTTGCAAAAGAAAGTGTCAGTAATGTTACAAGATTTTTTACATTGTAGCTTTTCATAGACATCACTGGCAATAACAGTCAGTGGTAGTCTTGAGTGATTATCTTATTACTTCTACCATCATAGGTGTTTGCTAAAATTACAGAATAAAGACAGCACACAAGCATTTTTTTTTTTTTTTAAATATTAATTTTTATTATTTTGCGGGTAAACAAAGAAATTGGGATAGGAGTACAGAAAAGAAATGGGAGAGGGGGGGGGGGTAGGAGGGGTACACACAACAATCAGCATAATACAAAATAACATATAGAGCATTATACAAAACATTGTAGGTAAAAGGAGCAATGCAAAAATAAACATACCATCATAGGGATTAGATTAAGCTAGCAGCGGATATGCCTAAACGTCTGGAGGGGGTGTGGGGTTTGGTGAACGGTTAAGCCAATAGGTGGACCACGGGAACCATCGGAGCAGTGGGGATGTTGAGGCAGAGGTATAGGCCACACCCGCAGTCTCGAATTCGTAGTGCGACTGAACGGCCATTTCTATTGCAGAGATATGGGGAGCCTCGGTGGAACGCCAAAGGCGAGCAATTGAAAGTTTTGTCGAGATAAGAATATGGCCGAGGATATAGCGGTCTCCTGGCGTTAAATCACCATAGTATAGATGTAGGAGGGCCAGTCGTGGATGGGGGGAGATATGTTGGCCAAGCACTGAGTCTATAAGGTGGAAGACCGAAGTCCACAGGGGGCTAAGTACAGGGCAATCCCAGAAAACATGCATTAAAGTACCAACCATGCCACAATTCCTCCAGCACATTTTAGATGTGGAGGGTTGCATCGCATGGAGGCGGGAAGGGGTGAAGTACAGGCGGTGAAGAAGTTTATAGGATAGTTCTATATGTGATGTACATTTAGAAACTGTGTAGCAGGATCTGTATATCGTTTCCCATTCCTCCTCTGAGATTGAGCATCGCAGATCAACTTCCCATTTTATTTGGGAAGGGGCTTTCTGTGGTTTTTGGGGATTATTGATGTAATTATACCATTTGGTAATTCCACCCCTACCTTCCCCTGTTTCCAGGGACCTTTGAACAAATTTAGGCAAGGAGGGGGGGGGGGGGATAGTGGGTGTCGAGACTCCATGGAGCCAATGTCTAAGCTGCAAATATTTATAAAATTCCCCCTGTGGTAGGAGGAAAGTTTCTTGAATCTGGGCAAAAGAAAGAAGGGTGCCATAATATCCTGTAAGGACCGGATTCCCTGTGATATCCAGCCATCGAATCTCAAATCAGGGATCAAGGAGGCTATTCCTTTCAATGATATGGTCGTGGTAGGGAGAATTATATAATTTCCATTTCGCACTATCTCTAGCCAAGCTTTCCTAGTGGATTGGACAGAGAGAGATTGATTGATTAAAACTGTGCCCTCAGATTCCGGGAGTAACAATACATCGGTCAGGGGTAGCGGGGCTATAAGTTGTTCAAGTTGTACCCATGATTTATACGTGGGTTGGATATACCATGCCCCTATTTGTGCCAGTCGGCATGCCAGTTGGTATGCGTGTAGATCTGGATATGCCAGGCCCCCATCTCGTTTGGGCCGAGTCATTGTTTTCCTGGCTAACCTTGGTTTCTTGCCTTTCCAAACATAGGAATTAAATATTGCATTAAATTTGGCTAGAAGGGAGTTGGGTACGAGGAAGGGGATGGCCCGGAACAGGTACATAAGTCTGGGAAGCATGGTCATTTTTAACGCGGCTATTCTCCCCAGCCATGATACATGTTGCTTCATCCAGTCCGAGACTAGAGTTGTGGATTTGCGCAAAAGAGGGGGGAAGTTAGCATTTATCAGGTCGTCTAGCTTCGCAGTAATATGGATTCCCAGATATTTGAGGCTTCTATCCTGCCATGAGTACGAGTAGGAAGCCTTCAGTTCGGACAAGAGGGGTGGTGTGAAATTAATAGGGAGTGCCTCTGTCTTTGTGTTATTAAGTTTATAGTAGGATACTGCTGAGTATTCGGACAAGAGTGTGTGTAGCGCTCTCAGGGAGGAGGAAGGGCTAGTGAGCGTCAAAAGTACATCGTCTGCGAAAAGACATATCTTATGGGAATGTCCCGAAAATTCCACACCCTCAATCGAGGGCGAGGATCGAATTTTCTCAGCCAATGGCTCCATTGCCATAGCGAAGACTAATGGGGATAGGGGGCACCCTTGGCGAGTGCCGTTCGTAATGGGAAAAGAAGATGAGAGTAGTCCGTTCACACACACCCTTGCCGAGGGGAGAGAATATAAGGCCATAATGGATGAGAGAACTCTACCGGTGAGGCCGAACTTTCGTAGAACCGCCTGCAGGTATCCCCAGTGGAGGCGGTCGAACGCCTTCTCTGCGTCAAGTGAGAGCAATAGTAGGGGAGATTTTGATCTAGAGAAGGCGTCCAGCACATTTATCACTCGCCGAGTGTTGTCGGGGGATTGTCTGCTGAGAACGAAGCCCACCTGGTCACCGTGGATTATAGAGGGAAGTAGAGGGTTAAGCCTGTTGGCCACTAGCTTCGCATAGATTTTCAAATCGGTATTTAATAAAGCTATGGGGCGATAGTTGGGCATCATGGCTGAATTTTTCCCTGGTTTAGGAAAAGCCACTACGCGGGCTTCCAGCATCTCAACTGGAAAGTTCCCTATTAAGGAGGCGTGATTAAAAACACCGTCCAGGATAGGGACCAGAGTGTCTTTGAAACATTTGTAAAATTGTTTATAAACCCATCAGGGCCTGGGGCTTTGTCTAGTGGGAGTGAGTCTATAGCCTGGCTAATTTCCTTCTGCGACCATGGTTGGTTTAAAGTTTGCACAGTATCCGGGTCGAGGGAGTGAAGGTTGACCTCTTCCAGAAAGGCTGCTATATTAGCTGGTGTAGGTTGTGGGGTAGAGACATCGTCTTTTAGATTATAGAGGGTGGAGTAATAAGAGGCAAAGGAGTTAGCTATATCTGATGGGTCGGTTATCTTGATATTGTGTGAATTGATGATATATTTCACCCTTTCCTTAGCATTTTTCCCCCGCAATTTGCGAGCAAGCATTCTACCCGCCCTATCTCCTTGCATATAGAACTTCTGCCGCAGACGGAAAAGGTTTTTACGGACCTCCGTTAATTCTAATTTATTCAGCTCATCCCTGACCTGGGTCAGGTCTCGATATATTTTCTTATTAGAGGGGTTCAACTTGAGCAGAGCATCTAGGTCATTAAGACGGGTTTCGAGTTCTACCTGTTTTTCCCGGGAGGTCCTGCGTATATAAGCAGCCGCTTGAATTGACGCTCCTCTAATCACCGCCTTGAGGGCGCACCAATGCGTGAATACGGACGTTTCTGCTGGGGTGTTAGTTTCAACATATAGGGAGAGGGCCTGAGCTATAGACCGATGGGCGTCCGGGTTTAAAAGGAGCCATAAGGTAGGAGTGGGCCTCACTTTGGTTCCACCGGACTGAGAGGGCAGAGTGATCAGACCACGATACTGGCAGGATAGAAGCCTTCGCAATCTGTTGGAGAGTCCACTTATCCGATATCGCTAGATCGATCCTAGAGTAAGAGCCGTGGACTGGGGAGAAGAACGAATAGTCCCTACTAGTCGGGTTCTTAGCCCTCCAAACGTCATAAAGGTCATATTCATGCATTATATTTCTAAAGGCATGGGAGCTGTCGCGTTGTGAATCTCCCTTGGGAGGGGAGCGGGCCTGGGATCTATCCACCGCTGGATCAAGGACCATGTTAAAGTCACCCAACAGTAGTAAAGCACCCGTGAGGTGCTTCTGAAGGGCTGTGAAGAATTTCCTTAGGAAAGGTATTTGTTTAGTGTTGGGAGCATATAGCGTAGCTATAGTGACCGGCCTATCTTCCAATTTGCCTGTCAGTATAAGGTATCTGCCTTCTTGGTCTGAGATCTGGCTCTCTAGAGAGAAATCACAAGAATTTGAAAATAATATTGCCACTCCTGCTCTCTTTTTCGGGCCATTGGACATATAGCCCGAGGGGAATTTATTATCTCTGAGAGAGGGGGGTGACAAGAACATAAAGTGGGTCTCCTGCAAGGCTACTATCTGTGCCTTACATTTTGCAAAGTGACGTCGGGCCAATCGTCGTTTATTCGGTGAATTCAGCCCCTTTACATTTAGTGATAGTACATTAACCATTAGGCATATCTGAGAACTGTGCTATCATCAGGATGCAATTAAAATTTATGTAATAGGATCTGCTAGAATGAGTGTGTGTTAAAACTTGGAGAGACGGCAAGAACAGGGAGGGAACAAGGAATAGTAAGAAGGGGACATAGAGCGGGCACCACAAGGGTGCTAAATAGGGTTGCCCAGTAAGGCAACACATGGGGTCGGGGCGAGGTGCGGGGAGTTATCTCCCCACCACTCTTAAAGCATTCAACCTAAAAATTTAAGTAAGTAACTGACCGCGCGGGTCTACAAGGCCTATGCCTCCTCACGGGGAGCTCGATATATAACATAAATAACATCAAGAGGAGCGTCAGCGTTCCCTTTAGCGGAGCCAAGTCAAGCATGGTCAATATGAATATAATGAAAACATTACACAATACACATCCTAAGGTAAACTGGTGCCGCGTAACTGGATAGGGAAACATAACTACTGCATGTTCCCCCGGGATAACATCCAGGGGGGCATAGCAGCGGCACAGTGTGTCATAAAGATATGCAGGAAAAACAAAGTCATGCTTGACAATGGCATACAACCTGGTAGAGGAAATCAGTGTCTAATGTCCATTGTCTGCCTTCGACCACTCCTGCGTCAGTTTGAGAGCTGTCGGAGCCTTTTCAGATGTATCTTCTCTCCTCCAGGAGTCCAGTAGTTTCAGACCCGCTTCTGGCGTGATTATCCCATGCATAACGCCATTACGTCTTACCAACAATTTCGTCGGGAACCCCCAACGGTATAGGATATCAGCTTTCCTAAGCGCCGAAGTCACCGGGTAGAACGACCGTCTCAAGGCTAGGCTAGCTGCCGAAAAGTCTCCGTAGATTTGTACTTCTCCAAGGGTCTTGGCTGGCAGGTCCTGGCGCATAGCCGCCCGCAATATTTGTTCCTTGATATGGAAGTAATGCATCCGCATTAGAGTGTCTCTCGGAGCGTCCTTCGGGGCATTTCTAGCCTTCGGTAGGCGATGGATGCGGTCGATGAGAAAGTCTTCAATAGAGTTAGTTGGGAGAAGCGCCATGAAGAGGTCCGTCGCAAATTGGGTGAGCTCTGCGTTGGTGACGGTTTCTGGAATGCCTCGGAGTTTTATATTATTACGGCGTGACCTGTCCTCAAGGTCACATGTCTTCCGCCGTAGATCCGCGACTTCGGCCTGGAGCTCTTCAAGTTGGGTAATCACCTCATTATGTGACTTCACCACCTCCTCACACTTATTTTCGAGATGATCTGTGCGGTGGCCTATAGCGTCTACCGACTGTTGGCAACTTTGAAGCGCTGTCTTAACTTCCATCGAGATGTCATCTTTAAAGGAAGCCAGTAATTGTCGCATAGACCCTAGTGTGAGGGGTGCATCATCATCGAGTTGAGATAGTTTTGTTTGGTTCACCCTAGGGGTCACGGATATGTCATCGCCACTCTGGAGTTGCTTAGGTGCGGAGTCCGGTATGACGGAATGTTTCTGGCTTTGGAAAGACGGGGATTGTTTAAAGAAGGCGACCTGGCGGGTTGGTGTCGGGTCTTTTTGGCGTTTGGGCGCCATAATGCCGTTGTGGAAATCCTCACCCTGATGTCGTATATACATTAGATTGGACCCAGGAGGAGGAGAGAGAAACCTATGTCGGCTCTATATGCATGCACCGGCAGTTTTACTTCTTCATGAGTGGTGGGGAGTTCCACACATTGTGTTGGAGATCACATCAGAACGGCCCGGCAAGAGATGAGTCACCCCACGGCATCCGGTCGACGGGCTTTAGCGGGGATGTATTATCCTTATACGTATGTCTAGCTTTCCCTTGTGCAGGTAAATTTGAGTATCAGGGAGTGAGCATGTACTGCGCCTACCTCCTGTATAGATGCACGGATAAGCTGGTGTATATTGCAGCGAAAGATGCTTGACAGAGGCAGAACTGCAGTATTGGCTATTTGCCAGTATTCAAGATGGCGCCTCTAGCTTCCTGTCACAGGCCTATTATATCTTAGGGCCCTGGGTACCCTGTTAACGTTGGTGGTGTCAGTGGATGTGGGACAAGGGCTCGAGGGTCCCCTTCTCCTCCCCTCTCGTCTGGACTCTCAGCAGGGACCTCGGCTCTCTTCTGGGGAGGCTCACACAGATGCAGTCTGAGGATCCAAGATGGCCGCCAGCCAGTACACAGGTCAGAAAATGCACTTTTATTATATAACCCCTGTGGTCTGGTGGCTGTTACCTCATCCTGCGGGTGGCCAGGGGCCCTGGGCAGGCTGGGGAGCGATGTGGGGAGAGGCAGACGGAGCCTGGCGGCGCTACGGGTCCCGTTCCGCCGGCGAACCAGGCCTGGAGCTCAAAATCGGGTCGGCTGCAAACTCGAGGTCCCGGTCTCTGGAGCTCTAGTAGGCCTTAATTTCAAAAATGCTGCCGCGGCCTCCCGGTGGGTTCCCCTCGACCAGGGAGACGTTCTCAGCCGTGGGTAAGGTCTGGCAGGGTATAACCCAGTGCTGGGAACACCTAGTATTGTGGGTTTAAATCGTGCATATGCAGGAGCTCCTGCAAAGCACGTCTTCCTCCAGCAGCGTCCAAGCCACGCCCCCCACAAGCATTTTCTTTTAATAAAATTTATTCACGTAAAAATTTAAAAAAAAAATATTTTTCTTTCTTACACGTTATTCTGTCTCTATTGATTTTATATTTCACTTGTATATCCTTCTTTAAAAGGACATAATACATCATATGTGGTAATATTAAATACATTCACATCACATATGGGTATCATAACCTCAATTTTAATAATAAAGTATAGAAAATGTTGTTTTTTTCATTAAAGAAGAATTTAATCTTTTGTTGAAGGGGAAGAGTGCTGCTATTCAAGTTGATTGATTTCTTTCTCTTTAAAAAAGGTTACAGAGTTTCATGCAAGATTCGCAGGTCAGGTTTTACAAGCAGTTTCATACAGCAACAAAAGTCACAGCACAACAGGGTACAGTCTTTTCAATGTAGTTATACAAAGATCCAATGGTTCCTAACATAGGTGGTCATTCCAAGTTGTTCGCTCGTTGCCGATTTTCGCTATGCTGCGATTTGTTGCTAAATGCGCATGCGCATGGTACGCAGAGAGCATGTGCTAAGTTATTTTACACAAAACTTAGTAGATTTGCTGTGGATCCTGCGGCGCTTTTCAGTCGCACTGCTGATCGGTGAATGATTGACAGGAAAGGGGCGTTTCTGGGTGGTAACTGAGCATTTTCCGGGAGTGTGCTAAAAAACGTAGGCGTGCCAGGGAAAAACGCGGGAGTGTCTGGAGAAACGGGGGAGTGGCTGGCCGAACGCAGGGCGTGTTTGTGACGTCAAACCAGGAACTAAACGGACTGAGGTGATCGCAATCTAGGAGTAGGTCTGGAGCTACTCAGAAACTGCAGGAAAATATTTAGTAGCAGTTCTGCTAATGTTTCGTTCGCTATTCTGCTAAACTAAGATACACTCCCAGAGGGCGGCGGCCTAGCGTGTGCAATGCTGCTAAAAGCAGCTAGCAAACAAACAACTTGGAATGAGGGCCGTAGTCCCCAAACATCGCCTGGCCAACTACTTCAGCATCAGGAACAGTTTCCCAGTGTCCCTGCTGCTTCTTTTACCAGGCTCATACAGGTGATTGTAATCAAGTCTGCTGCTCAGCTTTGCACACAGACTACCTGGCCTGGATCTAACATCCTGCTTTTCTTTTTCATCCACTAGGGGTCACTGGAGTACTCTTGGGATATGGATGTCTTCCACAGGAAGTAGGCACTGAATAAATTAATTTTGAAACTACACCTCCCCTCCATATCCCTGAGTACCTCAGTGTTTTTTCTGTGCTCGACACAGTTAGTAGGCTTGTGACTTTGCTGCCACAGAGGTCCACATTTCATGGAATTTTTTTCTAAGTTTTTTCTTTTTTCAACGATTTACCACATCCCTTCCCCCCTTCCAATAGGCGTGGGTCCGGGATAGTGAAGGCTGCTTTAGCAGCTGTGGATGTCGGACCTCTCTAAAAAGAGCTCCCTCACTACCACCTGCAGGACTAAAACCTGCAGTAAAGGCTGGATGGAACTTACAGAGAAGGCCCGTCATAGCCCTCACCACAGGGTCCAGGTATGTTGAACGGGGCGGTCAGCTCACGCTGCCGCGCCACTGTATGGGATACTGTGTGTGTGTATGTGTGTGTGGTCCCCCGCCACTCTGAGCTGCGTCAGCCACATGGGTTTATGCATAGGCCGCTCCATGAGTAACTTTGCTGCCACAGTAATGTTCCCTGCACACAGAAATGTCAGGGTCACTGGATAAAGGATCATGATTCAACTCTTATTGATAAAGGGAATACAGCAGCGCTGCATATGTATTACAATAGGCTATGAAGTCTTTGTTAAAACAGGATGCATGGGGACATATTAACCATGCTTCCTGTTTTCCTGTTGTATTTCCAGAATTTCCTATGTTACATCTCTCCTCCATTGAAGGTGCACGGGTATTAAGGGGAATTTGGGATCAGACATATTGCTGGCATGCACTGTACTTGGCCAGATATATATTTATAGAGACACCTTAGTGCTATTTACTGAGTCGTGCAAGTTGTTTTTTTTTTTTGTTTGTTTTTTTTGTATTGTCTGTCTACATGAGTAAGACACCAGCAACTACTAATAAGCAGTTTCCCTGCCATGTCTAGAACATGGGTATACACTTACTAATTATTTATTTCATAAACTGTTTATAATGATCCTAAAGACTGCAAATCTGAATCATGGCTGTGGCAGCCAAATACTGGCTTTGTTCACTGTTGTAAAGTAAGATATGTTATATCAATTGGTCAGCACATGGTGCTTATAAAACAGTATCTGTGGAGCACTGCAAAGCCTGCAGCAGCTTTGGCTTAATTCACTTGGCCACACCACACTGTATACGCCCAATCTCATCTGATTTTGGAAGCTAAGCAATGTTGCATAGTGTTTTACCATCTGGGAAACTGGTGATCCAACTAGATTGCATACTAATGCATGCTAGTTCAAAAAAAAAAATAATAAAAAAAAAAAAAAAAAAAGCTCAGTTTGGGCTTACACTATCAATATAAACCTACCATAGGTTTAACAGTCAGGATAGCTCTCCAGAGGCTGCACCCAAGAGCGCGCTCCCGGCGCCGGCCACTAGATAGGGCCCATTAACTAAGCTGTGGTTAAGCAGCAGTCATCTCAGGTTTTAAGCCTGTGTGAGGTCACATTTAGTTTCAGACTTCTAAAAAAATGTATTATACCTCTGTATCAGGATATATCTGGATATTTGTATAGGTATATAATATATATGTGTATGTATGCATATATGGAATATATATATATATATATATATATATATATATATATATATATATGCTCTAGTGGTAAATCGGTTGCGCCTTCAGTGTTCGTGAGTAATACGTTGTAAATCCTTAAGTGATAATTGAAATATGCGTACCAGACATACGTAGAACGTTCGCCTTATTTAAGGTGTCTTTGCATCTGGATGTTCCTTACTCGTACTGATTCTCTGTTCCCATCCGTCCAGGCATTGGTGTGGAGTTTGTACGTATATGCAAGACAGTGTGTCAATATACTGCTCTTAAAAAGTGACTTGGTGCTATTATTGTGCAAAGTTTGCAATAAAGTGAATATGTGCAGAAGAAGTGCTGTAAGTGCTTGTTAGAAATATATATAATATGAATAAAAATGAATATGTTACTGGCAGTGTGCTGATTCCCCTTTTCTCTATCGTCCTAGTGGATGCTGGGGTTCCTGAAAGGACCATGGGGAATAGCGGCTCCGCTGGAGACAGGGCACAAAAAGTAAAGCTTTAGGATCAGGTGGTGTGCACTGGCTCCTCCCCCTATGACCCTCCTCCAAGCCTCAGTTAGGTTTTTGTGCCCGGCCGAGAAGGGTGCAATCTAGGTGGCTCTCCTAAAGAGCTGCTTAGAAAAAGTTTAGCTAGGTTTTTTATTTTACAGTGAGTCCTGCTGGCAACAGGATCACTGCAGCGAGGGACTTAGGGGAGAAGGAGTCAACTCACCTGCGTGCAGGATGGATTGGCTTCTTGGCTACTGGACATCAAGCTCCAGAGGGACGATCACAGGTACAGCCTGGATGGGTCACCGGAGCCGCGCCGCCGGCCCCCTTGCAGATGCTGAAGACAGAAGATGGTCCAGAATCGGCGGCAGAAGACTCCTCAGTCTTCTTAAGGTAGCGCACAGCACTGCAGCTGTGCGCCATTGCTCTCAGCACACTTCACACGGCAGTCACTGAGGGTGCAGGGCGCTGGGGGGGGGCGCCCTGGGCAGCAATGAGAAACCTTTTTTAGGCATAAAATACCTCACATATAGCCTCCGGGGGCTATATGGAGATATTTAACCCCTGCCTGAATCCATTGAAGAGCGGGAGACGAGCCCGCCGAAAAAGGGGCGGGGCCTATCTCCTCAGCACACGGCGCCATTTTCCTCTCACAGCTCCGCTGGTCAGGAAGGCTCCCAGTCTCTCCCCTGCACTGCACTACAGAAACAGGGTAAAACAAGAGAGGGGGGCAGAATTGTGGCATTATATATATATATTTAAAGCAGCTATATAGGGAGCACTTATTATAAGGCTATCCCTGTCATATATAGCGCTTTTGGTGTGTGCTGGCAAACTCTCCCTCTGTCTCCCCAAAGGGCTAGTGGGGTCCTGTCTTCGTTTAGAGCATTCCCTGTGTGTCTGCTGTGTGTCGGTACGTGTGTGTCGACATGTATGAGGACGATGTTGGTGAGGAGGCGGAGCAATTACCTGTAATGGTGATGTCACTCTCTAGGGAGTCGACACCGGAATGTATGGCTTATTTAGGGAATTACGTGATAATGTCAACACGCTCCAAGGTCGGTTGACGACATGAGACGGCCGACAAACAGTTAGTACCGGTCCAGACGTCTCAGAAACACCGTCAGGGTTTTTTTTAAAACACCCGTTTACTTTAGTCGGTCGACACAGACACAGACACGGACACTGAATCCAGTGTCGACGGTGAATAAACAAACGTATTCCTTATTAGGGCCACATGTTAAGGGCAATGAAGGAGATGTTACATATTTCTGATACTACAAGTACCACAAAAGAGGGTATTATGTGGGATGTGAAAAAACTACCGTAGTTTTTCCTGAATCAGATAAATTAAATGAAGTGCGTGATGATGCGTGGGTTCCCCCCCGATAGAAAATTATGGGCGGTATACCTTTTCCCGCCAGAAGTTAGGGCGCGTTGGGAAACACCCCTTAGGGTGAATAAGGCGCTCACACGCTTATCAAAACAAGTGGCGGTACCGTCTATAGATAGGGCCGTCCTCAAGGAGCCAGCTGACAGGAGGCTGGAAAATATCATAAAAAGTATATACACACATACTGGTGTTATACTGCGACCAGCGATCGCCTCAGCCTGGATGTGCAGAGCTGGGGTGGCTTGGTCGGATTCCCTGACTAAAAATATTGATACCCTTGACAGGGATAGTATTTTATTGACTATAGAGCATTTGAAGGATGCATTTTCTATATATGCGAGATGCACAGAGGGATATTTGCACTCTGGCATCAAGAGTAAGTGCGAGGTCCATATCTGCCAGAAGATGTTTATGGACACGACAGTGGTCAGGTGATGCAGATTCCAAACGGCAAAAAGGTGTATTGCCGTATAAAGGAAGAGGAGTTATTTGGGGTCGGTCCATGGGACCTGGTGGCCACGGCAACTGCTGGAAAATCCACCGTTTTTACCCTAAGTCACATCTCTGCAGAAAAAGACACCGTCTTTTCAGCCTCAGTCCTTTCGTCCCTATAAGAGTCATATCTGTCCAGGGATAGAGGAAAGGGAAGAAGACTGCAGCAGGCAGCCCTTCCCCAGGAACAGAAGCGTTCTACCGCTTCTGCCAAGCTCTCAGCATGACGCTGGGACCGTACAGGACCCCTGGTTCCTACAAGTAGTATCCCAGGGGTACAGGTTGGAATGTCGAGACGTTTCCCCTTCGCAGGCTCCTGAAGTCTGGTTTACCAAGGTCTCCCTCCGACAAGGAGGCAGTATGGGAAACAATTCACAAGCTGTATTCCCAGCAGGTGATAATCAAATTACCCCTCCTACAACAAGAAAAGGGGTATTATTCCACACTATATTGTGGTACTGTAGCCAGAAGACTAGGTGAGACCTATTCTAAATCTAAAAAAATTTGAACACTTACAAAGGTTCAAATCATGATGGAGTCACTCAGAGCAGTGATAACGAACCAGGAAGAAGAGGACTATATAGTGTCCCGAGACATGAGGGATGCTTACCTCCATGTCCCAAATTTGCCCTTCTCACTAAGGGTACCTCAGGTTCGTGGTACAGAACTGTCACTATCAGTTTCAGACGCTGCCGTTTGGATTGTCCACGGCACCCCGGGTCTTTACCAAGGTAATGGCCGAAATGATGATTCTTCTTCGAAGAAAAGGCGTCTTAATTATCCCTTACTTGGACGATCTCCTGATAAGGGCAAATGTCCAAGGAACAGTTGGAGGTCGGAGTAGCACTATCTCGGATACTGCTACAACAGCACGGGTGGATTCTAAATATTCCAAAATCGCAGCTGATCCCGACGACAAGTCTGCTGTGCCTAGGGATGATTCTGGACACAGTCCAGAAAAAGGTGTTTCTCCCGGAAGAGAAAGCCAGGGAGTTATCCGAGCTAGTCAGGAACCTCCTAAAATCAGTGCATCATTGCACAAGGGTCCTGGTAAAAATGGTGACTTCCTACGAAGCAATTCCATTCGGCAGATTTCACGTAAGAATTTTTCAGTGGGATCTGCTGGACAAATGGTCCGGATCGCATCTTCAGATGCATCAGCGGATAACCCTATATCCAAGGACAAGGGTGTCTCTCTTGTGGTGGTTACAGAGTGCTCATCTTCTAGAGGGCCGCAATTTCGGCATTCAGGATTGGATGCTGGTGACCACGGAGGCCAGCCCGAGAGGCTGGGGAGCAGTCACACAAGGAAAAAATTTCCAGGGAGTGTGATCAAGTCTGGAGACTTTTCTCCACATAAATATACTGGAGCTAAGGGTAAATTTATAATACTCTAAGCTTAGCAAGACCTCTGCTTCAAGGTCAGCCGGTATTGATCCAGGGGGAAAAACATCACGGCAGTCGCCCACGTAAATAGACAGGGCGGCACAAGAAGCAGGAGGGCATTCTGGCAAAAACTGCAAGGACTTTTCGCTGGGCGGAAAATCATGTGATAGCACTGTCAGCAGGGTTTCATTCCGGGAATGGAAACTGGGAAGCAGATTTCCTCAGCAGGCACGACCTCCACCCGGAAGAGTGAAAACTTCATCGGGAAGTTTTCCACATGATTGTAAACCGTTGGGAAATACCAAAGGTGGACATGATGGCGTCCCGTCTGAACAAAAAACGGGACAGGTATTGCGCCAGGTTAAGAGACCCTCAGGCAATAGCTGTGGACGTTCTGGTAACACCGTGGATGTACCAGTCGGTGTATGTGTTCCATCCTCTGCTTCTCATACCTATGGTACTGAGAATTATAAGACGTAGAGGAGTAAGAACTATACTCATGGCTCCGGATTAGCCAAGAAGGACTTGGTACCCGGAACTTCAAGAGATGCTCACAGAGGACTTATGGCCTCTGCCGCTAAGAAGGGACTTGTTTCAGCAAGTACCATGTCTGTTCCAAGACTTACCGCAGATGCGTTTGACGGCATGGCGGTGGAACGCCGGATCCTAAGGGAAAAAGGCATTCCGGAAGAGGTCATTCCTACCCTGGTCAAAGCCAGAAAGGAGGTGACCGCACAACATTATCACCACATGTGGCAAAAATATGTTGCGTGGTGTGAGGCCAGAAAGGCCCCACGAAGAAATTTCAACTCGGTCGATTCCTGCAAACAGGAGTGTCTATGGGCCTCAAATTGGGGTCCATTAAGGTTCAAATTTCGGCCCTGTCGATTTTCTTCCAGAAAGAATTGGCTTCAGTTCCTGAAGTCCAGAAGTTTGTCAAGGGAGTATTGCATATACAACCCCCTTTTGTGCCTCCAGTGGCACTGTGGGATCTCAACGTAGTTCTGGGATTCCTCAAATCACATTGGTTTAAAACCAATCAAATCTGTGGATTTGAAGCATCTCACATGAAAAGTGACCATGCTCTTGGCCCTGGCCTGGACCAGGCGAGTGTCAAATTGGTGGTTTTTTCTCAAAAAAGCCCATATCTGTTTGTCCATTCGGACAGGGCAGAGCTGCGGACTCGTCCCCAGTTCTCTCCCTAAGGTGGTGTCAGTGTTTTACCTGAACCAGCTTATTATGGTGCCTTGCACCTACTAGGGACTTGGAGGACTCCAAGTTGCTAGACGTTGTCAGGGCCCTGAAAATATGTTTCCAGGACGGCTGGAGTCAGGAAAACTGACTTGCTGTTATCCTGTATGCACCCAACAAACTGGGTGCTCTTGCTTCTAAGCAGACTATTGCTAGTTGGATGTGTAATACAATTCAGCTTGCACATTCTGTGGCAGGCCTGCCACAGCCAAAATATGTAAATGCCCATTCCACAAGGAAGGTGGGCTCATCTTGGGCGGCTGCCCGAGGGGTCTCGGCTTTACAACTTTGCCGAGCGGCTATTTAGTCAGGGGCAAACACGTTTGTAAAATCCTACAAATTTGATACCCTGGCTAAGGAGGACCTGGAGTTCTCTCATTCGGTGCTGCAGAGTCATCCGCACTCTCCCGCCCGTTTGGGAGCTTTGGTATTATCCCCATGGTCCTTTCAGGAACCCCAGCATCCACTAGGACGATAGAGAAAATAAGAATTTACTTACCGATAATTCTATTTCTCGGAGTCCGTAGTGGATGCTGGGCGCCCATCCCAAGTGCGGATTGTCTGCAATACTTGTACATAGTTACAAAAATCGGGTTATTATTGTTGTGAGCCATCTTTTCAGAGGCTCCGCTGTTATCATACTGTTAACTGGGTTCAGATCACAGGTTGTACAGTGTGATTGGTGTGGCTGGTATGAGTCTTACCCGGGATTCAAAATCCTTCCTTATTGTGTACGCTCGTCCGGGCACAGTATCCTAACTGAGGCTTGGAGGAGGGTCATAGGGGGAGGAGCCAGTGCACACCACCTGATCCTAAAGCTTTACTTTTTGTGCCCTGTCTCCTGCGGAGCCGCTATTCCCCATGGTCCTTTCAGGAACCCCAGCATCCACTACGGACTCCGAGAAATAGAATTATCGGTAAGTAAATTCTTATTTTTTTTCTTAGGTAATGTGCTTAAATACCATTTATTAAGGGTGCAACACCATATAGCTCAGTAATTAAGAGGAGATCTAGAAAGGAGGTATATTTATATGAGGCACTTACATCTAAAGTTGCAATGAATTAAAAAGATGCTGCTGTCATTCCGTCATCAGACTTATATACCTTTGCATCAGTTTGTGAAACTACAAGTCACAGCTAGCTCCTGCATAGTTGTCTCCCAGTGCCTTAGCTCCTGCACTCAGCAACTGACTTCACAGGTGTCTGGATTCTGTAATTACAGCTCGTTAGGCTGACAAGCTGAATAGTAGTTTTCAGGTAACGAGCTGTAATATACCTCCTTTCTAGATCTCCTCTTAATTACTGAGCTATATGGTGTTGCACCCTTAATAAATGGTATTTAAGCACATTACCTAAGAAAAAAAAGGGGAATCAGCACACTGCCAGTAACATATTCATTTTTATTCATATTATATATATTTCTAACAAGCACTTACAGCACTTCTTCTGCACATATTCACTTTATTGCAAACTTTGCACAATAATAGCACCAAGTCACTTTTTAAGAGCAGTATATTGACACACTGTCTTGCATATACGTACAAACTCCACACCAATGCCTGGACGGATGGGAACAGAGAATCAGTACGAGTAAGGAACATCCAGATGCAAAGACACCTTAAATAAGGCGAACGTTCTACGTATGTCTGGTACGCATATTTCAATTATCACTTAAGGATTTACAACGTATTACTCACGAACACTGAAGGCGCAACCGATTTACCACTAGAGCAAATTTGAAAATTAAGTTCCCCTGGGAATTGGACATTTTGAAATCTGGTTGCGACACCATTTACTTTGGGAGTGTTTTCTAAGTGTTTTTTAAGTGTTTTTTAAGTAATTTATTTTGCTAAACTTTGCACTATTTTATGTATAATTTATGATCTCCCATCTCAGGGATATCTGGTTATAGAATATTCAGGTTGTAGCGCTATCTGCACCTTTTGTACACAATATATATATATATATATATATATATATATATATATATTTATTAAGGTCTGAGTATGTGTGAATATACATTGTTGTATGTATGTGTAGATATATATATATATATATATATAATATGCTGACATTAAAAATATATTTTGCAGTAAGCAAGACTAATTGGTCAGCACACAGTGCTTATTAAACAGTATCTGTTGAGCACATCAAACATGGTGAGTTCAGACCTCATTTGCAGCAGCTTTGCTTATTGTTTTTACAGGTGGCTCTGTAGCTAAGTGGTTAAGCTTTCCGGCCACAGTGAACATTGTGTTTGCATGGACACTGGTTCAGATCCTGGTTTAACAGGTGTTAAAAAAAACAAACAAACAAAAAAAAAAAACATGGTAGGACACCATTTTTCTTTTAACGTTACTTCCTGGTTCTTTCCCGGAGGTTGCTGCTCTACAACACTAAAGGCCCATACACACTTGACGATAAAATGAACGATGTCGTTCATTTCAGCCCTCATGAACGACATCGTTCATTATATCGTCAAGTGTGTATGCATCCAACGACCAACGATGCGCGGCCCCGCGGGACGTTAACGTCCATCGTTCATCTGTGGAGCATGTATGCTCAATTTCCACTATGGTCGTTACCGACCAGAGACGTCGTTGAATGTGTATGGTGTGAAAGACCAACGACCAACGACCAAGCCACTGTTCACCAGCTCATTATTTTAATAAACTGTTCAGCTTGGATGCTTTAACGATGAATGGTCTATGGTCTTTGGTCTATGGTCTTTGGTCTTTGGTCTTTCGTCTTTGGTCTTTGGTCTTTCATCTTTCGTCTTTGGTCGTTGGTAGTGTGTATGCTCATGTCGTTTGCTCAGCTGTTCAAGGGAAGTCGTTAACGACGGTCGTTAACGATGTGTGCATCGTCAAGTGTGTATGGGCCTTTAGACTCTGGAGGAGCGGGGTGTTGTTAGGAGTTTAATTTATTAATTGTTTTTTGTACAGCATGACTCTACAGGAAGATTCACTATTGCTGGTAACCACATGCACGGTAATGCAGGTTAATTCACACGTTACTTCCGTGGTGTACTTACTGGTTGAGTACATGATCACTAAGTCCAATGCATAGTCAAACAAGCAGCTTCGCTGCAAAGTCGGTCACACAGTGTGGCGGACAAATACGAATCTGGGCCAGTGGCGCAATGTATAACGCATCTGACTATAGATAACAAGATTGTAGGTTCGTCTCCTACCTGGCTCGTTTAAGTTGTCGTGATCGTATAGTGGTTAGTGCTCTGCGTAAAAACTGCACAGACAGACCCTTACTGGTCCTCTTTTGGGGGAATGCGGGAGCATGTACAGCCTGAGAAAAGTAAAAAAAAAATTTTTTTTTTTTTACTGCTTCAGTTAGATTGTTGCGGTCGATTTGCCGCCAGTTCTCATAGCGCCAGGCCAGTACGTCAGGTTCTCAGCGAAGGCTGAATGATTTCCAATGAAAGACGATTGCAATTATTGGGTGTTTTACTACATATCGGAGTGTACCCTACACAGCAGTAGGGCTGTTGTTTCGCCCTGCTTTGGTAAGGGCTTGAGGTAACAAGGCTGTAGTGGCAGGGCATTCCAGTTCAGGTTTGCCCTAAATAAAGACCACCTTACACTTCTTGCTGCCTACAGCTTCTTTGGACGTTGGCAGTTGGTTCTTACGTTTTCAGCTTCGCTAGTAGCGCATAACGTCCACTTTGGCTACGTTCCTAACAGGCGGAGTCGGATTCCAAACGAGATAGATCGCAGACCAAGTGGGGGGGAAAATCTGATTTCCTACCATTGTCTACGCGAATTCCTGAATGATTCCGTCTCAACGACTTCAATTCCTAGGTATGATTCTCGATACGGTAAATCAAAGAATTTACATACCCGAACAGAAAGTACAGGTCATTCGTCATCTGGTACAATTAGTGCTCAAGCCACGCACAGTCTCGGTTCTTTTGTGCATTCGCCTATTAGACACAATGGTGGCGGCTTTCGAACCGCTTCAGTTCGGAGGACTTCACTCACGTCCTTTTCAATTGGATGTGTTCGCACAGTGGTCGGGCTCACATCTGCAGATTTACAGCAGAGTGAGGTTGTCTCCAAGGGCCAGAGAGTCTCTACTCTGGTGGCTCAGAGTAAAGAATCTAACCGCAGGGAAACGGTTCGGCGCCTGGAATTGGATAATTCTCACGGCGGACGCAAGTCTCAGAGGTTGGGGAGCTGTAGTTTAAAATGATCAGCTCCAGGGTCTCTGGGCGGATCACGAAAGATTGCTGTCTATAAATGTCCTGGAACTCCGGGCAATTTACAATGCGCTACAAGCAGTGCACAGGCTGCAGGCTGAGGCTGTTAAGGTGCAGTCAGACAATGCGACGGTGGTCGCATACATCAACTAACAAGGAGGAACGAAAAGCCGTATGGCAATGCGGGAAGTACAGATGTGTCCACATACATCTTTGCTATATCCCGTCATGTATGGCACAGTTTTGCATGCTATATACTCAGAGATTTAGTCATGCCTTGTGTTTTTTTCTTAATTTGCTTCCTTAATATGTTGCTTTATACATATTCTTTTATGGCAAACAAAAATTTTAAAATTCATCCACTCGCTTCTCATGAAAAGCAGCTTAGCTGTGTTTTGCATGTTGTGCCAAATTTGTAAAAAAAAAAAAAAAGCAGGGATGTAAGTAGTCACATCTGTAGCTTGAATCCTCTATTGGGCCGAGTATCACCAAATGATATTGTCGGCAGTAGTCATTCCGGGAGTGGACAACTGGGAGGTGGATTATCTCAGCCGTCTGAATTTTCATCCAGGAGAATGGGCATTAAATCCAGAAGTATTTCACATGCTGGTCCAGAAGTGGAGTTACCCGCAGGTGGACCTGATGACATCTCAATCACAATCATCAAACGCCCTAGGTTGTGTCCAGAACGAGAGATCCAAAGGCAGTGGCGGTGGATGCTCTCACAATCGCGTGGCCATACAGTCTCGTGTATCTATTTCCACCGTTTCCGCTGCTCCCTCTGTGGCTAAAACGGATCAAAGGAGAGTCCGTCACAGTTATACTAGTGACGCCTCTTTGGCCTCCGGAGAGCTTGGTTCTCGGATCTCCGCGGTCTACTCGCAGTCGGTCTTTGGCCGCTCCCACTACGTTCGGACCTGTTACAGCAGGGTCCATTCCTTTTACCCGATTTAGCACGGCCGCGTTTGACGGGGTGGCTGTTGAGACAGCCCTCTTAAGAAGAGAGGGCATTCCAGAATCGGTTATTCCAACCATGTTACGAGCTAGGAAGCCGGTTACGGCAGCTCATTATTACAGAAGTTGGCGTGCCTATGTAGGTTGGTGTGAAGCTCTGAAGTTTCCGACATCATCTTTGAAGTTATCCCGTCTTTTTTTGTTATTTCTACAGATGGGGTTAGATAGAGGTCTGAGTTTATCCACACTAAAAGTGCAGATATCGGCGTTGTCCATTTATTTTCATAGTAGATTGGCCCTATTGCCGTCGGTTCACACCTTTTATGCAGGGTGTCCTCAGAGTTCAGCCTCCATTCACTCTACCTACTGCGCCATAGACTTAAATCTGGTTTTTAGATTTCTTAGTCTTTTTATTATGAACCCTTACAACAAGTGGATATTACATTTAGCCTTAGCGTCAGCAAGGCATGTTTCAGATTTGGGTGCTTTGTCGTGCAAACCACCGTATTTAGTGTTTCATGATGACAGAGAGGAATTCCGGACGAATTCCGCTTTTCTACCAAAGGTAGTGTCATCTTTTCACATCAATCAACCAATAGTAGTTCCTGTGTTAACAGGAGACTCTGGTAGGTTGGATGTGGTACGCGCATTACGCATTTACGTATACCGAACGTCGACTGTTCGTAAGACGGATACGTTGTTTGCTCTCTATGATGCTGCCAAGATGGGTTGGCCAGCTTCTAGGCAGACCTTATCCAGTTGGATTAAAGTGACCATACGTCAGGCTTACCTTCATGCTAGGTCACAGCCGCCTACATCAGTAACAGCTCATTCCACACATGCTGTGGGAACATCATGGTCAGCGAGTCGTGGAGCTTCTACGACACAGCTTTGCCGTGCGGCTACATGGTCTTCGGTGCACACGTTTGTGCGCCTCTACAAGTTTGATACGTTTGCGGCATCAGCATCTAGCTTTGGCCGCCTAGTGTTACAGGTGCCAAACAGCTCTCCCGCCCACGGGGGAAGCTTTGGTACGTCCCAAGAGTACTCCAGTGACCCCTAGTGGATGAAAAAGAAAATAGGATTTTGGTACTTACCAGGTAAATCCTTTTCTTTGAATCCATAGGGGGCACTGGACGCCCACCCAGAGCAGTTTACCTAGTTTGGGGTAGGTTCAGTAGATCTTATGGTAACACACTCTCACAGACTGGTTCAGATTAACAAGTTCTATAGGTTATGGTGTCGACTGTTTAGTTGTCAGTAATGTTGTGTCAACTTTATTGTTGTCCGTTATGTTATATGTAATTCTACACTGTCATCCTCTCTATAGCTCCTGTTCGGCTCAGTAAAAAACACTGAGGTACTCTGGGATATGGAGGGGAGGTGTAGTTTCAAAATTAATTTATTCAGTGCCCTGTTCCTGCAGAAGCCGTCCATATCCCAAGAGTACTCCAGTGCCCCCTATGGATTCAAAGAAAAGGATTTACCTGGTAAGTACCAAAATCCTATTTTTACATTTCTGTGCTATCCATGCTGTAGTATAGAGTATATTAAAACACTGAATTATGGGGCAAATTCAGTATGAATCGAATTAGCGATTCATACAGAATTTTTGCTGAAGGGCTGCGGTCAATCAGGCAGAGGCGGTTGCGGGGCGGAAAGGGGATGGCAACACTCTGTTTTCTGGGTGGAAACGGATCGTTGCGGGGGCGTGCCAGCCCAAACTGTGGGCTGGAATGCGTGAACGGTGGCATGGCATGGGTGGGGCCGCAACGTGCAAAAATGGTGCTGGGACTCCTGCAGCCGCAGCTAAGCTGCGCCGGTAGGAGTCACCCTAAATTTCTGCTAACAAGCAGAAATTGCGTGCTGTTCGCAATTTCTACTTGAAGCAGGGGGAGGAGGTGCCGGTCAGCATGCTGGGCGGTCTTGCCCAGCACTGGGCGGCTCCCCACATGTGTGCTAATGGTTAGCAAATACTGCTGATTAGCAGCATCCGCTAACCTTACTGAATTGGCCCCTATATCTGTCCACACCACTTATGATCCTATGAGAGGATTAAAGCTTTTTATTATTGGCCCTCATTCCGAGTTGTTCGCTCGGTATTTTTCATCGCATCGCAATGAAATTTCGCTTAGTGCGCATGCGCAATATTCGCACTGCGACTGCGCCAAGTAACTTTGCTATGAAGATAGTATTTTTACTCACGGCTTTTTCATCGCTCCGGCGATCGTAATGTGATTGACAGGAAATGGGTGTTACTGGGCGGAAACACGGCGCTTTATGGGCGTGTGGCTGAAAACGCTACCGTTTCCGGAAAAAACGCAGGAGTGGCCGGAGAAACGGGGGAGTGGTTGGGCGAACGCTGGGTGTGTTTGTGACGTCAAACCAGGAACGACAAGCACTGAACTGATCGCACAGGCAGAGTAAGTGTGGAGCTACTCTAAAACTGCTAAGTAGTTTGTGATTGCAATATTGCGAATACATCGGTCGCAATTTTAAGAAGCTAAGATACACTCCCAGTAGGCGTAGGCTTAGCGTGTGTAACTCTGCTAAAATCGCCTTGCGACCGATCAACTCGGAATGAGGGCCATTGTTTCTAAATACATTGGGAAATATTTAATAAACATAATTATCTCAAAAAAATCAGGAAATTGTGATATTTATGTTTGTTTTATATTTATATGTGCAGTCCAAAATCCAAAATAGTGGAGACACACCAGGCGCACTCCACATAGGGATTCAAACTGCATTCGCTGCCGCTGCAGTGATCCAGTATGAATTAGGCCCACTGTTCATATCGTTCATCATTCAAATCGCCCAAATCGCACAGTGTGTAGGGCCCTTTAGAAAGTGAGTCTTTGTTTTAGTGTGAATGAAATCAATATAATTTGTAACACGTTCTCCTATATTTAAAACACATTTACCCAAAGTGCAATTACATAGTTTACATTGTACTTCAACTTTTAGGTCACAAATGTGGGTGCCAATATGGGATGTAGTTATGATCCCGGCGGTCAGCATACTGACTCCGGGATGCCGACTGCCAGAATGCCGGGAGGGGGCCCAGGGCTATTCCCACTCGTGGGTGTCCACGACACCCACAGAGTGGGAATAGAACCTGCGGAGAGTGCAGCGAGCCTACAAGGGGCTTCGCTGAGCTCCCCCCCGCCAGCAATGTAACAGCCGGAATCCCGCCGTCGGTATTGTGACTGCCAGTCACACATACCCAACCCTTCTCGACACCACCTGTGTATTTTGAAAATGTGTCATGTGGTAATACATAAACTTGTGCAAGGAGATCTGAACAGGATTCTTAAGGGACAAGTTTGGCCATCACTGCCCTATTGGAACGTTTGAGGAACCTTTGGGACGGAACTAGAGTAGACATTGCACACAGGAACAGCTGTTATAGGAGGAGGAGGCTGGTGATAATGACCTGTGACCTCTTGCAGTCACTTTTACTAGTATAGCTGTAGATATGGCTGGCGCTGTCTGGGTCAGTGGCGTGCAGTGAGGTCAGTGGTGGTGAGGCACTACAGCCATAATGTCCGCCAAATCCTGCCGATGTCTCCTACTGCCGCCGAGCCAATGCCCGCTACTGCCTCTGACCCGATGCCCGCTGCCACCACCAATGGCTTATAAACTCGCCCACCATCAACAGACCCAGCCCTCTGCCACTAATTTGCATCTCAGTCTGATGCCGCCAATGCCCGCTGCCTGCCTGCTCATCATACTTGTGATATATTGTACATTTTTATAGAAAAAAAAAATAGTATTTGGGACAGGGAAGGGAATGGGAGGAGGACATGAATGCAATTTTGTTGTGCAGGGCTTCCATTAACTTAATGGAGAAGGGTCTGAATGGGTTAAAAAATGTACAATAAAAATGTGTGAGGTCCCCCCTCCTAAGTATAACCAGCCTCGTGCTCTTTGAGTCGGTCCTGGATGTTTAAATACTGGGGAAAAAATTGGCCAGGGGTTCCCCATATTTAGACAACCAGCACCGGGGGACAAAAGATGTAGGGATCCCCCGTATTTTTAAAACCAGCACCGGGCTCCACTAGCCAGGGACATAATGTCACAGCCGGGCGACACATTTATGTAGGTCCCTACGGCCGTGGCCTTACCCCCCCCAACTATTCACCCCTGGCCGGGGGTTCCCTGGAGGAGTGGGGACCCCTTAAATCAAGGGGTCCCCCCCTCCAGGCACCCATGGCCAGGGGTGAAGCCCAAGGCTGTCCCCAGCACCCCTGGGCGGTGGGTGCCGGCTGATAGCCATAAGTGTGTAAAATAAAGAATATTATTTTTTGTTGTGGAACTACTAGGCCCAGCAAGCCTCCCCCGCTTGCTAGTACTTGGAGAACCTCAAGTACCAGCATGTGGGTAAATAATGGGCACGCTGGTACCTGTAGTTCTACAACAACAAAAATACTCAAATAAAAACACAACACACACCGTGAAAGTAAAAATGTATTAAAAACACACTTAAACACTCACACATACTTGCCTACATCCCACGCCGATCACGTCCACTTGTCCAGTAGAATCCAACAGGGTTACCTGTAAAAATGAAAATGATACTTACAAACGAAGTAATCCACAGGAGGAGAGAGAGAGAGAGTAGAGAGAAATGAATGAATATTATGCACTCACTGATCAGTGGCGGCTCTTGCCACGGGCAAACAGTACTTTTGCCCGGGGCGTCGCCTTCCGGAGGGCGCCGGCGCAATCCGGAGGGCGCCGCATCTTGGCAAGATCCGCCACTGTACCCCCCGCTGTGCCCGCCGCTGGTCCCCCGCTTTGAAGGGAACCAAACGCTACGTGTCTAGTTTCCCTTCATGGAGAGGACCCGTGCTGTGCGGTGCGCGATGACGTCATGGCGCACCACAAAGCATAGTGGCACAGACACTAGGGGTCATAATTGACCTCTAGTGTCTATGCTGTGCTATGGGAGAGACGTAATGACGTCTCTCCCATAGATCCGGGGACTGGAGAAGAGCGGCGCCGGCGGAGGAGGAGGTCAGGAATCAGGAGCGGGTATTGTAAGTATACTTTTATTTTATTTTTATTTTTCTTCCAGCTGCGCTACAGGGGCACAAATGGGGGCGTAACTGTCCACGCCCCCATATGAAGCCACGCCCCTGTTTTTGCCCGGGGCGCCACAAGGGCAAGAACCGGCCCTGTCACTGATTTGTGAGGATGTTAGCACAGACAGGGGAGAGTGTGGCTGCTGCTGGCCTGGAGGATGGAGCAGGCGCCGGGGGAGGAACGAGTGGGGGAGGGATTCCTACCCAGACATCGCACACATGCACCGCAGTGGAAGAGGAATGAGGGAGTAGCAGTGCCCCGAGTAGTTGTGACCCCAGTCGCTGTGCCCCCTGTAGCTTTGCCCCCAGTAGCTGTGCCCCTTGTAGCTGTGCCCCCAGTAGTTGTGAACCCTGTAAATGTGCCCCCTGTAGCTGTGCCCCTTGTAGCTGTGCCCGAGTAGTTGTGCCCCCAGTCGCTGTGCCCCCAGTCGCTGTGCCCCCTGTAGCTGTGACCACAGTCGCTGTGAGCCCTGTAAATGTGAGCCTTGTAAATGTGCCCCCAGTTGCTGTGCCCCCTGTAGCTGTGCCCCTTGAGCCCTGTCGCTGTGAGCCCTGTAAATGTGCCCCCAGTTGCTGTGCCCCCTGTAGCTGTGCCCCTTGTAGCTGTGCCCCCTAGCTGTGCCCAAGTAGCTTTGCCCCCAGTAGCTTTGCCCCCAGTAGCTTTGCCCCCAGTAGCTGTGCCCCCTGTAGCTGTGCCCCCAGTCGCTGTGCCCCCTGTAGCTGTTCCCCCTGTAGCTTTGCCCTCAGTAGCTATGCCCCCAGTAGTTGTGCCCCCAGAAGTTGTGACACCTGTAGTTGTGCCAGTGCCCCCAGTAGTTGTGCTCCTGTAGCTGTGCCCCTGTAGCTTTGCCCCCAGTAGCTGTTCCTCCTAGCTGTTCCCCCGAGTAGTTGTAACCCCTGTAGTTGTGCCCCCAGTCGCTGTGCCACCTGTAGCTGTTCCTCCTAGTTGTTCCCCGAGTAGTTGTAACCCCTGTAGTTGTGCCCCCAGTCGCTGTGCCCCAGTCGTTGTGCCCCTTGTAGCTGTGCCCCCAGTACTTTGACCCTTGTAGCTGTGCCCCCAGTAGTTGTGACCGATGTAGTTGTGCCAGTGCCCCCAGTAGTTGTGCCCCTTATCTGTGCCAGAGCCCCAAACACACACACATAAAAAAAAAAATACACACACAATACTTACCGCTCCTGCAGCACTGTCCTCCGTCTCCGTTTGCCGACTCCTTCTACAATGGTAGAGATGTCATGACTCATGACGTCTCTCCAATAGCCGCTCAGACACTAGGGGTCAACTAGGGGTCAATTACAATCTATAGGGAAATACATGTATAGGAGCTACCTTTTGCATGATATTGTCCCACCAGATTGCAAAGATCCTCATATGGTCACACAACAATGTTGGTTTGCGGTCAGGAGCATGTAAAGGTGAAGAAAAAGAAATTATTTGAGATTACGAGTGGACTGCAGTGACATGTGGTGGGGTGAGGCAGAGCCTTTCCTGTCATAATAACATTTGTGCTGGAGTTTTGACTGTATAAAGTATATAAAAACTAAAAATAATTTGTTTAGAATAATGCAAAGAAGATATTTCAATCATTTTTTTTTGCGAAAAGTCAGGAGTAAAAAGTCTATGACAGGTGAGGCAATGCCCCACCTGACTATATTTTCTGCACATCTCTGATCAAAACTCACCAAATTTCCAGGAGTTTATACTGCTGCACCTGTATATAATGCCCACATGTATATACTGCTGCACCTGTATATAATGCCCACATGTATATACTGCTGCACCTGTGTATAATGCCCACATGCATATACTGCTGCACCTGTGTATAATGCCCACATGCATATACTGCTTCACCTATGTATAATGCCCACATGCATATACTGCTGCACCTGTGTATAATGCCCACATGCATATACTGCTGCACCTGTGTATAATGCCCACATGTATATACTGCTGCACCTGTGTATAATGCCCACGTGTATATACTGCTGCACCTGTGTATAATGCCCACATGTATATACTGCTGCACCTGTGTATAATGCCCACATGTATATACTGCTGCACCTGGGAATAATGCCCACATGTATATACTGCTGCACCTGTGTATAATGCCCACATGTATATACTGCTGCACCTGTGTATAATGCCCACATGTATATACTGCTGCACCTGTCTATAATGCCCACATGTATATACTGCTGCGCCTGGGAATAATGCCCACATGTATATACTGCTGCACCTGTGTATAATGCCCAGATGTATATACTGCTGCACCTGTGTATAATGCCCACATGTATATACTGCTGCACCTGTGTATAATGCCCACATGTATATACTGCTGCGCCTGGGAATAATGCCCACATGTATATACTGCTGCACCTGTGTATAATGCCCACATGTATATACTGCTGCACCTGTGTATAATGCCCAGATGTATATACTGCTGCACCTGTGTATAATGCCCACATGTATATACTGCTGCACCTGTGTATAATGCCCAGATGTATATACTGCTGCACCTGTGTATAATGCCCACATGTATATACTGCTGCACCTGTGTATAATGCCCACATGTACATACTGCTGCACCTGTGTATAATGCCCACATGTATATACTGCTGCACCTGTGTATAATGCCCACATGTATATACTGCTGCACCTGTGTATAATGCCCACATGTATATACTGCTGCACCTGTGTATAATGCCCACATGTATATACTGCTGCACCTGTGTATAATGCCCACATGTATATACTGCTGCACCTGTGTATAATGCCCACATGTATATACTGCTGCACCTGTGTATAATGCCCACATGTATATACTGCTGCGCCTGGGAATAATGCCCACATGTATATACTGCTGCACCTGTGTATAATGCCCAGATGTATATACTGCTGCACCTGTGTATAATGCCCACATGTATATACTGCTGCACCTGTGTATAATGCCCACATGTATATACTGCTGCGCCTGGGAATAATGCCCACATGTATATACTGCTGCACCTGTGTATAATGCCCACATGTATATACTGCTGCACCTGTGTATAATGCCCAGATGTATATACTGCTGCACCTGTGTATAATGCCCACATGTATATACTGCTGCACCTGTGTATAATGCCCAGATGTATATACTGCTGCACCTGTGTATAATGCCCACATGTATATACTGCTGCACCTGTGTATAATGCCCACATGTACATACTGCTGCACCTGTGTATAATGCCCACATGTATATACTGCTGCACCTGTGTATAATGCCCACATGTATATACTGCTGCACCTGTGTATAATGCCCACATGTATATACTGCTGCACCTGTGTATAATGCCCACATGTATATACTGCTGCACCTGTGTATAATGCCCACATGTATATACTGCTGCACCTGTGTATAATGCCCAGATGTACCCTTTTCCTCATATATTGTGTGTAAATCTGGATTTGGTACTAGCCAGTGCCTCCTGAGCTGTTTACCTCACCTGGTGAACTGTATTGAGAGCAGTGGCAAACGCAGGATTTTCACAAAAGGGTTTCCGTACGTGTGTGTGTAATTGAGTAGCCAGCACACTGCTCGACCTGTGTACATTTATATATATATATATATATATATATATATATATATATATATATATATATATATATATATATAATATTCCATAGACAAAAAACCCATTAAGGCTTCTTAGACATGATCGAAATTTCAGAAACCTGTTGTAACTCTTCCACTCAAACTCCAAAAAGCAATGAAATTCCGATCATTTAGGCTGATGCCTTAATGGACGTGTTCCTTGCGCAATACAGATATGGTATGCCATCACAGCCTGTGGGTAGGTGCAGATTCAGCACTCTCACAGAGTGAGATTGCTGTCACTCACACAATGGTGGAGCTGCTAATTCACAGATTTGTGTGCTCATTGGAATACACACATGCAGTCTATGCAACTGAAGGTCTGAGCGGAAGACAAAGCTGCTCAGATGAGGTATGAGTGTTGTTGATTGGAGGGAGGAGAGCGGTGTGGATGGGGGAACAGGAGTGTGTGGATAGAGGGAACACTAAGCAGCACTGATGGGGGGGGGGACAAAGAAACACAGGGGGTAATTCAGACCGCAGCAGCAGCAATCGCACGTGCAATGGCCGCACTGCGCGTGCGTACCCCAGGAGCCCAGTGAGATGCTATCAGCATCTCACTGGCTGCGATCACCCTGCCTGATTGATAGGCAGAGGTGGTTGCGGGGAAGGAGGGGGGCGTGCAAACAGCGTTAGCATGCCATTGGCAGGGCATGGTCTGCACAACGGAGGCGTTTCCGGACCACTGGGGGGTGGGCTGTAGCGGTTATCCCCCTGTCAAGAGCGCAGGATCCACGAAATTTACCTTCAGGATGTCAGCTACATGAATGGGGTAAGAGTGGTGTGGATAGGGGGTAGATTAAGCAGCAAGTATTGGAAGGGAGACAGAGCGGTGCAGATGGGGGAAATGGTGCAGATAGGTTGAAAACACTGGCATGGATGGGTAGAAAACTGGTGCAGATGGGAGAGAAGATAGTGTGCCATGTACTGAAGGAGGCAGAGTGACGTTGAAGAAGGAAACACTGAGCAGCACAGAGAGAAGGAAACAGTGATACAGACAAGGCACAGGTGCGGAAAGACAGATGGTACAGATAAGTTAGTACAGACTAGCACAGATGGGAGAACACAGCAGTAGGGATTGGGGAAGACAGGGCAGCATGGGGGTGTATAGGGGAAGCATGTGTAGATGCATAGACCGTAGATGGGGTATTATAGTTTTAGCAATTAACCAAGATGTTTGAGGGAGCTAAATGTGTATACTAAGTGAGATGGATGTATGGAGTTAGAAGGATGTTGTAACAAGGTGGGATTGTTGTGGTGACCGAATGGGATGATTGTGGGCACTGTGTGGGTTGGGAGCACCACAAAACTGCTCAGACCTTCAGTTGCATAGTCTGCATGTGTGTATTACAATGAGCACACAAATCTGTGAATTAGCAGCTCCACCATTGTGTGTGAGTGACAGCAATCTCACTCTGTGAGAGTGCTGAATCTGCACTTACCCACAGGCTGTGATGGCATACCATATCTGTATTGCGCAAGGAACACGTTTATTAAGGCGTCAGCCTTAATGATCGGAATTTCATTGCTTTTTAGAGTTTGAGTGGAAGAGTTACAACAGGTTTCTGAAATTTCGATCATGTCTAAGAAGCCTTAATGGGACATGTGAAACCGTAAGGTTTTTTGTCTATGGAATTTCATCGCTTTTTTTAAATTTATTTTTTTTATTCAGAAATGTAAAATTTCACTGTAAGAATAAACATTTGATTTTTTAAATGTTTAATGAAAATGTTCGTATAACATCACTGTTCTGTTCAAAATTATTTTATTAACCAAACCGAATTGTATAAGGTCCATACACACTTAACGATTTAATGAGCAACGTCGCTCATTTTCCCCCTCCTTGAGCGACATCGCTCGTTTTATCGTTAAGTGTGTATGCCGCCAGCGATGAACGATGCGCGGCCCCGCGGGTCGGCAACAATCGTCGCTGTCGGTAGGTCATGCATGAAGGATGTGGACTGTCGTCCACGACCTTCATGCACGGCTGGCGGGGGCGTGACGTCACTGAGCGATATGAGCGGTCATATCGCTCAGTATGTACAGTCGGCCGCCGGCTGGCTCGGGAGGGGGAAACATTAGACGATGTCGCTCACAGAACGACATCGTTTAATGTGTATGGGCCTTTAGACTTTGGTCAAAATATTTTGCTGCCTTTGCAGCTGATGCAGGGAGGGGGGTAGGCGGCAGCAGCCTGTGACTGACCTTCGTTCCCCGTTTACCTCAGCATAGCCAGCACCCGGGTATACAGTAAGGGAAGTACCATCATAAAGTGCATCCTTACAGAGGGTTATTAACCCTCATAGAAAGACAGCGCTCAGGCAGAGACTCCTTACCCTTTATGATACAGAGTGTTATTAATCCTCACAGAAAGACAGCGCTCAGGCAGAGACTTATTACCCTTTATGCTCCAGAGTGTAATTAGCCCTCACGGAAAGACAGCGCTCAGGCAGAGACTAGGATAGTATCTACAGTCCTTTATAGTGACAGGAGGTGTACCTCAGTACCGTAGTACTGTCATTTTAACGCAGTTGAGCCAAGAAAATACTGACCTCAGCTGAAGTAGGGCATTCACATATGAATATACGGGATACCTGTACACATTGGTACAGACTTAATCCACCACTTGAGGACTGCTAACTCTTCTTCAGGGTCAGAGAGTCAGGAATAAACTCAAAGATACTTCTTCATAATCCTAGTTCACCACCAGCGGGCAATTTAAAGTGTATCAAGTGGCCACGGACAGCTTCATCAGTTTGTATATGTGCACCAACTTTGTTAACAGGAAGTGGAGATCGATCTGGTGAAGAATGACTTCATTCGCAAGTTCCAGTTAAATAAACGCCTTTTATTTCCTTGATTGATTTCCATTAATGTATATTGTCGGAGATTGTTTATCATAATACTGTATTCGTAAATTCATAGTGGTGAATCAAGATCCATGCCATAGTCCTCTCGCTGGCGTCCGAAAGGGAGAAGACCTATAACAGGAAGAGAAAACAATCTACATAGTTTATTGCAATATACCTAATACTTATCTTCAACAAACCCTAATTAGCCAACATCGGAACATAGAAGAAATATCCGGGTATTACATCAGCTTTACGTGGCGTCACGAACAGGACCCATAACCTAAGCCGAGGGACCTACCTTGAGAGAACATGTCACAGGAGCAAGCTAAATCAGTTGGAGCTTCCAACGAAGAACCAAGCAAACCCACACCAGAAACGCCTAGTATGGCACAGCTAAACCCTATAACACTCCCCTACTATTTTGGGGCCCCATGGCTTCCCACCTACTATGGAGACCGACACAAGGCTGAGGGGAATACATTCACCGACTTCAAGAACAAGATGAAGTCCATGTTCCGTCTCTATCCACTCAAGAATTTCTACTTTTTGTTGTTCATTATCGATCAACTGAAAGGATCCGCACAACGAGAGGTGATTTCGTGGCCTGCAGAGGAAAGGAGAAACATTGAGCAGATACTCCAACGGTTAGCCACCACATTTGAACTTCATACGATCGCAGAATTAAAGATGAAATTCTATGCTAGGAAACAGCGCGTGGGAGAAACCCTGAGAGATTACGCGTTGAGCCTACAGGAGGCTTTAAAGACAATTCTGACCGTCAATGACAATGAAATTGAGAACAGTGATGAGGCTCTCATATCCCAATTTATTGAAGGAGCAAATAGGGAAAGCGTAAGAGCTCAATTAAGATTGTTGAGAATGCAGAAACCCGCTCAACCATTTTTGGACTTCAAAGAGGCTGCGATTAAAGTGGTTGGGACAGAGGTAGTCCAAGAAGTGGGATTTCCGGAAATGCTGGGCTATCAGGAGAGTCAGTTATCAAGCGAAGATGTTCTCTTCCACCCAGCTAGAAATAAGAGAACCGGGGACACCATTGGTCAAAGTTTTCAAACACCCGCAACGGATCCGATGAGAGCTCTAAAGAGACAAATGGAGGAGCTTGTAGTGGGAATGACGGAAATGTGTAAAGAAGTACAGCACTTCACGCGAAGGCAGGGGCCCAATTACAATGAAGCCAGGTGGCCCCGAGAGCGCAGGAGAGCTAGAAGTGATTGGTGGACTCCACCACAAGCCCATGGAAGAAGGAGTACAGATCGGTTCGACCCCCAAGGCAATCCGATTTGTCGGCGGTGTCAGCGGCCTGGACATATAGAACGGAATTGTGACCAGGAGGAAGCTTTAAACTCCAATGCCCCGAGGTTGGGAACCGAGCCTCGGGAGGAAATGCCACAATAGGTTCGAAGTCAGAAGCATGGTGGTCCCAGTATGTGGGGCAATGCCCTCATATCCCCATATTGATCAATGGAGTAGAAATCATGGCTATGGTCGACACCGGTTCACAGATAACCACCATTCAGCATTCCACCTTCGTCCAGCGTTGGGGAGAAGACCAATTGGTGACCCCCCCTCCCGCTTGGTTACAGTTGATAGCTAGCAATGGATCAAGTATCTCTTGTGTGGGCTATTGGGAGGCTGACGTCAAAGTGGGAGACACAAAAATGCCTCGCCAAGGGTGCCTGATTACACACACTACGGACCCGAATGCTATCCCCATGATTTTAGGGATGAATATTTTACAAAGTTGCCCGGATGAATTGATTTCTATTCTTAAACAAGAGCTGACTGGGAAATCGACTCTCAAACCGTCTGTACTAAACAAAACTATAAAGACTTTGCAAAGCCAGCGGGCATTGGTGCAGTGTAACGGTGCCATTGGGAAAGTTCGAATTACTGAAAATAAACCCATTAAAATTCCCCCAAATACGGAAGTGATCGTTTGGGGTAAAGCTCGGTGTGGACCTCGAGGAAAGAGTTGTGAGGCCTTGGTAGAGTCATGTGAAGAAGATGACGGTAAAGAAATTGTCGTCGCCCACTGTTTAGTGAACATTAAGGATGGCCGGGTTCCGGTGCGAATTTTAAACCCTCATAACCATATGATTAAATTGTACCGCCAACGACCCATCGCTAAACTCACCTGGATTACCTTCCAGGATGTTATATATGCACAGACACAGGTGCACCCACCAAGCAATGATGCCGTACAGACGGACGATAAAACTCCGATGGAATGGTGGAGGAACATACACATTGGCAATGAAGATACACCCCAGGATCATCGGCAGGGAGTCCTCCAAGTCGTAAAAGAAAACTCTGCAACTTTCAGCCAAGGACCTTTAGATTTTGGAACAGTTACAACTGTTAAACATCGCATTGTGACAGGAAATGCTGCCCCTATTAGAGAAAAGCATCGACCCTTAGCTCCCGCTCTCTACCAGCCGGTTAGAAAGATGCTGGAAGAGATGAAAACTACAGGTGTTATACAGGAGAGTCACAGCCCCTGGGCCACACCTATGGTGTTGGTAAAGGAAAAAAATGGACAGTTGAGATCTTGCGTCGATTACCGGAAATTGAATCAGGTTACACATAAAGACGCGTACCCGCTCCCGCGGATTGAGGAATCACTGGCCGCTTTAAAGTCCGCTAAATATTTCTCTACTTTGGATTTAACAAGCGGATACTGGCAGATCATGATGGAGCCGGACGATCAAGAAAAGACAGCCTTTACCACCCCCATGGGGCTCCACGAGTTCAAACGAATGCCCTTTGGATTATGCAACGCCCCAGCAACTTTCCAAAGAATGATGGAGCATTGCTTGGGGCATAGGAATTTTGAAATGATATTATTATACCTAGATGATATAATCATCTTCTCCAAAACCTATGCCGAACATTTACAGCATCTTCATGAAATTCTTCAACAACTCGCCCATTATGGGCTGAAAGTGAACCCTGCCAAGTGTCATCTATTGAAACCGCAAGTTCATTATCTGGGCCATGTGGTGAGCTCTGAAGGAATTGCGCCTGATCCCGAGAAAATTCGAATAGTCCAAGATTGGCCAGTGCCCCAAACTATCAAGGATGTCAGAAGATTCCTGGGTTTTGTGGGGTACTATAGAAGATTTGTAAAAAATGTCGCCAAGGTAGCCACTCCTATACATGAACTGCTTCGAGACGTGCCTCACGGCAACCAAAGCAGGCGGCAACTCATTACTTGGACTTCCCGGCAACAAGCGGCATTCGAACACATTAAGAGAGTCTTGACTCAAGCTCCCCTCTTAGCCTATCCAGACTATAGCAAACCTTTCATTTTGCAGACTGATGCGAGCAAACATGGACTCGGCGCGGTTCTTGCGCAAGTACAAGATGGCAAAGAGAGAGTGATAGCCTACGCCAGTCGAGGACTTCGGAAAACCGAACGTAACGACGCTAATTATAGTGCTTTTAAGTTGGAATTTCTGGCACTAGTGTGGGCTATAACAGAGAAATTCAAGGACTATTTAGCTGCCACTCCATTTGTGGCCTACACTGACTGTAATCCCTTGGCACATTTGGCAACTGCCAAAATGGGAGCATTAGAACAGCGATGGTATGCCCAGCTATCCAACTATAATTTTACGATTCAATACAGACCCGGGCAGAGTAATGGCAATGCTGATGCATTATCCCGCCTTGTCGATCAAGAAGAACCCGAAGTGGAAGACCAGTTGGAGTCAGTAGAACTTCCTCCTTTCCAAGTGATCAGACAACCAGTAGTACAATGTAACCCCACTTCTACGAAAAGAGAATCAGAAGGTTCGCTAGAGAGAAGAAAGTGGAGTGAATGGCGAAAATGGCAGGAAGAATCTCCCAACTTCCGACACTTGAAAAAATTGTTGTTGCAAAAGACGGGCCTAACTAAGGCCGAACGACAGACTGCGGCGCCAGAGTTAGTAAAATTATGGAGACAGCGGGAACGCTTGGAGATCCATCAAGATATAGTGATCCGGAAAAGTATTAATCCAAAAACTCATTTAAACGTCAGACAAGTGCTGATCCCCATGACAAAAGCATCCATCTTGCTTACTGCCTATCATAATGGGTCAGGACATTTCGGGTATCAGAAGACCGAAGCGAACCTGAGACAGAGATTTTATTGGGTTGGGTTACGGCAAAACATGGAAGATTGGTGTAGGAACTGTCCTGAATGCAACCTCCGGAGACCACCCCTTCCCACAGACAAAGCACCACTACATCCAATCATCAGCCAGCAACCATTAGAATTAGTCACCCTTGATCATATAAAACTGGAGAAGAGCAAGTCTGGCTATGAATACGCTATTATGATAATTGATCACTATACCAAGTTTGCAGTCGCGATACCAGTAAAAGATATGACAGCAAAAACAACTGCAGAAATCTTTTGGAGAGCCTTTGTCCGACCCTACGGGTTTCCAGATAAAATTCTGACCGATCAAGGACCGGCTTTTACATCTAAATTGTTCCAAGAACTCTGTCTTTTGTATGAATGCAAAAAATTAAAAACTACGGCCTATCACCCACAATGCAATGGGTTTTGTGAAAGAACTAATCAGACGCTCATTCACATGTTACGGGCCCTTCCTTCGCAGCAACGACATGATTGGCCCCTAATATTAGCTGAATTAATGTTCATATATAATAATACCGTACATGGTTCGACAGGCTATACGCCATATTACTTATTGTTTGGCAGACAAGGAAAGCTACCTGTGGATCTACAGTTAGATGTAGAAATTGATCCTGAGCCCTTTTTAGAGACAGACTGGGTGGCGGAACACCAACATCGGATAAAAAACGTTCATGATCTGGTAGAACAGCATAGAAAAGTAGTACAAGAGCGACAAGAGAATAATTACAACTTGAAAGCCCATGCCGAACCTTTGCCTATCGGTTGTAGAGTATTAAAAAGAAAAAATCAACGGCAAAACAAACTAGACTTTCAATGGGAACCGATCCCATATCGAGTAGTGGAGATACCAAATCCTGAAATCGCAGTATACCGTATTATACGGGAAGACGGGACTCAACAGAAACTAATTCATAGAGATCAACTGAAACCATGTTTCCTCAAGCCAGCACCCGAGGATGGAGTCTCCTCATGGCCGGAGAGGACTCCGATCGGGAGCAATCCGATCACCGAATTATACCCGGATGTAATGATGAGCATATGTTGGCCAACCTTTGGTTTGTTCGGGACTTTATCCACTCCTGAAATAACAGAAATTGTCGATGAAGAGATCCCTGACTCTAACTGTTCTGAAATACCTGTGTTGCGGAGCTCCGAAAGGAGCACGAAAGGGAAACTACCTGTCAGATATCAGTCCTAAAATATCTAGAATGGCTCAAGTTGTTTTAAACATGTTGTGTTGTTTCCTGTTATTTAAGTATACAAAGTAATTAGATATTGTAATAAGAAGGCATACATTATATAGAGTACCATGGTGTAAGAAAAATTATTAATTCGTTCAGAAATTATTAAAAAGAAGTGGTACACTAGTAATGGATGCTCAAGGATACGCATCAAATTACTGGGGTGGTATGTGATACCCGATACTACAAACTTTATCACTATATAATTTGGGGGTATCACTGGATGAGAGTACCGACTGCTGCTGGAATTTAGAGGCAGCCGGAGAAAAGAGATGGAGGTTTTTAGGACCCAGGAGAGTGGGGTGCAAGGCTGATAGAGGGTCCTCGCGCTGTTGGCGGGACAGATACGGGTACCCCGGCAAGACGGTTATAAAAAAAGAGGGGGCTCGAGAGCGAGTCAGTGTGCTGAGGGAAGGAGGAGAGGCATAGTGTGGCAGCGGGATTCGAGTCACGGATCACGCAGTGACGGAGAAGATAAAGAAGTGACACCGGCGACTTACCAAGACGGTGTTGACGGCCGGGAGATCGGAGTGGAGTGCTCGGACGAGCGGCCTTCTGAGAAGCAGCATCAATCGCGGCAAAGGAGGAGGCGGCTCTGAAAGAAACAGGGACTCGGCAGCCAGTAAGAGATAGAAGTTGCCGGCAAACCCCGCCCGGAAAGGACGACCAAAACTGTGAGTGGCAGTGGCCGGGAGGAGCTGAGCTAGAGGCGGGCCTCGGTAGAAAGAATTTGACTGCGCTCAGGTGAGAGACATCCACTGCAGCCGGGGAGGAGTTGGTCCCCTGTTTCCCTTCGTTCCCCGTTTACCTCAGCATAGCCAGCACCCGGGTATACAGTAAGGGAAGTACCATCATAAAGTGCATCCTTACAGAGGGTTATTAACCCTCATAGAAAGACAGCGCTCAGGCAGAGACTTATTACCCTTTATGCTACAGAGTGTTATTAATCCTCACAGAAAGACAGCGCTCAGGCAGAGACTTATTACCCTTTATGCTACAGAGTGTTATTAATCCTCACAGAAAGACAGCGCTCAGGCAGAGACTTATTACCATTTATGCTACAGAGTGTTATTAATCCTCACAGAAAGACAGCGCTCAGGCAGAGACTTATTACCCTTTATTCTACAGAGTGTTATTAACCCTCACAGAAGACAGTGCTCAGGCAGAGACTTATTACCCTTTATGCTCCAGAGTGTAATTAGCCCTCACGGAAAGACAGCGCTCAGGCAGAGACTAGGATAGTATCTACAGTCCTTTATAGTGACAGGAGGTGTACCTCAGTACCGTAGTACTGTCATTTTAACGCAGTTGAGCCAAGAAAATACTGACCTCAGCTGAAGTAGGGCATTCACATATGAATATACGGGATACCTGTACACATTGGTACAGACTTAATCCACCACTTGAGGACTGCTAACTCTTCTTCAGGGTCAGAGAGTCAGGAATAAACTCAAAGATACTTCTTCATAATCCTAGTTCACCACCAGCGGGCAATTTAAAGTGTATCAAGTGGCCACGGACAGCTTCATCAGTTTGTATATGTGCACCAACGTACGAATAGTCAGCTGAACGTTACATTATTCAAGAGGGTTCAGGGTAATTTCAGTATTGAAACGGGGAATTGTACCATTGTTAATTTTCCTATTGTATCCAACATTCCATGTTAGATAACTTATGTCTTAGCATTATATTGTGTACTAACTTTGTTAACGGGAAGTGGAGATCGATCTGGTGAAGAATGACTTCATTCGCAAGTTCCAGTTAAATAAACGCCTTTTATTTCCTTGATTGATTTCCATTAATGTATATTGTCGGAGATTGTTTATCATAATACTGTATTCGTAAATTCATAGTGGTGAATCAAGATCCATGCCATAGTCCTCTCGCTGGCGTCCGAAAGGGAGAAGACCTATAACAGGAAGAGAAAACAGAAGGTGAATCTACATAGTTTATTGCAATGTACCTAATACTTAACTTCAACAAACCCTAATTAGCCAACATCGGAACATAGAAGAAATATCCGGGTATTACATGTCAAGTGCCGTTCCCCTCCTTCCCATCTCGGCTCTCTCTGTAGAATACAGCTCTACCCAGAGAGAGGGAAAGACCAGGGGGCTGATCATTGCACTGCTCACTTTTTGGTCATGAGTTCGGCCTCCTGTTTCTTCCAGTGCTGTGTTCCTGCAGCCCAGCCCTCCCTGTTGTGCCAGAGAATCAGCCCTTCCTTCCCCTGCCAGAGAGAGAGCCCGAGGCAGAGACACACTTCCTGTAGCTGGCCTACCCCCAGTACTTCAGCACTGGCCATGCGGCAGTCAACAAAGGAGACCAGCAGGGGGTCCTGGCAGCATCAGCTGTGGCCGCAGCTGGATCGGGGAGGCCTGCAGTGTCTGAAGTGGGCAGCACTTCCTCCGCCGCTGTCACCTTCCTCTGCCGGAGAGAAAGCCAGAGACATACCCTTCCTGCAGCTGGGCTACCCCTAGTACCTCAGCGCTGGCCAGGCAGAAGTCTATGGAGGGGACCGGCAGGGGTTTTGGGCTGCAGCAGCAGCAGCGGCCGCAGTCAGATCAGGGAGGCCAGCAGGGTCAGAGCTGGGCAGCACTTCCACCAACACTGTCACCTCTGTGCTGGGCATGTACACCAGTCCGTACGGACGGAGGTGTCCACAACAGGCAGCAGTATAATGAGTCAGACAAACTCATTACACGCTGCCCACTGCTGCGCCGCATGCCCTCTATGGAGGAAGCCTAGATGTGGTCCCCAGCTGCAGCGAGGGAGAAGGGTGATCACATCACCCTTCAACCCGGCACCTCACAATCAGCTGGGGATCTGCAGTAGCTTCATCTCTCTCTTCCTCTCCCTCTCTGACAGCACAGCAGCCCCTCTGGGTCCCATGTAGCTCTGCCCCCCTGCTCACAGTTCACTCGGCCTCTCCTGATTAAAAATAAAATAAGAGCCTGACCTGCTGCTCAGATGCGAGGAGGGGACGGGCGGTAGGTCCTCTGTGAGTGCACTACACAGTCAAAATTAACTCTGACTCCTCACAACAGTGTGGACTGCGGGCGACGTCAGACGCCAATTTGGGTGTATAAATAGATATACAAATAGAGTGCGCTGTCAACGGCAGCCTGTACAGGGAAGGTCAGTTCCCATAAAATTATAGAAATATAGATAAAGAAAATTGTACTGGCGCCGGCTGAAATTCAATATCAGAGTCAATATTAAAAATATATATAGCTTTATTAAATATTGCTAAGAGAATTTAGCCAATATCTTAAGGATAAAACAACCCCATAAAATATGAACACTGTAGGAGACCACAGGATATTGACCCTTTCAGTTCACAAGTCCACAGTTCCTGGCTAGGACACTAGTCCACATTTGCCCACAAGTTATTAGGTATATAGCTTTTTACCAGACTTGCTTCCGGATAAAGAAATCCCCTAGGAGTCCCAAGCAAATGGAGTCCAGATGGCAATTAGGGATATATCCGGGTCTGTAAGAGAGCTTGTGTCGGAATTTTTAATCCAGTGGAAGCAGATGAGTCCAAATATCGCCAGGAGGTGGATGGGGTGCTAGTACCTGTGGTCCTACAAGGAAGGCTCAACGCGTTTCGCTGGTCTAATGGATGCCAGCTTCCTCAGGAGCATAAGTCCAATGTCCAGTAGGTGAATAATATATACCCTTACTAATTAAGAATTGAATGGAAACATCTGTTAGCTCTGCTAACACTTTTAAAATTTATTACACAAACCTAGTGTTCAGCCACAGCAGAAGGCAATCTGCAATAAGTCAACTTAAATTGAGTACTTTATTTAAAAAAACGAGTTGTTAATAAATGCAAAAAAGAGTATATTTATATTCATAGTTTATGTCATGTGATCATCCTTGATCACATGACACTAGATACCCAATAATATTAATGGTCTATATTCAAATTAGACGAGCGCCGGACCACGTGACCGGCTCCGATCACGTGGTCAGTCTGACGCGTCATGCGTCTCACGGAGCGAAGAGAACTGTATTCCTTCTTTGTTGCTTCACAATGTGTATCCGCCCGGGACCACGTGATAGCGCGGGTCACGTGACCCCGCCAATCAATTATGCGGTTCACAGACCAGGAAGAAATCATGTCGCTCGGTGAAACGCATACATATGGTATGAGAAGGACATCCTACACTTAGGTTCTTGGTTTACAATAATAAGCAACATTATACGGATACCAATAATAGCTTATAAGGTTTAAAGTTTTACCACATATTAAGGAAAACATAATAACATAATAATAGAAACAAAAAGAGGAGAAATAAATAGAATAAATAAATCAATCACCAGATAATATAATTTACATTAAGACACTACAAATGAACTGATGTAATATCCAATCATATTTGTCCCAAGATGTCAGGGAAAGTATAGCTGAAAAGACATAAGGAATTGCTACTGTTTGCCCTTATATTACTGCTATTGTCATATTCAACAAAAACAATCTGTTTCTCTGCCCCTAAAAGGAGACCAATCCTACAGGGGTACATTCTTCTATCTCTACACAATTTATATAAATATCCCTAATTTTACGGGAAATATGACAGTATAAGGAAAGGGGGGAGGCAAAAGGGGGGAAAATGATGTAGTAAAAACTAGTTAGAATGACAATAGGATTTTATATATATTTTATATATACAAAGGTCCTTATCCGTTTTAGCGGATAGCATTTAACTCAATTGTCTCGTTAAGGCCATCAGGGTGTAGTGAGCCAAATTTCAAGATCCAATAAACCTCCCTGCAGCATAGCTTATTAAACCTATCCCCACCCCTGGGTGTAGGTGCTACGTGTTCCAAGCAAATCAGGGACAGATTTTTCGGATCTCCCATATGTATCTGTGAGAAGTGTCTCGATACACTATGTTTGTCATATCTCCTCAAGATATTCCTGCGGTGCTCCTTGAATCTCGTGTGTATGGGTCTTGTGGTTCTCCCCACATAGTTAAGCCCGCACCCGCAGGTTAGGAGATATATTACATAGTTCGTATCGCAGTTCATAAACGTTTTCAAATTAAATTGTTCATCATTCCCTGGAATGATCAAGGAGCATATTTTTTTCTGCATATGTTTACATGTAGTGCATCTAGTTTTACCACATCTGAAACACCCATTTGGTTTAGTTGACAGCCATAGACAGCCTGTCGGGGTATCCGTCTTTTTCCCTATAGGGTCCAAGAAGGAGGGAGCTAATAAAGTCTTCAGGGAACGGTTCTTTTTAAAAACCACTGCAGGTTTAGGGGGTAGAATTTGACTCAAAGTACGGTCCTGTCTCAGGACCCTATAATTTTTAGAGATAATAGAACGAATCTCTTGGGCTGAATTATTATATTTACAGACAAAGGCTAGTTGTCTATCCTCTTTTATACTAATTTGATTAATATCTTTATTCCTATTTTCATTTTCGTCCCCAATTTTTCTATCTTTATTTTTAGAAGTAAGAAGTTTATTCCTATCCATATGATAGACTTCACTGAATGCTTGTTGGAGGAGTTTCTCAGGGTATCTCTGTCTTAGAGAGTCCATAAGTTCCTTAGCTTGCCTTGAGAAGGTCTCAATATTAGAACAGTTGCGTCTGAGCCGCATCATCTGTCCCTTAGGAATATTACGTTTCCAAGGGGCAAAATGGGCGCTCTCATAATGTAAATATGAAAAAGTGCTTACTGACTTAGTATAATTGGATGTAACGATCTTGTTATCAACAATCTCAAGGGCCACATCAAGGAAGTTAATACTCTTCCTGCTATGCTCAAACGTGAAAGTTAAATTATGAGTGTTACTATTCAAGTGTGAAACAAAAGAAGTAATACTAGATAGATCCCCTTCCCAAATAATAAAAAGATCATCGATGTACCGGCCATAGAAGACCAGGTTCCCCTCCCAGCTGCCTCCCCACACGAGTGAATCCTCAAGATCACCCATGTAGAGATTGGCATAACTGGGGGCGAACCGGGTCCCCATGGCCGTGCCCATCACCTGTAGATAATAAGTGGATAGGAACAAAAAATAATTGTGTGAAAGTATAAAGGAGATAGATTGAAGAAGAAAATTTTGATGTTCAGCACTGAGGTCCCCATCACGAGATAATTTCCTGGAGATGGCATCAAGTCCCGCCGAATGTGGAATATGTGTATATAGTGCCTGCACATCAAGTGTCAAAAAATGATAAGTATTTTTCCATTGTATGTGTTTTATTTTGTTAAGAAAATCAGTGGTGTCCCTAATGTGGGACCTCAGTGCCGAAACACGTGATTGGAGAAAAGAATCAACATAAGAGGAAAGATTAGAAGTGATAGAACCTACACCGGAGATAATAGGTCTCCCAGGAGGTGACGTGAGGGACTTGTGAATTTTAGGAAGGAAATAAAAGGTAGGAGAAACAGGGAAGGGTAATAGTAGGAAGCCGTATTCTTCCCTGGATATGGCCCCCGAAGAGAGAGCCAGATCTAACAAAATTTTAAATTCCTTAAGGAAAGCCTCAGTAGGATTTTTTTCCAAGATATGATAAAAATTTCTATCACTTAATTGTCGATTAGCCTCACTGATATAATCAGTTTTGTTCATAACCACTAGGCCCCCCCCCCCTTATCTGCTTCCTTGATCACAAGAGAGCTGTCCTGGGTAAGATTCTTAAGTGCCCTTTTTTCCTCCCTAGAAAGATTAGATGGTACTTTTGTGTTCCCCTGTCTATGTCCTACCAGTTCCTTGAAATCTTCAAGTGTTATTTTATAGAATGATTCAATCGAACTGCTTTTTGTGTGTATAGGAAAAAACTCAGACTTTCTTTTGAATGTCATGGATTCCTTACCATGATCGTATACCTTATGTGGCTGATAGTCTTCCTCTGTATGATTTTGTTCCCACAACTCTTCTAGTGAAGACAGTATGATGTCATCGTTACTGTCTAATACTATTGGAATAGAGGTGTCAGTATCTTTTGATAATTTCTTATTAGCAAAATATTTTTTCCAGCACATAGTGCGGACATAACGATTAAGCTCCACGAAGAGATCAAACATATTTGGTCCATTCGTCGGAGCAAACTTGAGACCTCTTTCCAACAGCATGATTTCTGAGCTATTCAGATCTCTAGAGGAAAGATTAAAAACACTTTGTCTTTTATTGGAAGCTTCTTGAGATAGTTCTACACCCTTCTTAGAGTTTTCCTTTCTTTTCCTGTTTCTACCTGCTCTTCTTCCTCTTGATTTGAATCGCGTCTCCTTTTTGGAGTCCCCCAGGATTCGTTCTTCGTTATGTCCCAGAATTTGTTCTTGGGGCGTGCTCCCAAAAAACGTTCCCTAGAAGCATTTTCTTCTCTATTTCTCGGACTATCCCTATCCTCATTACCATTGGGGTGGGGTTTCTTTGACTTATAATCCGTCTTCCTGTCTCCAACCCACCTAGTCTCCCCCCATCCCTGCCGTTCAATTGGTCGCCTATTGGGGCGATTATTGAAATGATCCCAGTTATTCCGTCTGTCATCTCTATCCCAATTTCTCCTCCCTACATGTTCTCGTACCTCTTGTTTGTCCTCAATTCCCCTATTAGTCTGTTTCCCTTTTTCCCTGAATGTTCTTACTCTGTCATTCTCATAATCTGATAGATCCCTCCTAAATTTCTTCTGCTTAGTTTCCATAATGCTACGCTCGTATTTGACAACTCTATCGTTAATAATCTTATCTTTTTCTTCTAATCTCTTATCATTTGTATCCATAGTTTTCTTGATTTCCTCTATTTCCTTTTCTATTAGCTGAACCCTTGATGTCCTATACTTTATAATCAAACCGATTAGTGCAAATGAGCAATTATCCAATAATTGATCCCAATCTCTCTGATACTCCATATCGTTTTGAAAAATGGATGGCTTAAATAGACGAAGACCCCTAGGGATCATTTTTTTATCTAAGTATTGTTGGAGGTTCACACTATCTAACCAGTTTCTTGATTCGGCTTTAAGTAGATCCTCCAATTTATACATTTTTTTATGAAAATCAGTTTCATCTGACACATAGACCTCTGCTCTGGGTTCATCTAAATTAGCCCAAAATGATTGCCTTCTGCTGTTACGTTCACTCAGGTTAGAAAAACAGCTCATGACTGCAGCACTCTGTGACCAAAAAGATAAATATAAATAGATATACAAATAGAGTGCGCTGTCAACGGCAGCCTGTACAGGGAAGGTCAGTTCCCATAAAATTATAGAAATATAGATAAAGAAAATTGTACTGGCGCCGGCTGAAATTCAATATCAGAGTCAATATTAAAAATATATATAGCTTTATTAAATATTGCTAAGAGAATTTAGCCAATATCTTAAGGATAAAACAACCCCATAAAATATGAACACTGTAGGAGACCACAGGATATTGACCCTTTCAGTTCACAAGTCCACAGTTCCTGGCTAGGACACTAGTCCACATTTGCCCACAAGTTATTAAGTATATAGCTTTTTACCAGACTTGCTTCCGGATAAAGAAATCCCCTAGGAGTCCCAAGCAAATGGAGTCCAGATGGCAATTAGGGATATATCCGGGTCTGTAAGAGAGCTTGTGTCGGAATTTTTAATCCAGTGGAAGCAGATGAGTCCAAATATCGCCAGGAGGTGGATGGGGTGCTGGTACCTGTGGTCCTACAAGGAAGGCTCAACGCGTTTCGCTGGTCTAATGGATGCCAGCTTCCTCAGGAGCATAAGTCCAATGTTCAGTAGGTGAATAATATATACCCTTACTAATTAAGAATTGAATGGAAACATCTGTTAGCTCTGCTAACACTTTTAAAATTTATTACACAAACCTAGTGTTCAGCCACAGCAGAAGGCAATCTGCAATAAGTCAACTTAAATTGAGTACTTTATTTAAAAAAACGAGTTGTTAATAAATGCAAAAAAGAGTATATTTATATTCATAGTTTATGACATAAACTATGAATATAAATATACTCTTTTTTGCATTTATTAACAACTCGTTTTTTTAAATAAAGTACTCAATTTAAGTTGACTTATTGCAGATTGCCTTCTGCTGTGGCTGAACACTAGGTTTGTGTAATAAATTTTAAAAGTGTTAGCAGAGCTAACAGATGTTTCCATTCAATTCTTAATTAGTAAGGGTATATATTATTCACCTACTGAACATTGGACTTATGCTCCTGAGGAAGCTGGCATCCATTAGACCAGCGAAACGCGTTGAGCCTTCCTTGTAGGACCACAGGTACCAGCACCCCATCCACCTCCTGGCGATATTTGGACTCATCTGCTTCCACTGGATTAAAAATTCCGACACAAGCTCTCTTACAGACCCGGATATATCCCTAATTGCCATCTGGACTCCATTTGCTTGGGACTCCTAGGGGATTTCTTTATCCGGAAGCAAGTCTGGTAAAAAGCTATATACCTAATAACTTGTGGGCAAATGTGGACTAGTGTCCTAGCCAGGAACTGTGGACTTGTGAACTGAAAGGGTCAATATCCTGTGGTCTCCTACAGTGTTCATATTTTATGGGGTTGTTTTATCCTTAAGATATTGGCTAAATTCTCTTAGCAATATTTAATAAAGCTATATATATTTTTAATATTGACTCTGATATTGAATTTCAGCCGGCGCCAGTACAATTTTCTTTAGCCAATTTGGGTGTGCTTGCCGCACTACCTGCCCATCAAGCCCAACGTGGTGCCATGGTGCCAGCCCAGCCCACTATACGGATTCCATTTTGTATTAGGAACCATAACAGCATTCCAACATCCCTCCCTATGACGCTGCCATCCATACACTGCCGCTCTCATACATCCATACACCGCCACTCTCATACATCCGCACACTGCCACTCTCACACAACTGTACACTGCTGCTCTCATACATCCGTACAACCCCGCTCTCATACATCCGTACACCGCCACTCTCATACATCCGCGCACTGCCGCTCTCACACAACTGTACGCTGCTGCTCTCATACATCCATACACTGCCGCTCTCATACATCCATACAACCCCGCTCTCATACATCCGCACACTGCCGCACTCTTACAGCCGCACACTGCCGCACTCTTACACCCGCACACCATCGCACCCGCACACCATCGCACCCGCACACCATCGCACTCTTACAGCCGCACACCATCGCACTCATACAGCCGCACACCATCGCACTCATACAGCCGCACACCGACGCAGTTATACAGCCGTACATTGCCGCTCTCATACATCCGCACACTGCCGCTCTCATACATCCGCACACTGCCGCTCACATCTATACAAACATAGCCTCCATACATCTACACATCCAATCCCCGTGCAAGGGAACACTGAAATCACTATCACTTTTTGCCCGGGGTGTGACCACAGCCAGCCACTACTCCGGCCACCTTCTTGTGACACCAAAATGCATCTTACCTATCATCAGGGTGGTGCTGCTGCTGGGGGTGGGTTGCTGCCTCAGTCTCCAGGTTGGTGCTGCGATTGGAGGGGGTACTGCTTCCCTGTGCTGCCACTGTCTCCTGGATCATCGTGCCGCTGGCTGAATTGCAGCTTGACGCTACTGCTGCCGGGAGTAACAGCTTCCTGGCTGTTGTTGCTGGTGGCTGCCTACTGCTCATTGCCGCCGGAACACTGACCGGCTCGGCAGTGATGCTGGCGGAGGAGTAGTGGCGGTGGGGTGGGGTGGGAGGCCTGCTCCCTTCCCTCGAGCATGCCGCAGTGTAAAAAAATAAATAATAAATAGAGAGCATACCAGGGTGAGAGTCTGTATGGATCACAGTGATTACACGGGGCACAGCATAAGGACACCTTGCTGTGAGGGGCTCTGCCCACACAGATTGCTGCACCCTCTCTGATGTCAGCCGCTGCCCTCTTGTTCTCTGGGCGGCCAGTTCCAGTGTGAGGTAGGAGAGGAAGAGAACACACAGGAGAGCAGCCCTGATATATAACAGAGGTGGAAGTTCTATAGGCAGCAGAGACGGAGACCAGCCAGCCAGTCTCCCAGTGCCCTGATCACTACACGCCGCCAGCACAGCATTACAGGAGGGTCCTGTAGTGCTGCCCTGAGCTAACAGGTGTGTGTACCAAGTGTACCCCGTACAGTGTGCTGCGCCCTGGTGTCTCTGAGAGGGGTGAGGTCACCGTGCCGCTTTAGTATATGGCTTTTCCTTAGTACTGTACGTTACAGCCCTGCACTATTAGTGGCAACTCTGCCCTATGTGAACCTGTGAGGTTATTTTCCTATTAACAGAATAACCGGGGAGAAGGCGGCCATATTGCGGCTCTCAAGTGAAGGCACTCTAGTACACCCCCTGCTGGCGGCCACTGTGCAGACGCAACAAATTGAAATGCCGATCTCTATAATGGGGCATATTTCTCTTAATTAAAAAAAACCTGTAACTTTCTGAAAAACCACAACCCCAAAAGGCACTTCACTGGGACATGCTCTATCTAATAAAACAAACCCCAAGTCATATACATACATATATATATATATATATATATATATACACACACACATGTATATACATGTATACACAAATACCCGTATGTACATGTTTATGTATGTATAATACATTGATACAGTACATTATATTTATGAATTAATTGCTTCCCGATTCTGCAGCAGCATCATCAGCACCACCAGTGTTACTCACAGTCACTTCACACTGACTGTTGTACAACACATCACTTAATTTCCGGGCCGCCCGCCACCTGGTGAAGAGACATGGGAGATGAAGGACCAGCAGTGCCACGTTGAGCGGAAGTATTGTGAATTAGTTACCCACACACTCCTTGTGACACCTGCTCCCCGTCTGTCCTCCCACCCGCCGCCTGCCGTCCGGAACCCGCACTGACAAGTAAGTCTCAGCAGAATGTGTCTGCCGGCGGCTCCCAGTCCCCAGTGGTGTGGCGGCCGCGGCACACTAGGACTGAGAGACCGCAGCGGGAGGAAAGCACAGGTGGGCGGGAGGAGAGCATGGGCGGACATCACCACGTCACATTGCAAGGTGACGCCAGTCCCCCCAGTGAGGCCGCCGACAAATGCACTCAGCATAGTATTAGCAGCAGGCAGAGGGGGGGCGGGCGCAGCGGTGGTGGGAGGTACGGAAATGAGCTGCAGTCTAGGCTCCACCGATCACACACTCAGCGATCACTGTGCTACAGCAAGCGTGGCGTGCAGCGGTGCTGGACATTTGGGAGTGCCTGTGCGCACCAGGCACCCCCTGTACGCACGCCTATGCGCTACCACCCCCCATATGCCACACTACATCACTATGTTATAGCCCTCCCATATGCTGCACTTCATAATTACACTATACAACATACTACATCACCACACTACACTACTCACAATAAAATTAAAACATCTCAGTTCCTCATTCTTAATGAGCTCACGTGAGTTCTCTCCCCAACGGAGCTCCAGACCAAGTAACAATGAAGACACCAGCAGCGTGTAGGGGGCAGGCCTGGTCCACTTGTCAGGAGAGAGCAGTCACAGGAGGGTAAGAAGGGGGCGGGGCCTAGTCCTACAGACGGGAGAGAGCACAGACAGGAGAGAGCAAGGTACAGGGGTAGAAGGGGACGGGTGATGTGAAGGGGGCCTGGCCTATTCTTACAGGCTTTCAAAATTTGATTTTATTAAAAATTCGACATTTGAAAAATTTGACTTTTCTGCAATGGTACAAATGCGGCAATTCGACAAAAATTGAAGTTTGTAAATTCGACAACAGTGCTTTTAAACAGTAATTCGTCATTTTCAATCCGCCACACTTTGCAGGCGGAATCTAATAAATAAAAGGTTTTTTTTTTGGTAATAGCATATCTATATTAGAAGGGATTAGGTACTTGGTTTGTCTTTTTTTAAAAGATTTTTTTTTTAAAATGGAATGTAAAAAACCCGGAAAAAAAAAATTGCGTGGGGTCCCCCCTCCAAAGCATAACCAGCCTCAGGCTCTTCGAGCCGGTCCTGGTTCTAAAAATCCGGGGAAGAAACGGACAGGGGATCCCCCGTATTTTTAAAACCAGCACCGGGCTCTGCGCCTGGTGCTGGTGCAAAAAATACGGGGGACAAAAAGAGTAGGGGTCCCCCGTATTTTTTACACCAGCATCGGGCTCTATTAGCTGGACAGATAATGCCACAGCCGCGGGTCACTTTTATACAGTGCCCTGCGGCCGTGGCATTAAATATCCAACTAGTCACCCCTGGCCGGGGTACCCTGGGGTAGTGGGGACCCCTTCAATCAAGGGGTCCCCCCCCAGCCACCCAAGGGCCAGGGGTGAAGCCCGAGGCTGCCCCCCCCCCCATCCAAGGGCTGCGGATGGGAGGCTGAGCCTTGAGAAAATTGAAAGAATATTGTTTTTTTCCAGTAGTACTACAAGTACCAGCAAGCCTCCCCCGCAAGCTGGTACTTGGAGAACCACAAGTACCAGCATGCGGGAGAAAAACGGGCCCACTGGTACCTGTAGTTCTACTGGAAAAAAAATACCCAAATAAAAACAGGACACAGACACCGTGAAAGTATAACTTTATTTCACACCTGCCGACACACACATACTTACCTATGTTGACACGAAGCAGTCGGTCCTTTTCTCCAAGTAGAATCCACGGGTACCTGAAAATAAAAGATAATTATACTCACCTGATCCAGGTTCCAGATTAAATCCATGTACTTGGCAAAACAACAAACCGAACACCCGGACCAGACGGACTGAAAGGGGTCCCATGTTTACACAGCGGGATGATGACGTTCGGGCGCGCCCGGGTTAGCCGAGCAAGGCGGGAAGGTTCGAACCTGCCTCGTGTAAAATGGGTGAAGTTCGGGGGTCCGGATTCCGACGAACCGAACCCACTCATCACTAGTATGTGCGTGTGTGTGTCAGGTGCTGCGTGTCTGTGTCAGGCGCTGCGTGTGCGTGTCAGGCGCTGCGTGTGCGTGTCAGGTGCTGCGTGTGCGTGTCAGGCGCTGCGTGTGCGTGTCAGGCGCTGTGTGTGAGTGCGTGTGCGTGTCAGGCGCTGCGTGTGAGTGCGTGTCAGGCGCTGTGTGTCAGTGTGTGTGCGTGTCAGGCGCTGCGTGTCAGTGCGTGTCAGGCGCTGCGTGTCAGTGCGTGTGCGTGTCAGGCGCTGCGTGTCAGTGCGTGTGCGTGTCAGGCGTTGCATGTGATTGCGTGTGCGTGTCAGGCGCTGCGTGTGCGTGTCAGGCGCTGCGTGGGAGTGCGTGTGCGTGTCAGGCGCTGCGTGTGCGTGTCAGGCGCTGCGTGGGAGTGGGTGTGAGCGTCAGGCGCTGCGTGGGAGTGCGTGTGAGCGTCAGGCGCTGCGCTTGAGTGCGTGTGAGCGTGTCTGTCAGGCGCTGCGTGTCTGTGTGTGTCAGGCGCTGCGTGTCTGTGTGTGTCAGGCGCTGCGTGTCTGTGTGTGTCAGGCGCTGCGCGTCTGTGTGTGTGTGTGTCAGGTGCTGCGTGTCTGTGTGTCAGGTGCTGCGTGTGTGTGTGTCAGGTGCAGCGTGTGAGTGTGTGCGTGTGTGTCAGGTCCGTGTGAGTGTCAGGTGCTGCGTCTGTGTGTGTGTGTCAGGTGCTGTGTGTGTGTGTGTGTGTGTCAGGTGCTGCGTGTGTGTGTGTGTGTCAGGTGCTGCATGTCTGTACGTGTGTGGGTGTGTCAGGTGCTGCATATCTGTGTGTGTGTCTGTCAGGTGCTGCATGTCTGCGTGTGTGTGTCAGGCGCTACATGTCTGCGTGTGTGTGTCAGGCGCTGCATGTCTGTATGTCAGGTGCTGTGTGTGTGTGTGTCAGGTGCTGCGTGTGTGTGTGTGTCTCAGGTGCTGCGTGTGTGTGTGTCAGGTGCTGTGTGTGTGTGTGTGTGTGTCAAGTGCTGCGTGTCTGCATGTGTCAGGTGCTGCGTGTCTGCGTGTGTCAGGTGCTGCGCGTCTGCGTGTGTCAGGTGCTGCGTGTCTGCGTGTGTCAGGTGCTGCGTGTGTGTGTCATGTGCTGCATGTGTGTGTATGTCAGGTGCTGCGTGTCTGCGTCAGGTGCTGCGTGTCTGCGTGTGTGTGTGTCAGGTGCTGCGTGTCTGCGTGTGTGTGTCATGTGCTGCGTGTCTGCGTGTGTGTCAGGTGCTGCGTGTCTGCGTGTGTGTCAGGTGCTGCGTGTGAGTATGTCAGGTGTTGCTTGTGAGTGCATGTGTCAGATGCGTGAGTGTGTGTGTCAGGTGCTGCGTGTGTGAGCGTCAGGCGCTGCGTGGGAGTGCGTGTGAGCGTCAGGCGCTGCGCTTGAGTGCGTGTGAGCGTGTCTGTCAGGCGCTGCGTGTCTGTGTGTGTCAGGCGCTGCGTGTCTGTGTGTGTCAGGCGCTGCGTGTCTGTGTGTGTCAGGCGCTGCGCGTCTGTGTGTGTGTGTGTCAGGTGCTGCGTGTCTGTGTGTCAGGTGCTGCGTGTGTGTGTGTGTCAGGTGCAGCGTGTGAGTGTGTGCGTGTGTGTCAGGTCCGTGTGAGTGTCAGGTGCTGCGTCTGTGTGTGTGTGTCAGGTGCTGTGTGTGTCAGGTGCTGCGTGTGTGTGTGTGTGTCAGGTGCTGCATGTCTGTACGTGTGTGGGTGTGTCAGGTGCTGCATATCTGTGTGTGTGTCTGTCAGGTGCTGCATGTCTGCGTGTGTGTGTCAGGCGCTACATGTCTGCGTGTGTGTGTCAGGCGCTGCATGTCTGTATGTCAGGTGCTGTGTGTGTGTGTGTGTGTCAGGTGCTGCGTGTGTGTGTGTCTCAGGTGCTGCGTGTGTGTGTGTCAGGTGCTGTGTGTGTGTGTGTGTGTGTCAAGTGCTGCGTGTCTGCATGTGTCAGGTGCTGCGTGTCTGCGTGTGTCAGGTGCTGCGCGTCTGCGTGTGTCAGGTGCTGCGTGTCTGCGTGTGTCAGGTGCTGCGTGTGTGTGTCATGTGCTGCATGTGTGTGTATGTCAGGTGCTGCGTGTCTGCGTCAGGTGCTGCGTGTCTGCGTGTGTGTGTGTCAGGTGCTGCGTGTCTGCGTGTGTGTGTCATGTGCTGCGTGTCTGCGTGTGTGTCAGGTGCTGCGTGTCTGCGTGTGTGTCAGGTGCTGCGTGTGAGTATGTCAGGTGTTGCTTGTGAGTGCATGTGTCAGATGCGTGAGTGTGTGTGTCAGGTGCTGCGTGTGTGTGTGTCAGGTGCTGCGTGTGTGTGTCAGGTGCGTGTGAGTGTGTGTGTCAGGTGCGTGTGAGTGTGTGTCAGGTGCGTGTGAGTGTGTGTCAGGTGCTGCGTGTGTGTCAGGTGCTGCGTGTGTGTCAGGCGCTATGTGTGTGTCAGGTGCTGCGTGTCTGTGTGTGTCAGGCGCTGCGTGTCTGTGTGTGTCAGGTGCTGCGTGTGTGTGTCAGGTGCGTGTGAGTGTGTGTGTCAGGTGCTGCGTGTGTGTCAGGTGCTGCGTGTGTGTGTCAGGTGCTGCGTGTGTGTCAGGTGCGTGTGAGTGTGTGTCAGGTGCGTGTGAGTGTGTGTGTCAGGTGCTTCGTGTGCGTCAGGTGCTGCGTGTGTGTCAGGTGCTGCGTGTGTGTCAGGCGCTGCGTGTGTGTCAGGTGCTGCATGTCTGTGTGTGTCAGGTGCTGCGTGTCTGTGTGTGTCAGGCGCTGCGTGTCTGTGTGTGTCAGGCGTTGCGCATCTGTGTGTGTCAGGCACTGCGCGTCTGTGTGTGTGTGTCAGGTGCTGCGTGTCTGTGTGTCAGGTGCTGCGTGTGAATCAGGTCAGTGTGAGTGTCAGGTGCTGCGTCTGGGGACGGCGGGGGGGGATGGACGGACACACGGCGGGGAGGGATGGACGGACACGCGGCGGGGAGGGCGGGGGGGGGGTGGACGGACACACGGCGGGGAGGGCGGGGGGGGATGGACGGACACACAGCGGGGAGGGCGGGGGGGATGGACGGACACACGGCGGGGGGGGGATGGACGGCCACACGGCGGGGAGGGATGGACGGACACAGCAGGGAGGGCAGGATGGACGGACACAGCAGGGAGGGCGGGTGGGGGGATGGACGGACACAGCAGGGAGGGCAGGATGGACGGACACAGCAGGGAGGGCGGGGGGGGGATGGACGGACACAGCAGGGAGGGCGGAGGGGATGGACGGACACAGCAAGGAGGGCGGGGGGGATGGACGGACACAGCAGGGAGGGCGGGGGGGGATGGACGGACACAGCAGGGAGGGCGGGGGGGGATGGACGGACACAGCAGGGAGGGCGGGGGGGGATGGACGGACACAGCAGGGAGGGCAGGATGGATGGACACAGCAGGGAGGGCGGGGGGGGGATGGACGGACACAGCAGGGAGGGCGGGGGGGGATGGACGGACACAGCAGGGAGGGCAGGATGGACGGACACAGCAGGGAGGGCGGGGGGGGATGGACGGACACAGCAGGGAGGGCGGGGGGGTATGGACGGACACAGCAGGGAGGGCGGGGGGGTATGGACGGACACAGCAGGGAGGGCGGGGGGGGTGGACGGACACAGCAGGGAGGGCGGAGGGGATGGACGGACACAGCAAGGAGGGCGGGGGGGATGGACGGACACAGCAGGGAGGGCGGGGGGGGGATGGACGGACACAGCAGGGAGGGCGGGGGGGGATGGACGGACACAGCAGGGAGGGCAGGATGGACGGACACAGCAGGGAGGGCGGGGGGGATGGACGGACACAGCAGGGAGGGCGGGGGGGGTGGACGGACACAGCAGGGAGGGCAGGATGGACGGACACAGCAGGGAGGGCGGGGGGGGGAAGGACGGACACAGCAGGGAGGGCGGGGGGGGGGTATGGACGGACACAGCAGGGAGGGCGGGGGGGGTGGACGGACACAGCAGGGAGGGCAGGAGAAGTAGAAGAAAAATAAGAAATGATGGCATACATCCTGCCGACGCTCCCGCTGAGGTAAGTGGACCTGCTGCTATCTCCTCCCGCTGACACTCCTGAAGGGGACCCGGCTTCCTCCGGCTTCTTCCGGTGTGACTGCTCCGTTGTTCTCCTCCTTCTCGTCCTCCCGCGGGCTGCAGATGTCCTCGTCATGCACGAGACGCTGCTTCCCGCTCGCTCCTTGTGCCCAACTGCCAGTACAAGCCAATGAAGCTCATCTGTGTTCACCCCCTTCTGGCGGCCACTGCGCAGCCGCAACAAATTGAAAAGCCCTATCTTCATAATGGGGCATATTTTACTTAATTTAAAAAAAAATTATAACTTTCTGAAAAACCACAACCCCAAAAGGCACTACACTGGGGCAAGATCTATCTAATAAAACAAACCCCAAGTCTTAATTTGTCCTCTATCCTGAGTTATGCCTTCCCAAAAAAATTCTGATTCACTCTATGGGAAAACGTTGTCAAAAAGCCACAGAGGAAATCGCAGAAAAAAAATGGCAGTTGGAACTTTAGGTTACACCCAATTCCTCACTTTTTATTATTTTGCCTGGAATTTGGCATGCAGCACCGGGTGACGATTCTACGCGCCCATGCCAAATTTCAGCTCAGTACGTCCAGTCACTTTTTAGTTGTAGCCCCTCAAACACTATGCCCCCATCTCACAAATTCCCTATGGGAGAATTCCGTTTGTTCGATTCAGCCTTAATATAAGGGCACGACCGTGCCCTTATAATATGTATTGCATACCGCAGATCTGTACAGAGACATACTGTACATACACACATAATGTGCAGTAGCATACTTACAAACACAGCATACATACATACGTACACACACAGCATACATACACACAGGATATATACGTACACACACACAGTATACATGCACACAGTATACATACACAGACAGTATACATACACAGACAGTATACATGCACACAGCATACACACATACACACACAGTATACATGCACACAGTATACATACACAGACAGTATACATACACAGACAGTATACATGCACACAGCATACACACATACACACACACAGTACACATGCATGCATACATACTCACAGCATGCATACATGCACACAGGCATACTTACATACACAAAATAGATGCACACAGCATGCATGCATACGCACACACACACACACACACACACACACACAGTATACATGCACACACAGTACACAGGCATGCACACAGCATTCATTCACACACACTATACATGCACACAGCATACATACTTACTCACACAGTATCCATGTACCCACCCATTAACAGTAAACACAACCCCCCCCTCACCTTATACACATACATAGCTACTCACAAACTGCTGCAGTACAATTTATTATAAACTACCCCTCCATCCCACACACATACAGTATGTGAGACACGCACCATGCTTCTGCAGAGTCACACACAGTGGGAGCCGAAGACAGCAGAGGAGCTGTACCGTGTGCTTCCGCTGCAGCTCCCCCTACAGGCAGCCAGCAGCAGCCAGGTTCTCACTGTCACTCGGACAGTGTAAGGAGGAGGGAGCTGCTGCTGCTAATTAAAAATAAATGATAAAAAAACGGACAGCAGCACTAATGGATCGGCGGCCAGGGGGGTTTCTAGGTACTCGGAAACCCCCCCCTGCGTGTGCGTATGGAGAGAATGTTATTACAGTAGGTAGGATAGCTTTTGAAGGTTATGTAGGCAGTTCTAGTATATGCATACTTGCCTACTTTTGAAAAAGCATTTCAGGGAGATTGTGAAAGTAACACCTATCAGTGCGGGCGTGTACTGCTACATCGGAGAGGCGTGTCATGAAAATGACTTGCATCCAAATGTAAATGAGCCCCAAAGTTAGTAAGATCTACTTGTTGAAGAAAAGACACTGATATTTTGCAGGATTTGTTTGTGTATTGTGTCTTACAAGAGGTTTAATATACTGTAAGTGGCCATAGGGATCCATTGTGCCTTATAACCAATGCAGGGAAATGGCACTAAGGATCCCATTTGAATGAATGTATCTCTGATTTATGTTTCCCCCAAGAATGAGGGAGATTGATGGACTTATCAGGGAGTGAGGGAGATTGCTGCTATTTCAGGGAGTCTCCTGCAGAATGAGGGAGGGTAGGCAACTATGAGTATATGATAAGCTGCCTGAAGAAATTAATTTTCATGGAATGCTTGAAGGTTTGAAGGCTAGAGGAGCGTCGTATTGTGTGTGGGAGGACATTCCACAGAGTGGGTTCAGCCTTAAAAAAAAGTCCTGCGATCATAATTGGGAGCAGGTAATGCATGTGGATGAGAATTGCATATCTTGTGCAGAGCAGAGAGGTCAGTTTGGGAGATATTTCGAGATAAGCAAAAGGATGTATAGTATGTTGGTGATGTTTTGTTAATAGCCTTATGTGTAAGTTAAAGTATTTTATATTGAATACAGTAGAATACAGGTAACCAATGGAGGGACTGAATCATACTTGCCTACCTGACCCTCTCCATGAGGGAGAAAATGCTCTGTTCCTGGACTTTCCTGGTAATGTATGATTGCCATCACCTGTGGTGAGCTAGTTAATTGATAAGAAAGGTGTTTCACCACAGGTGATGGCAATCATACATTACCAGGAAAGTCCAGGAACAGAGCATTTTCTCCCTCATGGAGAGGGTCGGGTAGGCAAGTATGGTTTGGAGGGACAAGAAAGATGAGAGATAGGATGGTAGTTTGAGAGAGAGTTATGGTCAGAATTGGAGTAATCGCTGCATGGTTAAACAGTAATGGAAAGACACCAGTAGAGAGAGAATGAGAGACATTACAGCTTAAGGGGGGTACTCACGGAGTGATATTCTAAGCAATCTGACTAGATTGCTTAAGTATTTAAGCATTATCGCTCCGTGTGTACCCCCTACAGCGATAGCGATGCGCAGCCCCGAGCATCGCTATCGATGGTGCTAGATTGGCCTGCATGCAGGCCAATCTAGCAGGTCGCTCACTTCACACGCTGGGTGAAATGAGCGCCCGTCTCCCCCCGCACGCTCAGCACACATTGCGCTGTGCTGAGCGGGGGGAGAGATGTGTGCTGAGTGGTTTGCTCAGCACACATCTCTCCCACATCTGCCCATCTATATGGGCCTTTATAGTTAAGGTTGCAATGAGCACAGGAGAAAGAGATTTACTGATTAGTGAGGGTACTGTATAAGATCAAAAGGAGAAGTAGACTAGTAGGAGGATGAAAAGAGTGTGGGTTCAAATGAATAGAAGGTGCCAGAGGGTTAAGGTAGGGAATTAGCAGATCACTGACTGAGGAAGAGCATACTATTTTATCTCAAATCTTATTAATCATGTCCTTGAAATATGAAGCAAGATCTTGTGCGCTGATAGTGGCTTGTGGATTGGGTGAGGGAAAAGTAAGAAGTGATTTTAATATTTTAAAAAGTCACTTGGGGATAGATCAGTGGTTCTCAAACTTTTTTGAGTCACGGTGCCCCTGAGTATCAGAATTGTTTTCACAGCACCCCTAGGGCAAAAGTTTCTTATTGAGAAATTCTGAAAAAAATATTAAATTAAGTACATTGGGGTAAATTTACTAAGGTGGGAGATTTTTAGAACTGGTGATGTTGCCCAAAACCAATCAGATTATATCTATTATCTGCTAGAAGCAGCTAGATAAATGGTAAGTAGAATCTGATTGGTTGCCATGGGCAACATCACCAGTTCTAAAAATCTCCCACCTTAGTAAATTTACCCCATTGTGTTTATACTCAGGGCCTGTGCTAGGGTGTTCGGCGCCCTCCTGCAAACTATAAATTTGCGCCCTCCCATACAAAGCAGTGACACGTATACACATAATGCTCCCTGTAGTAGTGGCGCTTACACACGTAACGCCCCGTGTACCAGTGATGCTTATTCACGTAACACCCCCTGTACCAGTGACGCTTACACAGATAACGCCACCTGTACCAGTGACGCTTACACAGATAACGCCCCCAATAGTAGTGTTGCTTGCACACGTAACATCCCAGTACCAGTAACTTACACATGTAAGGCCCTCTGTATTAGTTACGCTTACACACGTAACACAGCATACACATGTAATGCCCCCTGTACCAGTGATGCTTACACATGTAATGCCCCCTGTACCAGTGACGCTTACACACGTAATGCGCCCTATAGTAGTGATGCTTACACACGCAAAGCCCCCCGTATTAGTGATGCTTACACATGTAACGCAGTGTACAAAGGGGGCATTACGCCCCCTGTAGCGGAGACGCTTACACACGCAACGCCACCTTTACCAGTGACGCTACACGTAACACCCTCCTGTACCAGTGACGCTTACACACGTAACTTCCACTGTAGCAGTGACACTTACACACATAAAGCCCCCTGTACCAATGACGCTTACACACGCAACGCCCCCTGTACCAGTGATGCTTACACACGCAACACCCCCTGTAGCAGTGACACTTACACACGCAACACCCCCTGTAGCAGTGACACTTACACATGCAACACCCCCTGTAGCAGTGACGCTTACACACGCAACGCCCCCTGTACCAGTGATGCTTACACACGCAACGCCCCCTGTACCAGTGATGCTTACACACGCAACACCCCCTGTAGCAGTGACACTTACACATGCAACACCCCCTGTAGCAGTGACACTTACACATGCAACACCCCCTGTAGCAGTGACACTTACACATGCAACGCCCCCTGTAGCAGTGACACTTACACATGCAACGCCCCCTGTAGCAGTGACACTTACACATGCAATACCCCCTGTAGCAGTGACACTTACACATGCAACACCCCCTGTAGCAGTGACACTTACACATGCAACACCCCCTGTAGCAGTGACACTTACACATGCAACACCCCCTGTAGCAGTGACACTTACACATGCAATACCCCCTGTAGCAGTGACACTTACACATGCAACACCCCCTGTAGCAGTGATACTTACACATGCAACACCCCCTGTAGCAGTGACACTTACACATGCAACACCCCCTGTAGCAGTGACACTTACACATGCAACACCCCCTGTAGCAGTGACACTTACACATGCAACGCCCCCTGTAGCAGTGACACTTACACATGCAATACCCCCTGTAGCAGTGACACTTACACATGCAACACCCCCTGTAGCAGTGACACTTACACATGCAACACCCCCTGTAGCAGTGACACTTACACATGCAACACCCCCTGTAGCAGTGACACTTACACATGCAACACCCCCTGTAGCAGTGACACTTACACATGCAACACCCCCTGTAGCAGTGACACTTACACATGCAACACCCCCTGTAGCAGTGACACTTACACATGCAACACCCCCTGTAGCAGTGATACTTACAAACACACACCGCCCCCTTTACCAGTGACGCTTACACACGCAAGGCCCCCTGTAGCAGTGATGCATACATACAATATGCCGCACAGTCACACACACACAGATATACATACTGTACATAGTCACACATATATTACACATACATACATACATACATACACACTTTCACTCACTCATTCACTCACTCACTCACTTTCAATCCTCTTACCTAATGAAGTCTGGCAGGCTGGAGCAGATCATCCTCCTGTTCAGCCTGGTCCCATGTAGCTTCGCCCCCCAGTTCCGTGTAGCTCTGCCCCCTTTTAGGTCAGCACACTGCACTGACACAGGGGAGGGGAGAGGAGGCTTCATGCTGCTGGCGCTGGCCCTGCTGCCTGTCATAGAGTGTGACAGGCGATAAGGGGACAACAGCTCAGCACAGCCTCTCCATTCCTGGCGCCTCCCTGCACTGCATCCCTTTCCTGAGTGGTTTGCGATGGCTCTGTTTATACTGTATGTCATTCTTAGGGTCAGTTGTGTGGTGAGGGACAGGAGTCTCTTCTATTTGTCCACATATTTTATGACTGGAAGCCACAAGCACTGGTTTTGTCTATTACATTGACAATAATTATTTGAATTGGTCCTGGACCAGCAACCCAGAGCACCTCTTCAAGTACCCTGAGGCACCCCAGTGTGCCACGGCACACAGTTTGAAAACCACTGGGTTAGAGGCTTCAGCAGAGATGAAACTGGCAATATGCTTGGCAGTGTCCAGAGTGATATGACATTTAACAATATTATTCATAAACACAAGTAACAATTGTAAAGAGGTTTGCTTTGCAAAGAACGGCTCTTCACCCAGGTTGCTGTGTTCTTTATTCTTCACAAATGTTGTCAAATTACAGCAGACATGGCTTAACTAACCACTAGCTAAGCCCCAAACTACCTCTCTATCATCTAGCCACTAACTAGCATCGGATGCTAAGCCCCCTGGTTCCCTCAAACCTTTACACCTTAACACAATTAATTAGTCACACACACTCAGTACAGCTGTGCTGTAGCAAGGGACAGGATTATTAACCCTACCTGTCCCTTGTACTAAGGAGTGAGTTCTGTTCTGAGGGGTGTAGTACGGTATGCCGGCGCTCAGGCTCCCGGCGACCAGCATACCGGCGACGGGAGCCCGACCGCCGGCATACCGACAGCGTGACGAGCGCAAAGGAGCCCCTTGCGGGATCACTGCGCTCGCCACGCTGCGGGCACGGTGGCGCGCGTCCAGGGGGGTTGTGGACCCCCACGAGGGAGAATAGCTGTCAGTATGCCGGGTGTCTGGATTCCGGCGCCGGTATACTGTGCGCCGGGATCCCGACTTTCGGCATACTGAAGACCACCCGTTCTGAGCATCAGGACATGGCAAAGTACCCTCTTTGCCAAATAATCCCCCCCATCCCCCAGCATCGACAAGTCTGACAATGTGGACTTCGTGAGGATCACAAACTTCCAGGTCAGGACATATGCATTTTTGTGTAGAATCCCAGGATTATGCTCTACCATAAACTGAAAAGATTATAGTGCCAGTAACTACCTGGTAACCTTGGCATTCAACTCTCGGTTTCTCCGCATCCGTGATTTAGGAGAACTTTCTTCCCAGCAAATAGTACCGAAGTGCCTCTATGGCCCACTTTACAGCCAGGCACTCCTTCTCTACTGTAGCATACTTCTATTCTGTAGGTAACAACTTCCTGCTCAAGTATAATACAGGATGTTCTACCCCTACCCCCTAGCTTTACTGGGCCTAAGCCACATCTGTCTGTAGGAATAACCTGTGGGTAAAATAGGGTGCCTACAGCAGTGGCAAACGCAGGATTTGCAAGGGGGGGTTTCCAGAACTGGGCGGAGCCAATCACGTGGGGTGGGGACTGAGGAGACCCAGTATATGCTGGGTCCGTAAAACTAGTGTGTCTGTGTGTGTGTGTATGTGTATATATATATATATATATATACATACATATATCTACACATATATATATATATATACATACACACACACATACATATACATGGGTGGTCTTCAGTATGCCAGCGGTCGGGCTCACGGCGACCAGCATACCGGCGCCGGGAGCCCGACCGCCGGCATACCGACACTTATTCTCCCTCGTGGGGGTCCACGACCCCCCTGGAGGGAGAATAGAATAGTGTGGCGCGCTTAGCGCACCACCGTGCCCGTAGCGTGGCGAGCGCAGTGAGCCCGCAAGGGGCTCATTTGCGCTTTCCACACTGTCGGTAAGACGGCAGCCGGCCTCCCGGCGCAGGTATGCTGGTCGCCGGGAGATCGTAGTGAACCCATATACACATATACATAGCATATATATATATATATATATGTACACACACATACAGTACACATATATATACACATGTGTATATATATGTATATATGTATATCATATGTGTGTGTGTGTTTATATGTATGTATGTATGTATGTGTATATATGTATGCACATGGATATATATGTACTATAATTAAAATAAAGTAAACTTTTATTGCACTTGCAAGTGCCACCAGGAAGACAGCAGGCTGCAGAGGACGCTAGACAGTCATTAATAATACTCATGCAGCTAAAAAAAAAAAAAAGATTTTTTTTTTTTTTAGTGGAGGGGGGTTTCTGGGTACTCGGAAACCCCCCCTGGGTGCGCCACTGTACAGTACCAGAGAGGTACAAAGGACTAGCCATGCTATTTCAGCAAGATTGGTGCACTTCAATTGATCTGGAAATAATTTCTTAAGCAAGTCTGCCAACAAACCTGCTATAGTCACAAAGTGGCTGATAAACCGCCTATCGTAACCTACCAAGCCCATTAAGGTTCTTAACTGCGACTTGATCTTAGGCTTCATCAAATTTTTAACGACCTCAATTTTTCCTATTGGGGATTTTACCTGCCCCTGCCTATGTAACCTAAATATATGGCTTCTCCCAGAGCCACTGTACATTTCTCAGGGTTACCAGTGAACCTTGCAGATCTTAACAATTCCAGTACTGCCTCAACCTTAGGAAGATTAGGAAGATGTAACTCCCAGTCTTATGAGTGTATTATAATGTCATCTATATAGGTGGCTGCATAGGTAGAATTGGGTACCTTGTTCATTACCCTTTGGAAAGTGGCTGATGCTCCTTGATGACCAAAGGGCAGGACTTTGTACTGGAACAGGCCTTCAGGGGTAGAGTCTTTACCTTGGCTGCTGGTGTGATAGCCGAGCAGCAGCCGGTCCATCAGTCATATTAAAAAGCATTGTCACGCCAGGCCATCTCATCACATAAGCAAGCAGTTTATTCACTGTTCAGACAGGGTTATCACGACAGTAACATTTAACTTCCTTTTCTTCTCTCCAGCACAATATTCATATGGGTTACATCAGATTACATTTCCTTTAATTTGCTTCACTGGCAATAACAGCATTAACAATGATGTGACAGCATAACAGTACAGTACATACCAGCGCAGTCTCTGGGAATCAGTAGTGCGGCTTCCGCAAACTGAGATTCATTTCAGTGTGCTCTCCCCCATTTTCTAGGGGCTCTATCTAAACAGTATCTCTCATGGACACGTTACTGGGGGCCTTCCGACAAACGTGATTTCCTATCACTCACCAAGGTCCTCTCCCGAAGACTCACACCTCCCATCCTGCTTCTTGGGTACCCCTGAAGGTGAGGATCCCCTTTATTTCTTCCACTGATTGCTCATGCTTTAGCTGCTCTCACACTGCAAATCTGGATATCTCTTGCTCTTCCTAGCAGCACCTACATGCTGTTCCATAATGCCAGGGACTGTGGAGTACCATGCTTGTTCCACAGTCCCCAGACTGCGTTTCTCCTGGACACTAGCCTGTGCCCTCCATCTCAATCCTCAGCTCACACTGCACTGTCCTGTGCTTTGTTCCTTTTTCTAAAATCCCCCTGCACTTCCTGTCCTAACCCCCTAGATGTGGCAGGGTCTGCCAGAACTGGTTTTGGGGCCATAAAACTCCCCCACTCACTGATAAGAATTAAATGGCTTTTGGAACTTTCCAATATCTGTTAACATTCCAGTATGCCACACTGGTATAAGAGGTATCTGCCAATAGCCTTTGGTGAAATCAAGGGCGGTCAAATATCTGCCGCTAGCCAAATTTTCTACCAGTTTATCCACCCATGGCACTGAGTAGGCATCAGACTGGGATACACTGTTTAACTCTCTGTTAACTCTCTGTCATTGCAGAACCATAAGCTGTCATTGGGCTTTGTACCCAGCACAACACTCACTGGTAGACTCCTCAATTACCCCCAGTTGGACTATGCTTTCCACCTCTTTTCAAACTGCACTCTGCCTGGCCTCAGTGATCCGGCATGGATTTGTTTTACCATTATCCTGGGTGGTATGATAAAATCATGTTCAACTAAAGCTGTGTGCCCTGGTAGGGATGAGAACACATCCTGGTTCCATTGTACCATCTCCTCTACCTGCCACTTTTGCTCTGCAGACAAGGTCGGCGCTATGATAATCAAGGACTTTTCCAATACATACTCATCAACCCTGGCACTGAATCCTCATCATGTCACTGTTTAAATACATTTCCATGATGTATATACTCTTCCTTCCTCCTGCTGACCTGTTGGACCTTTATAGTTCAAATGACCAACTGGCTCTACCACCTTATAAGGTCCCTGCCAATGAGTGAAGAGCTCACTCTCTTGGGTTGGCACAAGAACCAAAACCTTATCTCTGGGACAGAAGGAACGATTTATTGCAGTAGTATCATAACTTTTCTTCCGTCAACCTTGTGCTTCTGCTAAGTGTTGGCACACATCTTCTCCAGCCTCACATACATTTGAGAAACAAACTGTACTACAGATGTGTCCTCATACATCTTGCATCAATACGCCATGCAAAGGGATATGCCTGGTTAGAGTGATCTGACAGGTCCAGTGCAACTACGTTATCATCAGGCATCTTTATTTGCTGAAAATGTATCTTATTTGCATAATTATGTGAATAAGACGCACAAGCAGACTCTGTTGATTAAAAAAGGCATGTCTATATTCTGTTTGCGAGCACACCTGTATATAAAATGCTACATTACAGTGTTTCTTAGGAAAACACTGTAGCATAGCATTTCATATGCAGATACTGCCTCAGTCATACACAGAATATAGGCATGGCATGAAACATAGAATTTTAATCTGCAAAAGTTGCGTATTCATCCTATTCATAACATTTGCGAATAAGACATATTTTAATGGAAGAAGTCACATGAAAAGATGATCGGCACTACCAAGTCACGCCATGGCATGGCATAATTAGAAGAGCTGTTAAACGTGCATGAAGGCTAGTTATAAGTGGACACATCTGTACACTTGTAAAAAGGTTTGCTTCACAAAGAACAACTCCTCACCCTGGTTGCTCTGTCAGGTGGTTTCTTTATTTTTCACAAATCACATTTGTTCAACAAAATACAGCTTCCCTGACCACTAGCTAAGCCCCAAACTGTCCCATCATCTGTCCACTAGCTAGTGTCAGAATCCCCGTCTCCTGTTCCCACAAACCTTTATACCTTCACACCATTCATTATTCACACCTACGCCCTGCTCAAGTATAAATAGAATTTGAATTACCTACCGGTAAATCCTTTTCTCGTAGTCCATAGAGGATGCTGGGGTCCACATTAGTACTATGGGGTATCGACGGGTCCCTTGGAGCCATGCGCACTTTAAGAGTTTAATAGTGTGGGCTGGCTCCTCCCACTATGCCCCTCCTACCAGATTCAGTCTAGAAACTGTGACCAAGGAGACGGACATACTTTGAGAGAAGGAAATACAGATAGTGGTGAGATTCACACCAGCTCACACATAATAACAGAAAACCATACCAACCAGGTTGAAACAAGTCAGCAATGGCTGAACCATAATACTTAACCAAGTAACAATGCAGTACTCAACCAAGGAACAAGGCAGTACTGAACCAAATAACAACTGCAGAAAAACGAAGCACTGCGCCCAGCATCCTCTATGGACTACGAGAAAAGGATTTACTGGTAGGTAATTAAAATCCTATTTTCTCTTATGTCCTAAATGATGCTGGGGTCCACATTAGTACCATGGGGATGTGCCAAAGCTCCCAGTTTTGAAGGGAGAGAGCGGAGGCTCCTGCAGAACCGATTGACCAAACTTTAGGTCCTCAGAGGCCAAAGTATCGTACTTGTAGAACTTAGCAAACGTGTTCGATTCTGAACAAGTAGCCACTCTGCAAAGTTGTAAAGCTGAGACACCCTGGGAAGCCGCCCAGGAAGAACCCACCTTACGAGTAGAGTGGGCCTTAACAGATTTTGGACACGGCAAGCCTGCCGAAGAATAAGCATGCTGGAGAGTACCCCTGATCCAGCGAGAAATCGTCTGCTTAGAAGCAGGACACCCAATCTTATTGGGATCATAAAGGACAAACAGAGCGTCCGACTTTCTGTGACGAGAAGTTCTCTTCACATAAATCTTCAAAGCCCTGACAACATTCAAGGACTTTGAGGTAATTGAGGAGTCAGTAGCCACTGGCACCACAATAGGTTGGTTGATATAAAAAGCCGACACAACCTTCGGAAGAAATTGCTGACATGTCCTGAGCTCAGCTCTATCTTCATGGAAAATCAAATAGGGGCTCTTGCAGGACAATGCCCCCAATTCTGACACACGTCTACAACCTCCTGTAAAGGCTCAAACCAATCCGACTGCAGGAATTGCAGCACCACGTTAAGATCCCAAGGTGCCGTACAAGGCACAAAGGCAGGTTGGATGTGCAGCACCCCTTTCAAGAAAGTCTGAACCTCAGGGAGGGCAGCCGATTGTTTCTGGAAGAAAATGGACAAGGCCGAAAATCTGGACTTTTATGGATCCCAGGCATAGGCACACATCCACTATTGCTTGCAGGATGAGGAGAAACCGTCCAAGTTGAAACTCCACCATAAGAAACTACTTGGATTCACACCAAGACACATACTTTTTCCAAATCCGATGGTAATGTTTTGACGTTACCCCTTTTCTAGCCTGTATCAGGGTAGGAATAACTTTGTTCGGAATGCCCTTCTGAGCTAAGATCTGGCGTTCAAACTCCATGCCATCAAACGTAGCCATGGTAAGTCTTAATAACCGAACGGCCCCTGTTGCAGAAGGTCCTCTTGAAGAGGAAGAGGCCTAGGCTCATCCAGTAGTAACCCTAGAAGAACCATGTACCAAGCCCTTTTTGGCCAGTCTGGAGCAATGAGGATCGCCTGAACTCTTGTTCGTTTGATTATTTTGAGAATCTTTGGGATGAGTGGAAGTGGAGGGAATACATACTCTGACTTGAACACCCACGGAGTTACCAGGACGTCCACCGCCACTGCCTGCGGATCCCTCGATCTAGAACAGTACCTCCGAAGCTTCTTGTTGAGTCATGAGGCCATCATGTCTATTTGAGGTATGCCCCAAAGACTTGTCACCTCTGCAAACACCTCTGGGTGGAGGCCCAACTCTCCTGATTGTATCTGCTGAGGAAGTCCGCTTCCCAGTTGTTCACCACCGGAATGAAGATTGTTGACAGCACCACTGCGTGCTTTTCCGCCCAGAGGATGATTCTTGTTACCTCTGATATTGCAGCTCTGCTCTTCATTCCGCCCTGTCGGTTTATGTAGGCCACTGTCCTAACATTGTCCGACTGAACCCAAGTGGCCTGATCTTTCAGAAGATGCGCTGCTTGTACAAGACCGTTGTACATGGCCTTTAGTTCCAGAATGTTTATTGGAAGGATGGATTCCAGACTTGACCACCTTCCTTGGAAGTTTTCCCCCTTGGTGATTGCTCCCCAACCTATGAGACTTGCATCCGTGGTTAGGAGAATCCAATTCTTAATCCCGAACCTGCGGCCCTCTAGTAGGTGAGAAGTTTGCAGCCACCAGAGGAGCATTATTTTGGCTTTCAAAGATAGACGTATCCTTTGGTACATGTGAAGATGAGATCCTGACCATTTGTCCAGGAGATCCAGTTGGAAAGACCGTGCATGAAACCTTCCATACTGCAGAGACATCTTCCCCAGAAGGCGAATGCACTGATGAACCGATACCCGGGCTGGCTTCAGGACATCCAGGACCTTTGTTTGTATCATCAATGCAGAAACACCCTCTGTACTTCCGTGTCAAGGATCATCCCCAGGAAGGACAGTCTCCTTGTCGGCTCCAGATGTGACTTTGGAAGATTCAGGATCCCTCCATGATCCTGGAGTAGTTGAGTTGAGAGAGCAATGCTCTGCAACAGCTTCTCCCTAGAAGATGCTTTTATCAGCAGATCGTCCAGATAAGGAATAATGTTTACACCCCGCTTGCGGAGGAGTAGCATCATTACCTTGGTGAACACTCTTGGTGCCATGGAGAGTCCAATGGCAGTGCCTGGAACTGATAGTGATAGTCCAGCAGTGCAAATCTGAGATAAGCTTGGTGAGGTGGCCAGATCGGGATGTGAAGGTACGCATCCTTGATATCCAGGGATACCAGGAATTCCCCCTCCTCCAGACCTGAGATCACCACTCTCAGAGACTCCATCTTGAATTTGAATTCCCTCAAATAGGGGTTCAATGACTTTAAGTTTAATATCGGTCTTACCGAATCATCCGGTTTCGATACCACAAACAGGTTTGAATAATAACCTTTGTGTTGTAGGTGAGGTGGAACTGGAACAATGACATTTGACCTTAGCAATTTTTTAAAGGCTTCCTGTAGGATAGCACTTTCTATCAGCGAAGCTGGCAAGCCTGATTTGAAGAATCTGTGAGGTGGGAGTTCTTGAAACTCCAGTCTGTACCCCTGGGTAACAATATCTTGTACCCAGTGATCCATGCATGAGGACACCCAGACATGACTGAAAGTTCTAGTCTTGCTCCCACCTGCCCGATCTCCAGGCTGGGAGGTCCACCGTCATGCTGAGGATTTTGAGGAAGAACCAGGTTTCTGTTCCTGGAAACCTGCGGGTGCAGGTTTTTGGGATTTTCCCCGACCACGTCTAAAGAAAGTGGAGGGGGATTTGGACTTTTTAACTTTAGCGGTTCGATAGGACTTCATTGCAGACTTAGGATATGATTTACTTGTCGGTGGTATAGCAAAGGGAAGAAAAGTTTACTTACCCGCAGTTGCTGTGGAAAGCCACACATCTAACGTTTCCCCAAACAGAGCTTGACCTGTGAAGGGTAGGTTCTCCACACTTTTCTTGGATTCCGCATCCGCAAACCATTGGCGCAGCCAGAGTCTTCTGCATGCCAAGACAGCCATGGAAGAAGCCCTCACGTTCAGATGTCCAAGGTCTTTCATGGCTTCCACCATGAAACCTGTAGAATCCTGTATGTGATGTAAAAACAATTCAATGTCACTTCTATCTATAGAATCTAACTCCTCCAGTAAAGTGCCTGACCACTTTACTATGGCTTTTGAAATCCATGCACAAGTAATAGTGGATCTTAAAGCTACGCCATTTGCTGTGTATAAAGAGTTGAGTGTAGTCTCAATCTTGGGGTCGGCCCAGGGGCGTAAGTTATTACCAGACGCCCGGAGGCGAAAAAGTTTATATTGACCCCCCTCGGCCCAGTACAGGTGTACACTCACAGCCACATATACACGCTTACACGCACTCACATATATACAAATACACACCCAACCACATGCACACACACAAATTATACCACTTATACACACATAGCCACATATCTACATACTCACAGCCACATACACATCAATACAAATACACACATACATACACACACACAGCCACATTGACACACACACTGTCCCCATCCTGACACTTTCCTCCACCTCTTCTCACCTGCCTCAGTGTCAGCAGCTGCGTTGTGGGCAGGAGCTGGGCAGCGGCGTTGTGGGGCAGGAGCTGAAGCCGGGCAGCTGTGCTGTGGTGCAGGAGCCGGAGCATGATGTCATCAGGCTGAAGCTGAGTAGCTGCGCTATCAGGGGGCGGGATCTGACGAGACGCGGTAATATCATCCGGGAGCCGGGCAGCCTCACTTCTGAGCCGTGGTGTCATTTGGGGGATGGGAGTCGCAGCTGGACAGCCGCACTGTCAGAGGCAATGGAGAAGGTGCCCCCTCCATTGCTGGAGCCCGGCGGCATCCGACTCCATTGCCTCCCAGACTTCCGCCACTGGGTCGGCCGGCTCTTTTAAAACGGTGGACCAGGGACAGGCAAAACCACTTTCTTAGACAACCTAGAAACAGAAGCGTCTACTACCGGCGGGTTTTCCCACTTTTTCCTATCCTCAGGGAAAGTAAAAGCAATGAGAACCCTTTTAGGGATCTGGAATTTTTTCTCTGGGTTTTCCCAGGATTTTTTAAACAATGTGTTTAATTCCTTAGATGCAGGAAATGTAAGGGAGGATTTATTGTCAGTAAAGTAAGTCTCCTCTGCTTGCTCAGGTAATGTACCTTATCAGTAAGGTGCAAAATGTCCCTAATAGCCTCAATCATGAGTTACACCCCCTTAACAAGGGAAGCCTCACCCCCCAGTATATCCCTCTCACTGTCTCCTGTATAAGAGTCAGTATTCGTGTCGACTTACATTATTTGGGCAAGAGCAAGCTTTTTAGGATATATATCAGGGGTTTTGGTTGAGTTAGCGGGAGCAGAATACGACTAAACCTCTGCAGATCTTTTCAAAACCTGTGTTTCAGTCTCATTATGAGCTATCCTAGATGAAATCTGTCATATCATTCCCTTAATAGAAGCCACCCATGGGGGTTCAGTTTCAGAAGGCTGAGACAGTACATTATATTCCTGAGTACATGGAATACACTCCTCTGGAGAGGACACACACTCTGCAGCACAAGTTACATGGTAGACATGGTAATGTGAGATATATAACATACATACACACACACACACACACACACACACACACACACACACACACAGGAAAATGTCAGGCACAGTTGCCCCCAAGTACCTTCAGAGAGACACAGAGTATAAGGAGCCAGCTGTTAGGGTCTCCTGCCCTGTGCTGCCACGTCGTCATGGCAACCGGGAGACAAGTGCTAGCGGAGTAACCTGACCGCAGCTGATACTCCGGTTCGGGTCTTTTGCTGTGCAGTGGTTACAGGCTCTGTGCACGGCAGGGGATCCGGTGCTGGTTTTTGTGCTCACAGTCTGTGAGGTCTGAGTGGGGCGTGGACAGCACCTGCTTTATAAGGCCTCTTCTCAGGTTAAGCAGATGCTGCTGATTCTTTGTTGGTTAGTCAGTTCCTGAAAGTTAGCCAGCACTGTGTAGCTTTGTATTTGTTGTTGCTTACTGCAAATAGGCCTGGGGATTTGGTACTACACTCTGCCAATCCAGACCTAGCAGTAAGACTGGAGTCAGTCGTTTAGCTTGCTGGGGTTCTTTTACTACTCTGTGAACTTAGCAAGTTTGCGGCTGTATTCTAAGACTTGCCTGCCTAAATCCTGTCTCACTGTACAAGGTGTCAGGTCTCAGTTTAGTGGCAGTAAGCTGAACCTGTGCACTGCAAGTGAGAATTAGGATTGTGGAGACTCTCCTTGTGTCTATCATTCCATCTCTGACCAAGGAGTTTACTGCCACACCCGTTGGTAACCCTTTAGGGTTTTGCTGTTGCCCTTAGCAACAGCATTTCGGGTTCTCTACGTATTAAAACACAACATCTTGCTTTTCCCATCTGAGCATTACTAATACTAGGGAGACACCCAGTTCCTTAGCCTCTGGGCTTCTCTGTTCACTTTGTGTGTATTTTGTTACCCTATCACCTTCTGTGTACGTAATGTCATATTTCCCAGTCTGTCTGTGAGTTCATTTGTTTTGCATACCTATCCGTTCAGACACCAGTACATTCCTGCAGGCACTGGTGTGCATAACAGTTCAAACACCAGTACATTCCTGCAGGCACTGGAGTGCATAACAGTTTTGACACCAGTACATTCCTGCAGGCACTGGTGTGCATAACATATTCAGCAGCCTAATACTCCTGTTGAAATTTTGTGGGAATATGGAGCATACCCCTCAAAATACGTTCAACAGGTGGTCGATCAGGTGCAGGTCCTGACTCGACAATTTAATGATTTGTCCATTAAAATGCACACCTCCCAGGCCGCTGGCGGAGCTCCCGCAGCAGCAGCACCTTCAGGGGTTAAGGAGCCGAAAGTAAATCTCCCGGATCGTTTTTCTGGAGATCGCTCGCAGTTCTTTTGTTTCAAGGAGAGCTGCAAGCTATACTTCCGGCTTAGGCCTCAGTCTTCTGGGTCGGAGATTCAGCGGGTGGGCATAGTGATTTCCTTGCTAAAAGGAGACCCACAGGTCTGGGCATATGGGTTGCAGCCTGACTGTCCATCGCTTAAAAGTGTTGATGCTTTTTTTACGGCACTGGGCATGTTGTATGATGACCCTGACAAGACGGCCTCAGCCGAGGTTCAGATTTCGATCCTTAAGCAAGGGCGAAGGCCAGTTGAGGTTTACTGTACGGAGTTTCGGAGGTTGGCCCATGATACCCAGTGGAATGACCCAGCCCTGAGACACCAGTACCGAAGAGGTCTTTCTAACCAGATAAAGGACCAACTGGTACAATATCCCTTGCCTGATAGCTTGGATCAGCTCATGCAGTTATCCATCCAGGTGGATAGACGGCTGAGAGAGCGTAGGCTTGAAAGGGAGACTGAGGTTTCCTTCTTTCCCAAGGGAACCTCAGACTCTGAGGAATTTTCCGAGGAGCCTATGCAGATTGGGGCTACCCGCCTCTCCTCGCGTGAGAAGACACGGAGGAGACAGCAGGGGTTGTGTTTGTACTGTGGGAATAAAGGTCATGTGGTAGTATCATGCCCAGAAAAGCCGGAAAACTTCAGGGCCTGAGGGTGATGGGAAATATCCTGTCAGGCCAGAAGTCAGAATTTCCCAAGAAGACTTTTATCGTTCCGGTGACCTTGAAGATCCTCGGTCAAACTGTCAAGACTGAGGCCTTTGTGGACAGTGGGGCCGACGGGGTTTTTATGGACCGCGAATTCGTCCTTAAACACTCTGTTCCCTTAGTACCCTTGGCATCGGAAATTGAGATTTGTGGGTTAAACGGGGAACCATTATCCCAAGGTAAAATTACCTCTTGCACTAGCCAGATTTCTTTGTTTATTGGAGCCACACACTCTGAAAAATTGTCCTTTTATGTGACTGTCTGTACTTTTGCCCCATTGGTGTTGGGGTTACCCTGGTTAAGGGCCCACAATCCTCAATTTGACTGGGTCTCTGGGGAGATTCTTAGTTGGGGTACTGATTGTTTCAGGAGTTGCTTGAGCCTTCCAGTCAGGCTCTCGCAGCTAAGTTTGCCAGGATTGCCAGGGTGTTATGCAGATTTTGCGGACGTGTTCTCCAAAAAAGTTGCAGAGGTACTACCTCCCCATCGCCCCTATGACTGTGCCATTGATTTGTTGCCAAATGCTAAGCTTCCCAAGAGCAGGTTGTACTCCCTGTCACGTCCTGAGACTCAGGCTATGGCAGAGTACATTCAGGAGAACTTGGCTAAGGGATTTATCAGACCTTCACAGTCTCCAGTTGGGTCGGGGTTCTTCTTCGTGGGTAAAAAGGACGGTTCGTTGCGACCCTGCATCGACTTCAGGGAACTGAACCGTATCACGATTAAAAACTCATACCCACTGCCTCTCATTTCGGTCTTGTTTGACCAGCTTCGTACTGCCACCATTTTTTCTAAGATTGACCTACGCGGTGCGTACAATCTAATCCGAATAAGAGAGGGGGATGAATGGAAGACTGCCTTTAATACCCACTCAGGGCATTATGAATATTTGGTGATGCCTTTTGGGCTCTGTAATGCCCCGGCAGTCTTCCAGGATTTCATGAATGATGTGCTCAGGGAATATTTGGATAGATTCTTAGTTGTATACTTAGATGACATCCTAATCTTCTCCCATTCCCTGGAGGAACATCGGAAGCATGTACGCTTAGTCCTCCAGAAACTCAGAGACCACCGGCTTGGGGCGAAGCTGGAGAAGTGCGAATTTGAAGTTCAGCAAATCGCATTTCTAGGATATATTATCTCCCCAGAAGGTTTCCAAATGGAGGGTTCCAAGGTACAGGCAGTCCTGGATTGGGTGCAGCCCACTAGTTTGAAGGCACTTCAGCGTTTCCTGGGCTTTGCGAATTTTTATAGACGATTTATCGCTGGATTTTCGTCTATAGTGGCGCCCTTGGTGGCACTCACTAAGAAAGGGGCGGATGTTGCTCACTGGTCTTGTGAGGCTAAAGCGGCTTTTGCCCGTCTCAAAAGGGCATTTGTATCGGCCAAGGTGCTGCAACACCCATATCCAGAGCGTCCTTTTGTGGTGGAGGTGGATGCCTCTGAGATGGGTATTGGGGCAGTGCTTTCTCAGATGGGAGTGTCTGATAATCGCCTTCATCCGTGTGCTTAGTTTTCCCGTAAATTTTCGCCTGCCGAGATGAATTATGACGTGGGTAACCGGGAATTGTTGGCTATTAAGGATGCAATCGAGGAGTGGAGACACTGGCTTGAGGGGGCTAAGTTTGTGGTCTCAATTCTCACCGACCATAAGAATCTGGCATATTTAGAGTCAGGGAAGCGTCTCAATGCCAGGCAGGCACGATGGGCTTTGTTTTTTGCTCGCTTTAATTTTTTGATAACATATCGCCCTGGATCAAAAAACATCAAGGCTGATGCGCTCTCGCAGAGTTTTGCTCCAATCCAGGAGACCACCGAGGAGCCATTGCCCATTGTGTCCCCATCATGTATTAAAGTGGGCATTACCCAGGACCTCTTATCATTAGTCTTTAGAGCACAGGAGCAGGCTCCTCCAGACCTTCCGGTAGGTCTTTTGTTTGTGCCTCCTAGGTTAAGACAGCGAGTGTTCCTGGAATTTCATGCCAAGAAGTCGGCAGGTCACCCGGGTATTGCCAGAACTCGGGAGTTGCTATCTAGGGTGGTGTGGTGGCCCTCGGTGGCTAAGGATGTGGATCAGTGGGTTTGGGCATGTGACATCTGTGCCCGAAATAAGACTCCTAGAGGGGTTCCTGTTGGCCCATTACATCCACTCTCTATCCCATCTAAGCCATGGACCCACATTTCAATGGATTTTGTGGTGGACTTGCCCAAATCCTCGGGGATGACAGCCATCTGTGTTGTCGTTGACAGGTTTTCGAAGATGGCGCACTTCGTTCCACTGGTTGGGCTGCCATCGGCCAGACGCCTGTCTGAATTATTTATGCTGCATGTTGTGCGTCTCCACGGGTTGCCACTTGATGTGGTCTCTGACCGCGGATCCCAGTTTGTGGCCAAATTCTGGAGGGCATTTTGTTCCGATCTCCAGATTTCTGTCAGCTTGTCGTCAGGCTACCATCCGCAGTCTAATGGGCAGACTGAAAGGGTGAACCAGTCCTTAGAGCAGTTATGTCTCCAAGTGTCAGACTGACTGGGTTGCTCATCTGTCCATGGCGGAGTTTGCCTATAACAACGCGGCTCACTCTGCTACAGGGATCTCTCCCTTCCTTTGTGTGTATGGGCATCATCCTAAGGCCAATTCTTTTGACCCCCTGGACTCCACGCCTGGTGGTTCCTCTGTGGTTTCGGTCCTTAGAGGTATTTGGCAGAAAGTGAAGAAAGCCCTTGTGTCTGTGTCATTAGTGGCCAAAAGGGTTTTTGATAAGCGGAAAAGACCCTGCAGCTTCAAATTAGGAGACTTCGTCTGGTTGTCTACCAAGAATTTGAAGTTGAGACAGCCATCTCCTAAATTAGGCCCCCGGTTCATCGGCCCTTATAAGATCACCAGGGTTATCAATCCGGTGGCATTTCAGTTAGATCTGCCCCGTTCTTTGGGTATCAATAAAACATTTCATTGTTCCCTTTTAAAACGGGCGATTAGTAATCCTTCTTCCAGTGGAAGACCTTCCCCTCTTCTGATACGTGGCCAGAGGGAGTTTGTTGTTGAAAGGATTCTTGACTCCAAGATGGTTCGGGGTCGGCTGTCATTTTTGGTGCACTGGAAGGGGTATGGCCCGGAGGAGCGGTCGTGGGTGCGCAGTTGTGATCTTCATGCCCCTAGACTGATACGCTCTTTCTTCTCGCAGTTCCCCGATAAACCCGGTGGTAGGGGTTCTTTGACCCCTCGTCAGAGGGGGGGTACTGTTAGGGTCTCCTGCCCTGTGCTGCCACGTCGTCATGGCAACCGGGAGACAAGTGCTAGCGGAGTAACCTGAGCGCAGCTGATACTCCGGTTCGGGTCTTTTGCTGTGCAGTGGTTACAGGCTCTGTGCACGGCAGGGGATCCGGTGCTGGTTTTTGTGCTCACAGTCTGTGAGGTCTGAGTGGGGCGTGGACAGCACCTGCTTTATAAGGCCTCTTCTCAGGTTAAGCAGATGCTGCTGATTCTTTGTTGGTTAGTCAGTTCCTGAAAGTTAGCCAGTACTGTGTAGCTTTGTATTTGTTGTTGCTTACTGCAAATAGGCCTGGGGATTTGGTACTACACTCTGCCAATCCAGACCTAGCAGTAAAACTGGAGTCAGTCGTTTAGCTTGCTGGGGTTCTTTTACTACTCTGTGAACTTAGCAAGTTTGCGGCTGTATTCTAAGACTTGCCTGCCTAAATCCTGTCTCACTGTGCAAGGTGTCAGGTCTCAGTTTAGTGGCAGTAAGCTGAACCTGTGCACTGCAAGTGAGAATTAGGATTGTGGAGACTCTTCTTGTGTCTATCATTCCATCTCTGACCAAGGAGTTTACTGCCACACCCGTTGGTAACCCTTTAGGGTTTTGCTGTTGCCCTTAGCAACAGCATTTCGGGTTCTCTACGTATTAAAACACAACATCTTGCTTTTCCCATCTGAGCATTACTAGGGAGACACCCAGTTCCTTAGCCTCTGGGCTTCTCTGTTCACTTTGTGTGTATTTTGTTACCCTATCACCTTCTGTGTACGTAATGTCATATTTCCCAGTCTGTCTGTGAGTTCATTTGTTTTGCATACCTATCCGTTCAGACACCAGTACATTCCTGCAGGCACTGGTGTGCATAACAGTTCAAACACCAGTACATTCCTGCAGGCACTGGAGTGCATAACAGTTCTGACACCAGTACATTCCTGCAGGCACTGGTGTGCATAACATATTCAGCAGCCTAATACTCCTGTTGAAATTTTGTGGGAATATGGAGCATACCCCTCAAAATACGTTGCAACAGGTGGTCGATCAGGTGCAGGTCCTGACTCGACAATTTAATGATTTGTCCATTAAAATGCACACCTCCCAGGACGCTGGCGGAGCTCCCGCAGCAGCAGCACCTTCAGGGGTTAAGGAGCCGAAAGTAAATCTCCCGGATCGTTTTTCTGGAGATCGCTCGCAGTTCTTTTGTTTCAAGGAGAGCTGCAAGCTATACTTCCGGCTTAGGCCTCAGTCTTCTGGGTCGGAGATTCAGCGGGTGGGCATAGTGATTTCCTTGCTAAAAGGAGACCCACAGGTCTGGGCATATGGGTTGCAGCCTGACTGTCCATCGCTTAAAAGTGTTGATGCTTTTTTTACGGCACTGGGCATGTTGTATGATGACCCTGACAAGACGGCCTCAGCCGAGGTTCAGATTTCGATCCTTAAGCAAGGGCGAAGGCCAGTTGAGGTTTACTGTACGGAGTTTCGGAGGTTGGCCCATGATACCCAGTGGAATGACCCAGCCCTGAGACACCAGTACCGAAGAGGTCTTTCTAACCAGATAAAGGACCAACTGGTACAATATCCCTTGCCTGATAGCTTGGATCAGCTCATGCAGTTATCCATCCAGGTGGATAGACGGCTGAGAGAGCGTAGGCTTGAAAGGGAGACTGAGGTTTCCTTCTTTCCCAAGGGAACCTCAGACTCTGAGGAATTTTCCGAGGAGCCTATGCAGATTGGGGCTACCCGCCTCTCCTCGCGTGAGAAGACGCGGAGGAGACAGCAGGGGTTGTGTTTGTACTGTGGGAATAAAGGTCATGTGGTAGTATCATGCCCAGAAAAGCCGGAAAACTTCAAGGCCTGAGGGTGATGGGAAATATCCTGTCAGGCCAGAAGTCAGAATTTCCCAAGAAGACTTTTATCATTCCGGTGACCTTGAAGATCCTCGGTCAAACTGTCAAGACTGAGGCCTTTGTGGACAGTGGGGCCGACGGGGTTTTTATGGACCGCCAATTCGTCCTTAAACACTTTGTTCCCTTAGTACCCTTGGCATCGGAAATTGAGATTTGTGGGTTAAACGGGGAACCATTATCCCAAGGTAAAATTACCTCTTGCACTAGCCAGATTTCTTTGTTTATTGGAGCCACACACTCTGAAATATTGTCCTTTTATGTGACTGTCTGTACTTTTGCCCCATTGGTGTTGGGGTTACCCTGGTTAAGGGCCCACAATCCTCAATTTGACTGGGTCTCTGGGGAGATTCTTAGTTGGGGTACTGATTGTTTCAGGAGTTGCTTGAGCCTTCCAGTCAGGCTCTCGCAGCTAAGTTTGCCAGGATTGCCAGGGTGTTATGCAGATTTTGCGGACGTGTTCTCCAAAAAAGTTGCAGAGGTACTACCTCCCCATCGCCCCTATGACTGTGCCATTGATTTGTTGCCAAATGCTAAGCTTCCCAAGAGCAGGTTGTACTCCCTGTCACGTCCTGAGACTCAGGCTATGGCAGAGTACATTCAGGAGAACTTGGCTAAGGGATTTATCAGACCTTCACAGTCTCCAGTTGGGTCGGGGTTCTTCTTCGTGGGTAAAAAGGACGGTTCGTTGCGACCCTGCATCGACTTCAGGGAACTGAACCGTATCATGATTAAAAACTCATACCCACTGCCTCTCATTTCGGTCTTGTTTGACCAGCTTCGTACTGCCACCATTTTTTCCAAGATTGACATACGCGGTGCGTACAATCTAATCCGAATAAGAGAGGGGGATGAATGGAAGACTGCCTTTAATACCCACTCAGGGCATTATGAATATTTGGTGATGCCTTTTGGGCTCTGTAATGCCCCGGCAGTCTTCCAGGATTTCATGAATGATGTGCTCAGGGAATATTTGGATAGATTCTTAGTTGTATACTTAGATGACATCCTAATCTTCTCCCATTCCCTGGAGGAACATCGGAAGCATGTACGCTTAGTCCTCCAGAAACTCAGAGACCACCGGCTTGGGGCGAAGCTGGAGAAGTGCGAATTTGAAGTTCAGCAAATCGCATTTCTAGGATATATTATCTCCCCAGAAGGTTTCCAAATGGAGGGTTCCAAGGTACAGGCAGTCCTGGATTGGGTGCAGCCCACTAGTTTGAAGGCGCTTCAGCGTTTCCTGGGCTTTGCGAATTTTTATAGACGATTTATCGCTGGATTTTCGTCTATAGTGGCGCCCTTGGTGGCACTCACTAAGAAAGGGGCGGATGTTGCTCACTGGTCTTGTGAGGCTAAAGCGGCTTTTGCCCGTCTCAAAAGGGCATTTGTATCGGCCAAGGTGCTGCGACACCCATATCCAGAGCGTCCTTTTGTGGTGGAGGTGGATGCCTCTGAGATGGGTATTGGGGCAGTGCTTTCTCAGATGGGAGTGTCTGATAATCGCCTTCATCCCTGTGCTTAGTTTTCCCGTAAATTTTCGCCTGCCGAGATGAATTATGACGTGGGTAACCGGGAATTGTTGGCTATTAAGGAAGCAATCGAGGAGTGGAGACACTGGCTTGAGGGGGCTAAGTTTGTGGTCTCAATTCTCACCGACCATAAGAATCTGGCATATTTAGAGTCAGGGAAGCGTCTCAATGCCAGGCAGGCACGATGGGCTTTGTTTTTTGCTCGCTTTAATTTTTTGATAACATATCGCCCTGGATCAAAAAACATCAAGGCTGATGCGCTCTCTCGGAGTTTTGCTCCAATCCAGGAGACCACCGAGGAGCCATTGCCCATTGTGTCCCCATCATGTATTAAAGTGGGCATTACCCAGGACCTCTTATCATTAGTCCTTAGAGCACAGGAGCAGGCTCCTCCAGACCTTCCGGTAGGTCTTTTGTTTGTGCCTCCTAGGTTAAGACAGCGAGTGTTCCTGGAATTCCATGCCAAGAAGTCGGCAGGTCACCCGGGTATTGCCAGAACTCGGGAGTTGCTATCTAGGGCGGTGTGGTGGCCCTCGGTGGCTAAGGATGTGGATCAGTGGGTTTGGGCATGTGACATCTGTGCCCGAAATAAGACTCCTAGAGGGGTTCCTGTTGGCCCATTACATCCACTCTCTATCCCATCTAAGCCATGGACCCACATTTCAATGGATTTTGTGGTGGACTTGCCCAAATCCTCGGGGATGACAGCCATCTGTGTTGTCGTTGACAGGTTTTCGAAGATGGCGCACTTCGTTCCACTGGTTGGGCTGCCATCGGCCAGACGCCTGTCTGAATTATTTATGCAGAATGTTGTGCGTCTCCACGGGTTGCCACTTGATGTGGTCTCTGACCGCGGATCCCAGTTTGTGGCCAAATTCTGGAGGGCATTTGTTCCGATCTCCAGATTTCTGTCAGCTTGTCGTCAGGCTACCATCCGCAGTCTAATGGGCAGACTGAAAGGGTGAACCAGTCCTTAGAGCAGTTCCTCAGGTGTTATGTCTCCAAGTGTCAGACTGACTGGGTTGCTCATCTGTCCATGGCGGAGTTTGCCTATAACAACGCGGCTCACTCTGCTACAGGGATCTCTCCCTTCCTTTGTGTGTATGGGCATCATCCTAAGGCCAATTCTTTTGACCCCCTGGACTCCACGCCTGGTGGTTCCTCTGTGGTTTCGGTCCTTAGAGGTATTTGGCGGAAAGTGAAGAAAGCCCTTGTGTCTGTGTCATTAGTGACCAAAAGGGTTTTTGATAAGCGGAAAAGACCCTGCAGCTTCAAATTAGGAGACTTCGTCTGGTTGTCTACCAAGAATTTGAAGTTGAGACAGCCATCTCATAAATTAGGCCCCCGGTTCATCGGCCCTTATAAGATCACCAGGGTTATCAATCCGGTGGCATTTCAGTTAGATCTGCCCCGTTCTTTGGGTATCAATAAAACATTTCATTGTTCCCTTTTAAAACGGGCGATTAGTAATCCTTCTTCCAGTGGAAGACCTTCCCCTCTTCTGATACGTGGCCAGAGGGAGTTTGTTGTTGAAAGGATTCTTGACTCCAAGATGGTTCGGGGTCGGCTGTCATTTTTGGTGCACTGGAAGGGGTATGGCCCGGAGGAGCGGTCGTGGGTGCGCAGTTGTGATCTTCATGCCCCTAGACTGATACGCTCTTTCTTCTCGCAGTTCCCCGATAAACCCGGTGGTAGGGGTTCTTTGACCCCTCGTCAGAGGGGGGGTACTGTTAGGGTCTCCTGCCCTGTGCTGCCACGTCGTCATGGCAACCGGGAGACAAGTGCTAGCGGAGTAACCTGAGCGCAGCTGATACTCCGGTTCGGGTCTTTTGCTGTGCAGTGGTTACAGGCTCTGTGCACGGCAGGGGATCCGGTGCTGGTTTTTGTGCTCACAGTCTGTGAGGTCTGAGTGGGGCGTGGACAGCACCTGCTTTATAAGGCCTCTTCTCAGGTTAAGCAGATGCTGCTGATTCTTTGTTGGTTAGTCAGTTCCTGAAAGTTAGCCAGTACTGTGTAGCTTTGTATTTGTTGTTGCTTACTGCAAATAGGCCTGGGGATTTGGTACTACACTCTGCCAATCCAGACCTAGCAGTAAAACTGGAGTCAGTCGTTTAGCTTGCTGGGGTTCTTTTACTACTCTGTGAACTTAGCAAGTTTGCGGCTGTATTCTAAGACTTGCCTGCCTAAATCCTGTCTCACTGTGCAAGGTGTCAGGTCTCAGTTTAGTGGCAGTAAGCTGAACCTGTGCACTGCAAGTGAGAATTAGGATTGTGGAGACTCTTCTTGTGTCTATCATTCCATCTCTGACCAAGGAGTTTACTGCCACACCCGTTGGTAACCCTTTAGGGTTTTGCTGTTGCCCTTAGCAACAGCATTTCGGGTTCTCTACGTATTAAAACACAACATCTTGCTTTTCCCATCTGAGCATTACTAGGGAGACACCCAGTTCCTTAGCCTCTGGGCTTCTCTGTTCACTTTGTGTGTATTTTGTTACCCTATCACCTTCTGTGTACGTAATGTCATATTTCCCAGTCTGTCTGTGAGTTCATTTGTTTTGCATACCTATCCGTTCAGACACCAGTACATTCCTGCAGGCACTGGTGTGCATAACAGTTCAAACACCAGTACATTCCTGCAGGCACTGGAGTGCATAACAGTTCTGACACCAGTACATTCCTGCAGGCACTGGTGTGCATAACATATTCAGCAGCCTAATACTCCTGTTGAAATTTTGTGGGAATATGGAGCATACCCCTCAAAATACGTTGCAACAGGTGGTCGATCAGGTGCAGGTCCTGACTCGACAATTTAATGATTTGTCCATTAAAATGCACACCTCCCAGGACGCTGGCGGAGCTCCCGCAGCAGCAGCACCTTCAGGGGTTAAGGAGCCGAAAGTAAATCTCCCGGATCGTTTTTCTGGAGATCGCTCGCAGTTCTTTTGTTTCAAGGAGAGCTGCAAGCTATACTTCCGGCTTAGGCCTCAGTCTTCTGGGTCGGAGATTCAGCGGGTGGGCATAGTGATTTCCTTGCTAAAAGGAGACCCACAGGTCTGGGCATATGGGTTGCAGCCTGACTGTCCATCGCTTAAAAGTGTTGATGCTTTTTTTACGGCACTGGGCATGTTGTATGATGACCCTGACAAGACGGCCTCAGCCGAGGTTCAGATTTCGATCCTTAAGCAAGGGCGAAGGCCAGTTGAGGTTTACTGTACGGAGTTTCGGAGGTTGGCCCATGATACCCAGTGGAATGACCCAGCCCTGAGACACCAGTACCGAAGAGGTCTTTCTAACCAGATAAAGGACCAACTGGTACAATATCCCTTGCCTGATAGCTTGGATCAGCTCATGCAGTTATCCATCCAGGTGGATAGACGGCTGAGAGAGCGTAGGCTTGAAAGGGAGACTGAGGTTTCCTTCTTTCCCAAGGGAACCTCAGACTCTGAGGAATTTTCCGAGGAGCCTATGCAGATTGGGGCTACCCGCCTCTCCTCGCGTGAGAAGACGCGGAGGAGACAGCAGGGGTTGTGTTTGTACTGTGGGAATAAAGGTCATGTGGTAGTATCATGCCCAGAAAAGCCGGAAAACTTCAAGGCCTGAGGGTGATGGGAAATATCCTGTCAGGCCAGAAGTCAGAATTTCCCAAGAAGACTTTTATCATTCCGGTGACCTTGAAGATCCTCGGTCAAACTGTCAAGACTGAGGCCTTTGTGGACAGTGGGGCCGACGGGGTTTTTATGGACCGCCAATTCGTCCTTAAACACTTTGTTCCCTTAGTACCCTTGGCATCGGAAATTGAGATTTGTGGGTTAAACGGGGAACCATTATCCCAAGGTAAAATTACCTCTTGCACTAGCCAGATTTCTTTGTTTATTGGAGCCACACACTCTGAAATATTGTCCTTTTATGTGACTGTCTGTACTTTTGCCCCATTGGTGTTGGGGTTACCCTGGTTAAGGGCCCACAATCCTCAATTTGACTGGGTCTCTGGGGAGATTCTTAGTTGGGGTACTGATTGTTTCAGGAGTTGCTTGAGCCTTCCAGTCAGGCTCTCGCAGCTAAGTTTGCCAGGATTGCCAGGGTGTTATGCAGATTTTGCGGACGTGTTCTCCAAAAAAGTTGCAGAGGTACTACCTCCCCATCGCCCCTATGACTGTGCCATTGATTTGTTGCCAAATGCTAAGCTTCCCAAGAGCAGGTTGTACTCCCTGTCACGTCCTGAGACTCAGGCTATGGCAGAGTACATTCAGGAGAACTTGGCTAAGGGATTTATCAGACCTTCACAGTCTCCAGTTGGGTCGGGGTTCTTCTTCGTGGGTAAAAAGGACGGTTCGTTGCGACCCTGCATCGACTTCAGGGAACTGAACCGTATCATGATTAAAAACTCATACCCACTGCCTCTCATTTCGGTCTTGTTTGACCAGCTTCGTACTGCCACCATTTTTTCCAAGATTGACATACGCGGTGCGTACAATCTAATCCGAATAAGAGAGGGGGATGAATGGAAGACTGCCTTTAATACCCACTCAGGGCATTATGAATATTTGGTGATGCCTTTTGGGCTCTGTAATGCCCCGGCAGTCTTCCAGGATTTCATGAATGATGTGCTCAGGGAATATTTGGATAGATTCTTAGTTGTATACTTAGATGACATCCTAATCTTCTCCCATTCCCTGGAGGAACATCGGAAGCATGTACGCTTAGTCCTCCAGAAACTCAGAGACCACCGGCTTGGGGCGAAGCTGGAGAAGTGCGAATTTGAAGTTCAGCAAATCGCATTTCTAGGATATATTATCTCCCCAGAAGGTTTCCAAATGGAGGGTTCCAAGGTACAGGCAGTCCTGGATTGGGTGCAGCCCACTAGTTTGAAGGCGCTTCAGCGTTTCCTGGGCTTTGCAAATTTTTATAGACGATTTATCGCTGGATTTTCGTCTATAGTGGCGCCCTTGGTGGCACTCACTAAGAAAGGGGCGGATGTTGCTCACTGGTCTTGTGAGGCTAAAGCGGCTTTTGCCCGTCTCAAAAGGGCATTTGTATCGGCCAAGGTGCTGCGACACCCATATCCAGAGCGTCCTTTTGTGGTGGAGGTGGATGCCTCTGAGATGGGTATTGGGGCAGTGCTTTCTCAGATGGGAGTGTCTGATAATCGCCTTCATCCCTGTGCTTAGTTTTCCCGTAAATTTTCGCCTGCCGAGATGAATTATGACGTGGGTAACCGGGAATTGTTGGCTATTAAGGAAGCAATCGAGGAGTGGAGACACTGGCTTGAGGGGGCTAAGTTTGTGGTCTCAATTCTCACCGACCATAAGAATCTGGCATATTTAGAGTCAGGGAAGCGTCTCAATGCCAGGCAGGCACGATGGGCTTTGTTTTTTGCTCGCTTTAATTTTTTGATAACATATCGCCCTGGATCAAAAAACATCAAGGCTGATGCGCTCTCTCGGAGTTTTGCTCCAATCCAGGAGACCACCGAGGAGCCATTGCCCATTGTGTCCCCATCATGTATTAAAGTGGGCATTACCCAGGACCTCTTATCATTAGTCCTTAGAGCACAGGAGCAGGCTCCTCCAGACCTTCCGGTAGGTCTTTTGTTTGTGCCTCCTAGGTTAAGACAGCGAGTGTTCCTGGAATTCCATGCCAAGAAGTCGGCAGGTCACCCGGGTATTGCCAGAACTCGGGAGTTGCTATCTAGGGCGGTGTGGTGGCCCTCGGTGGCTAAGGATGTGGATCAGTGGGTTTGGGCATGTGACATCTGTGCCCGAAATAAGACTCCTAGAGGGGTTCCTGTTGGCCCATTACATCCACTCTCTATCCCATCTAAGCCATGGACCCACATTTCAATGGATTTTGTGGTGGACTTGCCCAAATCCTCGGGGATGACAGCCATCTGTGTTGTCGTTGACAGGTTTTCGAAGATGGCGCACTTCGTTCCACTGGTTGGGCTGCCATCGGCCAGACGCCTGTCTGAATTATTTATGCAGAATGTTGTGCGTCTCCACGGGTTGCCACTTGATGTGGTCTCTGACCGCGGATCCCAGTTTGTGGCCAAATTCTGGAGGGCATTTGTTCCGATCTCCAGATTTCTGTCAGCTTGTCGTCAGGCTACCATCCGCAGTCTAATGGGCAGACTGAAAGGGTGAACCAGTCCTTAGAGCAGTTCCTCAGGTGTTATGTCTCCAAGTGTCAGACTGACTGGGTTGCTCATCTGTCCATGGCGGAGTTTGCCTATAACAACGCGGCTCACTCTGCTACAGGGATCTCTCCCTTCCTTTGTGTGTATGGGCATCATCCTAAGGCCAATTCTTTTGACCCCCTGGACTCCACGCCTGGTGGTTCCTCTGTGGTTTCGGTCCTTAGAGGTATTTGGCGGAAAGTGAAGAAAGCCCTTGTGTCTGTGTCATTAGTGACCAAAAGGGTTTTTGATAAGCGGAAAAGACCCTGCAGCTTCAAATTAGGAGACTTCGTCTGGTTGTCTACCAAGAATTTGAAGTTGAGACAGCCATCTCATAAATTAGGCCCCCGGTTCATCGGCCCTTATAAGATCACCAGGGTTATCAATCCGGTGGCATTTCAGTTAGATCTGCCCCGTTCTTTGGGTATCAATAAAACATTTCATTGTTCCCTTTTAAAACGGGCGATTAGTAATCCTTCTTCCAGTGGAAGACCTTCCCCTCTTCTGATACGTGGCCAGAGGGAGTTTGTTGTTGAAAGGATTCTTGACTCCAAGATGGTTCGGGGTCGGCTGTCATTTTTGGTGCACTGGAAGGGGTATGGCCCGGAGGAGCGGTCGTGGGTGCGCAGTTGTGATCTTCATGCCCCTAGACTGATACGCTCTTTCTTCTCGCAGTTCCCCGATAAACCCGGTGGTAGGGGTTCTTTGACCCCTCGTCAGAGGGGGGGTACTGTTAGGGTCTCCTGCCCTGTGCTGCCACGTCGTCATGGCAACCGGGAGACAAGTGCTAGCGGAGTAACCTGAGCGCAGCTGATACTCCGGTTCGGGTCTTTTGCTGTGCAGTGGTTACAGGCTCTGTGCACGGCAGGGGATCCGGTGCTGGTTTTTGTGCTCACAGTCTGTGAGGTCTGAGTGGGGCGTGGACAGCACCTGCTTTATAAGGCCTCTTCTCAGGTTAAGCAGATGCTGCTGATTCTTTGTTGGTTAGTCAGTTCCTGAAAGTTAGCCAGTACTGTGTAGCTTTGTATTTGTTGTTGCTTACTGCAAATAGGCCTGGGGATTTGGTACTACACTCTGCCAATCCAGACCTAGCAGTAAAACTGGAGTCAGTCGTTTAGCTTGCTGGGGTTCTTTTACTACTCTGTGAACTTAGCAAGTTTGCGGCTGTATTCTAAGACTTGCCTGCCTAAATCCTGTCTCACTGTGCAAGGTGTCAGGTCTCAGTTTAGTGGCAGTAAGCTGAACCTGTGCACTGCAAGTGAGAATTAGGATTGTGGAGACTCTTCTTGTGTCTATCATTCCATCTCTGACCAAGGAGTTTACTGCCACACCCGTTGGTAACCCTTTAGGGTTTTGCTGTTGCCCTTAGCAACAGCATTTCGGGTTCTCTACGTATTAAAACACAACATCTTGCTTTTCCCATCTGAGCATTACTAGGGAGACACCCAGTTCCTTAGCCTCTGGGCTTCTCTGTTCACTTTGTGTGTATTTTGTTACCCTATCACCTTCTGTGTACGTAATGTCATATTTCCCAGTCTGTCTGTGAGTTCATTTGTTTTGCATACCTATCCGTTCAGACACCAGTACATTCCTGCAGGCACTGGTGTGCATAACAGTTCAAACACCAGTACATTCCTGCAGGCACTGGAGTGCATAACAGTTCTGACACCAGTACATTCCTGCAGGCACTGGTGTGCATAACATATTCAGCAGCCTAATACTCCTGTTGAAATTTTGTGGGAATATGGAGCATACCCCTCAAAATACGTTGCAACAGGTGGTCGATCAGGTGCAGGTCCTGACTCGACAATTTAATGATTTGTCCATTAAAATGCACACCTCCCAGGACGCTGGCGGAGCTCCCGCAGCAGCAGCACCTTCAGGGGTTAAGGAGCCGAAAGTAAATCTCCCGGATCGTTTTTCTGGAGATCGCTCGCAGTTCTTTTGTTTCAAGGAGAGCTGCAAGCTATACTTCCGGCTTAGGCCTCAGTCTTCTGGGTCGGAGATTCAGCGGGTGGGCATAGTGATTTCCTTGCTAAAAGGAGACCCACAGGTCTGGGCATATGGGTTGCAGCCTGACTGTCCATCGCTTAAAAGTGTTGATGCTTTTTTTACGGCACTGGGCATGTTGTATGATGACCCTGACAAGACGGCCTCAGCCGAGGTTCAGATTTCGATCCTTAAGCAAGGGCGAAGGCCAGTTGAGGTTTACTGTACGGAGTTTCGGAGGTTGGCCCATGATACCCAGTGGAATGACCCAGCCCTGAGACACCAGTACCGAAGAGGTCTTTCTAACCAGATAAAGGACCAACTGGTACAATATCCCTTGCCTGATAGCTTGGATCAGCTCATGCAGTTATCCATCCAGGTGGATAGACGGCTGAGAGAGCGTAGGCTTGAAAGGGAGACTGAGGTTTCCTTCTTTCCCAAGGGAACCTCAGACTCTGAGGAATTTTCCGAGGAGCCTATGCAGATTGGGGCTACCCGCCTCTCCTCGCGTGAGAAGACGCGGAGGAGACAGCAGGGGTTGTGTTTGTACTGTGGGAATAAAGGTCATGTGGTAGTATCATGCCCAGAAAAGCCGGAAAACTTCAAGGCCTGAGGGTGATGGGAAATATCCTGTCAGGCCAGAAGTCAGAATTTCCCAAGAAGACTTTTATCATTCCGGTGACCTTGAAGATCCTCGGTCAAACTGTCAAGACTGAGGCCTTTGTGGACAGTGGGGCCGACGGGGTTTTTATGGACCGCCAATTCGTCCTTAAACACTTTGTTCCCTTAGTACCCTTGGCATCGGAAATTGAGATTTGTGGGTTAAACGGGGAACCATTATCCCAAGGTAAAATTACCTCTTGCACTAGCCAGATTTCTTTGTTTATTGGAGCCACACACTCTGAAATATTGTCCTTTTATGTGACTGTCTGTACTTTTGCCCCATTGGTGTTGGGGTTACCCTGGTTAAGGGCCCACAATCCTCAATTTGACTGGGTCTCTGGGGAGATTCTTAGTTGGGGTACTGATTGTTTCAGGAGTTGCTTGAGCCTTCCAGTCAGGCTCTCGCAGCTAAGTTTGCCAGGATTGCCAGGGTGTTATGCAGATTTTGCGGACGTGTTCTCCAAAAAAGTTGCAGAGGTACTACCTCCCCATCGCCCCTATGACTGTGCCATTGATTTGTTGCCAAATGCTAAGCTTCCCAAGAGCAGGTTGTACTCCCTGTCACGTCCTGAGACTCAGGCTATGGCAGAGTACATTCAGGAGAACTTGGCTAAGGGATTTATCAGACCTTCACAGTCTCCAGTTGGGTCGGGGTTCTTCTTCGTGGGTAAAAAGGACGGTTCGTTGCGACCCTGCATCGACTTCAGGGAACTGAACCGTATCATGATTAAAAACTCATACCCACTGCCTCTCATTTCGGTCTTGTTTGACCAGCTTCGTACTGCCACCATTTTTTCCAAGATTGACATACGCGGTGCGTACAATCTAATCCGAATAAGAGAGGGGGATGAATGGAAGACTGCCTTTAATACCCACTCAGGGCATTATGAATATTTGGTGATGCCTTTTGGGCTCTGTAATGCCCCGGCAGTCTTCCAGGATTTCATGAATGATGTGCTCAGGGAATATTTGGATAGATTCTTAGTTGTATACTTAGATGACATCCTAATCTTCTCCCATTCCCTGGAGGAACATCGGAAGCATGTACGCTTAGTCCTCCAGAAACTCAGAGACCACCGGCTTGGGGCGAAGCTGGAGAAGTGCGAATTTGAAGTTCAGCAAATCGCATTTCTAGGATATATTATCTCCCCAGAAGGTTTCCAAATGGAGGGTTCCAAGGTACAGGCAGTCCTGGATTGGGTGCAGCCCACTAGTTTGAAGGCGCTTCAGCGTTTCCTGGGCTTTGCAAATTTTTATAGACGATTTATCGCTGGATTTTCGTCTATAGTGGCGCCCTTGGTGGCACTCACTAAGAAAGGGGCGGATGTTGCTCACTGGTCTTGTGAGGCTAAAGCGGCTTTTGCCCGTCTCAAAAGGGCATTTGTATCGGCCAAGGTGCTGCGACACCCATATCCAGAGCGTCCTTTTGTGGTGGAGGTGGATGCCTCTGAGATGGGTATTGGGGCAGTGCTTTCTCAGATGGGAGTGTCTGATAATCGCCTTCATCCCTGTGCTTAGTTTTCCCGTAAATTTTCGCCTGCCGAGATGAATTATGACGTGGGTAACCGGGAATTGTTGGCTATTAAGGAAGCAATCGAGGAGTGGAGACACTGGCTTGAGGGGGCTAAGTTTGTGGTCTCAATTCTCACCGACCATAAGAATCTGGCATATTTAGAGTCAGGGAAGCGTCTCAATGCCAGGCAGGCACGATGGGCTTTGTTTTTTGCTCGCTTTAATTTTTTGATAACATATCGCCCTGGATCAAAAAACATCAAGGCTGATGCGCTCTCTCGGAGTTTTGCTCCAATCCAGGAGACCACCGAGGAGCCATTGCCCATTGTGTCCCCATCATGTATTAAAGTGGGCATTACCCAGGACCTCTTATCATTAGTCCTTAGAGCACAGGAGCAGGCTCCTCCAGACCTTCCGGTAGGTCTTTTGTTTGTGCCTCCTAGGTTAAGACAGCGAGTGTTCCTGGAATTCCATGCCAAGAAGTCGGCAGGTCACCCGGGTATTGCCAGAACTCGGGAGTTGCTATCTAGGGCGGTGTGGTGGCCCTCGGTGGCTAAGGATGTGGATCAGTGGGTTTGGGCATGTGACATCTGTGCCCGAAATAAGACTCCTAGAGGGGTTCCTGTTGGCCCATTACATCCACTCTCTATCCCATCTAAGCCATGGACCCACATTTCAATGGATTTTGTGGTGGACTTGCCCAAATCCTCGGGGATGACAGCCATCTGTGTTGTCGTTGACAGGTTTTCGAAGATGGCGCACTTCGTTCCACTGGTTGGGCTGCCATCGGCCAGACGCCTGTCTGAATTATTTATGCAGAATGTTGTGCGTCTCCACGGGTTGCCACTTGATGTGGTCTCTGACCGCGGATCCCAGTTTGTGGCCAAATTCTGGAGGGCATTTGTTCCGATCTCCAGATTTCTGTCAGCTTGTCGTCAGGCTACCATCCGCAGTCTAATGGGCAGACTGAAAGGGTGAACCAGTCCTTAGAGCAGTTCCTCAGGTGTTATGTCTCCAAGTGTCAGACTGACTGGGTTGCTCATCTGTCCATGGCGGAGTTTGCCTATAACAACGCGGCTCACTCTGCTACAGGGATCTCTCCCTTCCTTTGTGTGTATGGGCATCATCCTAAGGCCAATTCTTTTGACCCCCTGGACTCCACGCCTGGTGGTTCCTCTGTGGTTTCGGTCCTTAGAGGTATTTGGCGGAAAGTGAAGAAAGCCCTTGTGTCTGTGTCATTAGTGACCAAAAGGGTTTTTGATAAGCGGAAAAGACCCTGCAGCTTCAAATTAGGAGACTTCGTCTGGTTGTCTACCAAGAATTTGAAGTTGAGACAGCCATCTCATAAATTAGGCCCCCGGTTCATCGGCCCTTATAAGATCACCAGGGTTATCAATCCGGTGGCATTTCAGTTAGATCTGCCCCGTTCTTTGGGTATCAATAAAACATTTCATTGTTCCCTTTTAAAACGGGCGATTAGTAATCCTTCTTCCAGTGGAAGACCTTCCCCTCTTCTGATACGTGGCCAGAGGGAGTTTGTTGTTGAAAGGATTCTTGACTCCAAGATGGTTCGGGGTCGGCTGTCATTTTTGGTGCACTGGAAGGGGTATGGCCCGGAGGAGCGGTCGTGGGTGCGCAGTTGTGATCTTCATGCCCCTAGACCGATACGCTCTTTCTTCTCGCAGTTCCCCGATAAACCCGGTGGTAGGGGTTCTTTGACCCCTCGTCAGAGGGGGGGTACTGTTAGGGTCTCCTGCCCTGTGCTGCCACGTCGTCATGGCAACCGGGAGACAAGTGCTAGCGGAGTAACCTGAGCGCAGCTGATACTCCGGTTCGGGTCTTTTGCTGTGCAGTGGTTACAGGCTCTGTGCACGGCAGGGGATCCGGTGCTGGTTTTTGTGCTCACAGAGTGTGAGGTCTGAGTGGGGCGTGGACAGCACCTGCTTTATAAGGCCTCTTCTCAGGTTAAGCAGATGCTGCTGATTCTTTGTTGGTTAGTCAGTTCCTGAAAGTTAGCCAGTACTGTGTAGCTTTGTATTTGTTGTTGCTTACTGCAAATAGGCCTGGGGATTTGGTACTACACTCTGCCAATCCAGACCTAGCAGTAAAACTGGAGTCAGTCGTTTAGCTTGCTGGGGTTCTTTTACTACTCTGTGAACTTAGCAAGTTTGCGGCTGTATTCTAAGACTTGCCTGCCTAAATCCTGTCTCACTGTGCAAGGTGTCAGGTCTCAGTTTAGTGGCAGTAAGCTGAACCTGTGCACTGCAAGTGAGAATTAGGATTGTGGAGACTCTTCTTGTGTCTATCATTCCATCTCTGACCAAGGAGTTTACTGCCACACCCGTTGGTAACCCTTTAGGGTTTTGCTGTTGCCCTTAGCAACAGCATTTCGGGTTCTCTACGTATTAAAACACAACATCTTGCTTTTCCCATCTGAGCATTACTAATACTAGGGAGACACCCAGTTCCTTAGCCTCTGGGCTTCTCTGTTCACTTTGTGTGTATTTTGTTACCCTATCACCTTCTGTGTATGTAATGTCATATTTCCCAGTCTGTCTGTGAGTTCATTTGTTTTGCATACCTATCCGTTCAGACACCAGTACATTCCTGCAGGCACTGGTGTGCATAACAGTTCAAACACCAGTACATTCCTGCAGGCACTGGAGTGCATAACAGTTCTGACACCAGTACATTCCTGCAGGCACTGGTGTGCATAACATATTCAGCAGCCTAATACTCCTGTTGAAATTTTGTGGGAATATGGAGCATACCCCTCAAAATACGTTGCAACAGGTGGTCGATCAGGTGCAGGTCCTGACTCGACAATTTAATGATTTGTCCATTAAAATGCACACCTCCCAGGCCGCTGGCGGAGCTCCCGCAGCAGCAGCACCTTCAGGGGTTAAGGAGCCGAAAGTAAATCTCCCGGATCGTTTTTCTGGAGATCGCTCGCAGTTCTTTTGTTTCAAGGAGAGCTGCAAGCTATACTTCCGGCTTAGGCCTCAGTCTTCTGGGTCGGAGATTCAGCGGGTGGGCATAGTGATTTCCTTGCTAAAAGGAGACCCACAGGTCTGGGCATATGGGTTGCAGCCTGACTGTCCATCGCTTAAAAGTGTTGATGCTTTTTTTACGGCACTGGGCATGTTGTATGATGACCCTGACAAGACGGCCTCAGCCGAGGTTCAGATTTCGATCCGTAAGCAAGGGCGAAGGCCAGTTGAGGTTTACTGTACGGAGTTTCGGAGGTTGGCCCATGATACCCAGTGGAATGACCCAGCCCTGAGACACCAGTACCGAAGAGGTCTTTCTAACCAGATAAAGGACCAACTGGTACAATATCCCTTGCCTGATAGCTTGGATCAGCTCATGCAGTTATCCATCCAGGTGGATAGACGGCTGAGAGAGCGTAGGCTTGAAAGGGAGACTGAGGTTTCCTTCTTTCCCAAGGGAACCTCAGACTCTGAGGAATTTTCCGAGGAGCCTATGCAGATTGGGGCTACCCACCTCTCCTCGCGTGAGAAGACGCGGAGGAGACAGCAGGGGTTGTGTTTGTACTGTGGGAATAAAGGTCATGTGGTAGTATCATGCCCAGAAAAGCCGGAAAAGTTCAGGGCCTGAGGGTGATGGGAAATATCCTGTCAGGCCAGAAGTCAGAATTTCCCAAGAAGACTTTTATCATTCCGGTGACCTTGAAGATCCTCGGTCAAACTGTCAAGACTGAGGCCTTTGTGGACAGTGGGGCCGACGGGGTTTTTATGGACCGCCAATTCGTCCTTAAACACTTTGTTCCCTTAGTACCCTTGGCATCGGAAATTGAGATTTGTGGGTTAAACGTGGAACCATTATCCCAAGGTAAAATTACCTCTTGCACTAGCCAGATTTCTTTGTTTATTGGAGCCACACACTCTGAAATATTGTCCTTTTATGTGACTGTCTGTACTTTTGCCCCATTGGTGTTGGGGTTACCCTGGTTAAGGGCCCACAATCCTCAATTTGACTGGGTCTCTGGGGAGATTCTTAGTTGGGGTACTGATTGTTTCAGGAGTTGCTTGAGCCTTCCAGTCAGGCTCTCGCAGCTAACTTTGCCAGGATTGCCAGGGTGTTATGCAGATTTTGCGGACGTGTTCTCCAAAAAAGTTGCAGAGGTACTACCTCCCCATCGCCCCTATGACTGTGCCATTGATTTGTTGCCAAATGCTAAGCTTCCCAAGAGCAGGTTGTACTCCCTGTCACGTCCTGAGACTCAGGCTATGGCAGAGTACATTCAGGAGAACTTGGCTAAGGGATTTATCAGACCTTCACAGTCTCCAGTTGGGTCGGGGTTCTTCTTCGTGGGTAAAAAGGACGGTTCGTTGCGACCCTGCATCGACTTCAGGGAACTGAACCGTATCATGGTTAAAAACTCATACCCACTACCTCTCATTTCGGTCTTGTTTGACCAGCTTCGTACTGCCACCATTTTTTCTAAGATTGACATACGCGGTGCGTACAATCTAATCCGAATAAGAGAGGGGGATGAATGGAAGACTGCCTTTAATACCCACTCAGGGCATTATGAATATTTGGTGATGCCTTTTGGGCTCTGTAATGCCCCGGCAGTCTTCCAGGATTTCATGAATGATGTGCTCAGGGAATATTTGGATAGATTCTTAGTTGTATACTTAGATGACATCCTAATCTTCTCCCATTCCCTGGAGGAACATCGGAAGCATGTACGCTTGGTCCTCCAGAAACTCAGAGACCACCGGCTTGGGGCGAAGCTGGAGAAGTGCGAATTTGAAGTTCAGCAAATCGCATTTCTAGGATATATTATCTCCCCAGAAGGTTTCCAAATGGAGGGTTCCAAGGTACAGGCAGTCCTGGATTGGGTGCAGCCCACTAGTTTGAAGGCGCTTCAGCGTTTCCTGGGCTTTGCGAATTTTTATAGACGATTTATCGCTGGATTTTCGTCTATAGTGGCACCCTTGGTGGCACTCACTAAGAAAGGGGCGGATGTTGCTCACTGGTCTTGTGAGGCTAAAGCGGCTTTTGCCCGTCTCAAAAGGGCATTTGTATCGGCCAAGGTGCTGCGACACCCATATCCAGAGCGTCCTTTTGTGGTGGAGGTGGATGCCTCTGAGATGGGTATTGGGGCAGTGCTTTCTCAGATGGGAGTGTCTGATAATCGCCTTCATCCCTGTGCTTAGTTTTCCCGTAAATTTTCGCCTGCCGAGATGAATTATGACGTGGGTAACCGGGAATTGTTGGCTATTAAGGATGCAATCGAGGAGTGGAGACACTGGCTTGAGGGGGCTAAGTTTGTGGTCTCAATTCTCACCGACCATAAGAATCTGGCATATTTAGAGTCAGGGAAGCGTCTCAATGCCAGGCAGGCACGATGGGCTTTGTTTTTTGCTCGCTTTAATTTTTTGATAACATATCGCCCTGGATCAAAAAACATCAAGGCTGATGCGCTCTCGCTGAGTTTTGCTCCAATCCAGGAGACCACCGAGGAGCCATTGCCCATTGTGTCCCCATCATGTATTAAAGTGGGCATTACCCAGGACCTCTTATCATTAGTCCTTAGAGCACAGGAGCAGGCTCCTCCAGACCTTCCGGTAGGTCTTTTGTTTGTGCCTCCTAGGTTAAGACAGCGAGTGTTCCTGGAATTCCATGCCAAGAAGTCGGCAGGTCACCCGGGTATTGCCAGAACTCGGGAGTTGCTATCTAGGGCGGTGTGGTGGCCCTCGGTGGCTAAGGATGTGGATCAGTGGGTTTGGGCATGTGACATCTGTGCCCGAAATAAGACTCCTAGAGGGGTTCCTGTTGGCCCATTACATCCACTCTCTATCCCATCTAAGCCATGGACCCACATTTCAATGGATTTTGTGGTGGACTTGCCCAAATCCTCGGGGATGACAGCCATCTGTGTTGTCGTTGACAGGTTTTCGAAGATGGCGCACTTCGTTCCACTGGTTGGGCTGCCATCGGCCAGACGCCTGTCTGAATTATTGATGCAGAATGTTGTGCGTCTCCACGGGTTGCCACTTGATGTGGTCTCTGACCGCGGATCCCAGTTTGTGGCCAAATTCTGGAGGGCATTTGTTCCGATCTCCAGATTTCTGTCAGCTTGTCGTCAGGCTACCATCCGCAGTCTAATGGGCAGACTGAAAGGGTGAACCAGTCCTTAGAGCAGTTCCTCAGGTGTTATGTCTCCAAGTGTCAGACTGACTGGGTTGCTCATCTGTCCATGGCGGAGTTTGCCTATAACAACGCGGCTCACTCTGCTACAGGGATCTCTCCCTTCCTTTGTGTGTATGGGCATCATCCTAAGGCCAATTCTTTTGACCCCCTGGACTCCACACCTGGTGGTTCCTCTGTGGTTTCGGTCCTTAGAGGTATTTGGCGGAAAGTGAAGAAAGCCCTTGTGTCTGTGTCATTAGTGACCAAAAGGGTTTTTGATAAGCGGAAAAGACCCTGCAGCTTCAAATTAGGAGACTTCGTCTGGTTGTCTACCAAGAATTTGAAGTTGAGACAGCCATCTCATAAATTAGGCCCCCGGTTCATCGGCCCTTATAAGATCACCAGGGTTATCAATCCGGTGGCATTTCAGTTAGATCTGCCCCGTTCTTTGGGTATCAATAAAACATTTCATTGTTCCCTTTTAAAACGGGCGATTAGTAATCCTTCTTCCAGTGGAAGACCTTCCCCTCTTCTGATACGTGGCCAGAGGGAGTTTGTTGTTGAAAGGATTCTTGACTCCAAGATGGTTCGGGGTCGGCTGTCATTTTTGGTGCACTGGAAGGGGTATGGCCCGGAGGAGCGGTCGTGGGTGCGCAGTTGTGATCTTCATGCCCCTAGACTGATACGCTCTTTCTTCTCGCAGTTCCCCGATAAACCCGGTGGTAGGGGTTCTTTGACCCCTCGTCAGAGGGGGGGTACTGTTAGGGTCTCCTGCCCTGTGCTGCCACGTCGTCATGGCAACCGGGAGACAAGTGCTAGCGGAGTAACCTGAGCGCAGCTGATACTCCGGTTCGGGTCTTTTGCTGTGCAGTGGTTACAGGCTCTGTGCACGGCAGGGGATCCGGTGCTGGTTTTTGTGCTCACAGTCTGTGAGGTCTGAGTGGGGCGTGGACAGCACCTGCTTTATAAGGCCTCTTCTCAGGTTAAGCAGATGCTGCTGATTCTTTGTTGGTTAGTCAGTTCCTGAAAGTTAGCCAGTACTGTGTAGCTTTGTATTTGTTGTTGCTTACTGCAAATAGGCCTGGGGATTTGGTACTACACTCTGCCAATCCAGACCTAGAGTAAAACTGGAGTCAGTCGTTTAGCTTGCTGGGGTTCTTTTACTACTCTGTGAACTTAGCAAGTTTGCGGCTGTATTCTAAGACTTGCCTGCCTAAATCCTGTCTCACTGTGCAAGGTGTCAGGTCTCAGTTTAGTGGCAGTAAGCTGAACCTGTGCACTGCAAGTGAGAATTAGGATTGTGGAGACTCTTCTTGTGTCTATCATTCCATCTCTGACCAAGGAGTTTACTGCCACACCCGTTGGTAACCCTTTAGGGTTTTGCTGTTGCCCTTAGCAACAGCATTTCGGGTTCTCTACGTATTAAAACACAACATCTTGCTTTTCCCATCTGAGCATTACTAATACTAGGGAGACACCCAGTTCCTTAGCCTCTGGGCTTCTCTGTTCACTTTGTGTGTATTTTGTTACCCTATCACCTTCTGTGTATGTAATGTCATATTTCCCAGTCTGTCTGTGAGTTCATTTGTTTTGCATACCTATCCGTTCAGACACCAGTACATTCCTGCAGGCACTGGTGTGCATAACAGTTCAAACACCAGTACATTCCTGCAGGCACTGGAGTGCATAACAGTTCTGACACCAGTACATTCCTGCAGGCACTGGTGTGCATAACATATTCAGCAGCCTAATACTCCTGTTGAAATTTTGTGGGAATATGGAGCATACCCCTCAAAATACGTTGCAACAGGTGGTCGATCAGGTGCAGGTCCTGACTCGACAATTTAATGATTTGTCCATTAAAATGCACACCTCCCAGGCCGCTGGCGGAGCTCCCGCAGCAGCAGCACCTTCAGGGGTTAAGGAGCCGAAAGTAAATCTCCCGGATCGTTTTTCTGGAGATCGCTCGCAGTTCTTTTGTTTCAAGGAGAGCTGCAAGCTATACTTCCGGCTTAGGCCTCAGTCTTCTGGGTCGGAGATTCAGCGGGTGGGCATAGTGATTTCCTTGCTAAAAGGAGACCCACAGGTCTGTGCATATGGGTTGCAGCCTGACTGTCCATCGCTTAAAAGTGTTGATGCTTTTTTTACGGCACTGGGCATGTTGTATGATGACCCTGACAAGACGGCCTCAGCCGAGGTTCAGATTTCGATCCGTAAGCAAGGGCGAAGGCCAGTTGAGGTTTACTGTACGGAGTTTCGGAGGTTGGCCCATGATACATGGAATGACCCAGCCCTGAGACACCAGTACCGAAGAGGTCTTTCTAACCAGATAAAGGACCAACTGGTACAATATCCTTTGCCTGATAGCTTGGATCAGCTCATGCAGTTATCCATCCAGGTGGATAGACGGCTGAGAGAGCGTAGGCTTGAAAGGGAGACTGAGGTTTCCTTCTTTCCCAAGGGAACCTCAGACTCTGAGGAATTTTCCGAGGAGCCTATGCAGATTGGGGCTACCCGCCTCTCCTCGCGTGAGAAGACGCGGAGGAGACTGCAGGGGTTGTGTTTGTACTGTGGGAATAAAGGTCATGTGGTAGTATCATGCCCAGAAAAGCCGGAAAACTTCAGGGCCTGAGGGTGATGGGAAATATCCTGTCAGGCCAGAAGTCAGAATTTCCCAAGAAGACTTTTATCATTCCGGTGACCTTGAAGATCCTCGGTCAAACTGTCAAGACTGAGGCCTTTGTGGACAGTGGGGCCGACGGGGTTTTTATGGACCGCCAATTCGTCCTTAAACACTTTGTTCCCTTAGTACCCTTGGCATCGGAAATTGAGATTTGTGGGTTAAACGGGGAACCATTATCCCAAGGTAAAATTACCTCTTGCACTAGCCAGATTTCTTTGTTTATTGGAGCCACACACTCTGAAATATTGTCCTTTTATGTGACTGTCTGTACTTTTGCCCCATTGGTGTTGGGGTTACCCTGGTTAAGGGCCCACAATCCTCAATTTGACTGGGTCTCTGGGGAGATTCTTAGTTGGGGTACTGATTGTTTCAGGAGTTGCTTGAGCCTTCCAGTCAGGCTCTCGCAGCTAACTTTGCCAGGATTGCCAGGGTGTTATGCAGATTTTGCGGACGTGTTCTCCAAAAAAGTTGCAGAGGTACTACCTCCCCATCGCCCCTATGACTGTGCCATTGATTTGTTGCCAAATGCTAAGCTTCCCAAGAGCAGGTTGTACTCCCTGTCACGTCCTGAGACTCAGGCTATGGCAGAGTACATTCAGGAGAACTTGGCTAAGGGATTTATCAGACCTTCACAGTCTCCAGTTGGGTCGGGGTTCTTCTTCGTGGGTAAAAAGGACGGTTCGTTGCGACCCTGCATCGACTTCAGGGAACTGAACCGTATCATGGTTAAAAACTCATACCCACTGCCTCTCATTTCGGTCTTGTTTGACCAGCTTCGTACTGCCACCATTTTTTCTAAGATTGACATACGCGGTGCGTACAATCTAATCCGAATAAGAGAGGGGGATGAATGGAAGACTGCCTTTAATACCCACTCAGGGCATTATGAATATTTGGTGATGCCTTTTGGGCTCTGTAATGCCCCGGCAGTCTTCCAGGATTTCATGAATGATGTGCTCAGGGAATATTTGGATAGATTCTTAGTTGTATACTTAGATGACATCCTAATCTTCTCCCATTCCCTGGAGGAACATCGGAAGCATGTACGCTTAGTCCTCCAGAAACTCAGAGACCACCGGCTTGGGACGAAGCTGGAGAAGTGCGAATTTGAAGTTCAGCAAATCGCATTTCTAGGATATATTATCTCCCCAGAAGGTTTCCAAATGAAGGGTTCCAAGGTACAGGCAGTCCTGGATTGGGTGCAGCCCACTAGTTTGAAGGCGCTTCAGCGTTTCCTGGGCTTTGCAAATTTTTATAGACGATTTATCGCTGGATTTTCGTCTATAGTGGCGCCCTTGGTGGCACACACTAAGAAAGGGGCGGATGTTGCTCACTGGTCTTGTGAGGCTAAAGCGGCTTTTGCCCGTCTCAAAAGGGCATTTGTATCGGCCAAGGTGCTGCGACACCCAGATCCAGAGCGTCCTTTTGTGGTGGAGGTGGATGCCTCTGAGATGGGTATTGGGGCAGTGCTTTCTCAGATGGGAGTGTCTGATAATCGCCTTCATCCCTGTGCTTACTTTTCCCGTAAATTTTCGCCTGCCGAGATGAATTATGACGTGGGTAACCGGGAATTGTTGGCTATTAAGGATGCAATCGAGGAGTGGAGACACTGGCTTGAGGGGGCTAAGTTTGTGGTCTCAATTCTCACCGACCATAAGAATCTGGCATATTTAGAGTCAGGGAAGCGTCTCAATGCCAGGCAGGCACGATGGGCTTTGTTTTTTGCTCGCTTTAATTTTTTGATAACATATCGCCCTGGATCAAAAAACATCAAAGCTGATGCGCTCTCGCGGAGTTTTGCTCCAATCCAGGAGACCACCGAGGAGCCATTGCCCATTGTGTCCCCATCATGTATTAAAGTGGGCATTACCCAGGACCTCTTATCATTAGTCCTTAGAGCACAGGAGCAGGCTCCTCCAGACCTTCCGGTAGGTCTTTTGTTTGTGCCTCCTAGGTTAAGACAGCGAGTGCTCCTGGAATTCCATGCCAAGAAGTCGGCAGGTCACCCGGGTATTGCCAGAACTCGGGAGTTGCTATCTAGGGCGGTGTGGTGGCCCTCGGTGGCTAAGGATGTGGATCAGTGGGTTTGGGCATGTGACATCTGTGCCCGAAATAAGACTCCTAGAGGGGTTCCTGTTAGAGATGAGCGGGTTCGGTTTCTCTGAATCCGAACCCGCCAGAACTTCATGGTTTTTTTCACGGATCCGAGCAGACTCGGATCCTCCCGCCTTGCTCGGTTAACCCGAGCGCGCCCGAACGTCATCATGACGCTGTCGGATTCTCGCGAGACTCAGATTCTATATAAGGAGCCGCGCGTCGCCGCCATTTTCACACGTGCATTGAGATTGATAGGGAGAGGACGTGGCTGGCGTCCTCTCCATTTAGATTATAAGAGAGAGAGATTTACTGGAGCTAAGGACTAGGAGGAGTACTGTAGAAGTGTAGAGAGTGCAGAGAGTTTACTAGTGAGGACAGTGCAGTTTATTTAATATATCCGTTCTCTGCCTGAAAAAAGCGATACACACAGTGACTCAGTCACATACCATATCTGTGTGCACTGCTCATTTGTGCTGCATCATCTATTATCTATATATATTATATATATCTGTCTGACTGCTCAGCTCACACAGCTTATAATTGTGGGGGAGACTGGGGAGCACTGCAGTGCCAGTTAAGTTATAGGTTATAGCAGGAGCCAGGAGTACATAATATATTATATAGTGAGTGACCACCAGACAGTGCAGTTTATTTAATATATCCATTCTCTGCCTGAAAAAAGCGATACACACAGTGACTCAGTCACATACCATATCTGTGTGCACTGCTCAGGCTCAGCCCAGTGTGCTGCATCATCTATATATATTATATATCTGTCTGACTGCTCAGCTCACACAGCTTATAATTGTGGGGGAGACTGGGGAGCACTGCAGTGCCAGTTATAGGTTATAGCAGGAGCCAGGAGTACATAATATTATATTAAAATTAAACAGTGCACACTTTTGCTGCAGGAGTGCCACTGCCAGTGTGACTGACCAGTGACCTGACCACACTGACCACCAGTATAGTTAGTAGTATACTTATATTGTGATTGCCTGAAAAAGTTAAACACTCGTCGTGTGACTTCACTTGTGTGTTGTTGTTTTTTTATTCTATAAAAATAAAACTCATTCTGCTGACAGACAGTGTCCAGCAGGTCCATCATTATATAATATATAATATATACCTGTCCGGCTGCAGTAGTGATATATATATATTTTTTATATCATTTATCATCCAGTCGCAGCAGACACAGTACGGTAGTTCACGGCTGTGGCTACCTCTGTGTCTCTGCACTCGGCAGGCAGTCCGTCCATAATTGTATACCACCTAACCGTGGTTTTTTTTTCTTTCTTCTTTATACATACATAGTTACATAGACATCTTCTCTTTATCAACCAGTCTATATTAGCAGCAGACACAGTACAGTACGGTAGTTCACGGCTGTGGCTACCTCTGTGTCTGCACTCGGCAGGCAGTCCGTCCATAATTGTATACCACCTAACCGTGGTTTTTTTTCATTCTTCTTTATACATACATAGTTACATAGACATCTTCTCTTTATCAACCAGTCTATATTAGCAGCAGACACAGTACAGTACGGTAGTTCACGGCTGTGGCTACCTCTGTGTCTGCACTCGGCAGGCAGTCCGTCCATAATTGTATACCACCTAACCGTGGTTTTTTTTTCTTTCTTCTTTATACATACATAGTTACATAGACATCTTCTCTTTATCAACCAGTCTATATTAGCAGCAGACACAGTACAGTACGGTAGTTCACAGCTGTGGCTACCTCTGTGTCTGCACTCGGCAGGCAGTCCGTCCATAATTGTATACCACCTAACCGTGGTTTTTTTTCATTCTTCTTTATACATACATAGTTACATAGACATCTTCTCTTTATCAACCAGTCTATATTAGCAGCAGACACAGTACAGTACGGTAGTTCACGGCTGTGGCTACCTCTGTGTCTGCACTCGGCAGGCAGTCCGTCCATAATTGTATACCACCTAACCGTGGTTTTTTTTCATTCTTCTTTATACATACATAGTTACATAGACATCTTCTCTTTATCAACCAGTCTATATTAGCAGCAGACACAGTACAGTACGGTAGTTCATGGCTGTGGCTACCTCTGTGTCTGCACTCGGCAGGCAGTCCGTCCATAATTGTATACCACCTAACCGTGGTTTTTTTTCATTCTTCTTTATACATACATAGTTACATAGACATCTTCTCTTTATCAACCAGTCTATATTAGCAGCAGACACAGTACAGTACGGTAGTTCACGGCTGTGGCTACCTCTGTGTCTGCACTCGGCAGGCAGTCCGTCCATAATTGTATACCACCTAACCGTGGTTTTTTTTCATTCTTCTTTATACATACATAGTTACATAGACATCTTCTCTTTATCAACCAGTCTATATTAGCAGCAGACACAGTACAGTACGGTAGTTCACGGCTGTGGCTACCTCTGTGTCTGCACTCGGCAGGCAGTCCGTCCATAATTGTATACCACCTAACCGTGGTTTTTTTTCATTCTTCTTTATACATACATAGTTACATAGACATCTTCTCTTTATCAACCAGTCTATATTAGCAGCAGACACAGTACAGTACGGTAGTTCACGGCTGTGGCTACCTCTGTGTCTGCACTCGGCAGGCAGTCCGTCCATAATTGTATACCACCTAACCGTGGTTTTTTTTCATTCTTCTTTATACATACATAGTTGCATAGACATCTTCTCTTTATCAACCAGTCTATATTAGCAGCAGACACAGTACAGTACGGTAGTTCACGGCTGTGGCTACCTCTGTGTCTGCACTCGGCAGGCAGTCCGTCCATAATTGTATACCACCTAACCGTGTTTTTTTTTCATTCTTCTTTATACATACATAGTTACATAGACATCTTCTCTTTATCAACCAGTCTATATTAGCAGCAGACACAGTACAGTACGGTAGTTCACGGCTGTGGCTACCTCTGTGTCTGCACTCGGCAGGCAGTCCGTCCATAATTGTATACCACCTAACCGTGGTTTTTTTTCATTCTTCTTTATACATACATAGTTACATAGACATCTTCTCTTTATCAACCAGTCTATATTAGCAGCAGACACAGTACAGTACGGTAGTTCACGGCTGTGGCTACCTCTGTGTCTGCACTCGGCAGGCAGTCCGTCCATAATTGTATACCACCTAACCGTGGTTTTTTTTTCTTTCTTCTTTATACATACATAGTTACATAGACATCTTCTCTTTATCAACCAGTCTATATTAGCAGCAGACAAAGTACAGTACGGTAGTTCACGGCTGTGGCTACCTCTGTGTCTGCACTCGGCAGGCAGTCCGTCCATAATTGTATACCACCTAACCGTGGTTTTTTTTTCTTTCTTCTTTATACATACATAGTTACATAGACATCTTCTCTTTATCAACCAGTCTATATTAGCAGCAGACACAGTACAGTACGGTAGTTCACGGCTGTGGCTACCTCTGTGTCTGCACTCGGCAGGCAGTCCATAATTGTATACTAGTATCCATCTCCATTGTTTACCTGAGGTGCCTTTTAGTTGTGCCTATTAAAATATGGAGAACAAAAATGTTGAGGTTCCAAAATTAGGGAAAGATCAAGATCCACTTCCACCTCGTGCTGAAGCTGCTGCCACTAGTCATGGCCGAGACGATGAAATGCCAGCAACGTCGTCTGCCAAGGCCGATGCCCAATGTCATAGTACAGAGCATGTCAAATCCAAAACACCAAATATCAGAAAAAAAAGGACTCCAAAACCTAAAATAAAATTGTCGGAGGAGAAGCGTAAACTTGCCAATATGCCATTTACGACACGGAGTGGCAAGGAACGGCTGAGGCCCTGGCCTATGTTCATGGCTAGTGGTTCAGCTTCACATGAGGATGGAAGCACTCAGCCTCTCGCTAGAAAAATGAAAAGACTCAAGCTGGCAAAAGCAGCACAGCAAAGAACTGTGCATTCTTCGAAATCCCAAATCCACAAGGAGAGTCCAATTGTGTCGGTTGCGATGCCTGACCTTCCCAACACTGGACGTGAAGAGCATGCGCCTTCCACCATTTGCACGCCCCCTGCAAGTGCTGGAAGGAGCACCCGCAGTCCAGTTCCTGATAGTCAGATTGAAGATGTCAGTGTTGAAGTACACCAGGATGAGGAGGATATGGGTGTTGCTGGCGCTGGGGAGGAAATTGACCAGGAGGATTCTGATGGTGAGGTGGTTTGTTTAAGTCAGGCACCCGGGGAGACACCTGTTGTCCGTGGGAGGAATATGGCCGTTGACATGCCAGGTGAAAATACCAAAAAAATCAGCTCTTCGGTGTGGAGGTATTTCAACAGAAATGCGGACAACAGGTGTCAAGCCGTGTGTTCCCTTTGTCAAGCTGTAATAAGTAGGGGTAAGGACGTTAACCACCTCGGAACATCCTCCCTTATACGTCACCTGCAGCGCATTCATAATAAGTCAGTGACAAGTTCAAAAACTTTGGGTGACAGCGGAAGCAGTCCACTGACCAGTAAATCCCTTCCTCTTGTAACCAAGCTCACGCAAACCACCCCACCAACTCCCTCAGTGTCAATTTCCTCCTTCCCCAGGAATGCCAATAGTCCTGCAGGCCATGTCACTGGCAATTCTGACGATTCCTCTCCTGCCTGGGATTCCTCCGATGCATCCTTGCGTGTAACGCCTACTGCTGCTGGCGCTGCTGTTGTTGCTGCTGGGAGTCGATGGTCATCCCAGAGGGGAAGTCGTAAGCCCACTTGTACTACTTCCAGTAAGCAATTGACTGTTCAACAGTCCTTTGCGAGGAAGATGAAATATCACAGCAGTCATCCTGCTGCAAAGCGGATAACTGAGGCCTTGACAACTATGTTGGTGTTAGACGTGCGTCCGGTATCCGCCGTTAGTTCACAGGGAACTAGACAATTTATTGAGGCAGTGTGCCCCCGTTACCAAATACCATCTAGGTTCCACTTCTCTAGGCAGGCGATACCGAGAATGTACACGGACGTCAGAAAAAGACTCACCAGTGTCCTAAAAAATGCAGTTGTACCCAATGTCCACTTAACCACGGACATGTGGACAAGTGGAGCAGGGCAGGGTCAGGACTATATGACTGTGACAGCCCACTGGGTAGATGTATGGACTCCCGCCGCAAGAACAGCAGCGGCGGCACCAGTAGCAGCATCTCGCAAACGCCAACTCTTTCCTAGGCAGGCTATGCTTTGTATCACCGCTTTCCAGAATACGCACACAGCTGAAAACCTCTTACGGCAACTGAGGAAGATCATCGCGGAATGGCTTACCCCAATTGGACTCTCCTGTGGATTTGTGGCATCGGACAACGCCAGCAATATTGTGTGTGCATTAAATATGGGCAAATTCCAGCACGTCCCATGTTTTGCACATACCTTGAATTTGGTGGTGCAGAATTTTTTTAAAAACGACAGGGGCGTGCAAGAGATGCTGTCGGTGGCCAGAAGAATTGCGGGACACTTTCGGCGTACAGGCACCACGTACAGAAGACTGGAGCACCACCAAAAACTACTGAACCTGCCCTGCCATCATCTGAAGCAAGAAGTGGTAACGAGGTGGAATTCAACCCTCTATATGCTTCAGAGGTTGGAGGAGCAGCAAAAGGCCATTCAAGCCTATACAATTGAGCACGATATAGTAGGTGGAATGCACCTGTCTCAAGCGCAGTGGAGAATGATTTCAACGTTGTGCAAGGTTCTGATGCCCTTTGAACTTGCCACACGTGAAGTCAGTTCAGACACTGCCAGCCTGAGTCAGGTCATTCCCCTCATCAGGCTTTTGCAGAAGAAGCTGGAGACATTGAAGGAGGAGCTAACACGGAGCGATTCCGCTAGGCATGTGGGACTTGTGGATGGAGCCCTTAATTCGCTTAACAAGGATTCACGGGTGGTCAATCTGTTGAAATCAGAGCACTACATTTTGGCCACCGTGCTCGATCCTAGATTTAAAGCCTACCTTGGATCTCTCTTTCCGGCAGACACAAGTCTGCTGGGGTTGAAAGACCTGCTGGTGACAAAATTGTCAAGTCAAGCGGAACGCGACCTGTCAACATCTCCTCCTTCACATTCTCCCGCAACTGGGGGTGCGAGGAAAAGGCTCAGAATTCCGAGCCCACCCGCTGGCGGTGATGCAGGGCAGTCTGGAGCGACTGCTGATGCTGACATCTGGTCCGGACTGAAGGACCTGACAACGATTACGGACATGTCGTCTACTGTCACTGCATATGATTCTCTCAACATTGATAGAATGGTGGAGGATTATATGAGTGACCGCATCCAAGTAGGCACGTCACACAGTCCGTACTTATACTGGCAGGAAAAAGAGGCAATTTGGAGGCCCTTGCACAAACTGGCTTTATTCTACCTAAGTTGCCCTCCCACAAGTGTGTACTCCGAAAGAGTGTTTAGTGCCGCCGCTCACCTTGTCAGCAATCGGCGTACGAGGTTACATCCAGAAAATGTGGAGAAGATGATGTTCATTAAAATGAATTATAATCAATTCCTCCGCGGAGACATTGACCAGCAGCAATTGCCTCCACAAAGTACACAGGGAGCTGAGATGGTGGATTCCAGTGGGGACGAATTGATAATCTGTGAGGAGGGGGATGTACACGGTGATATATCGGAGGGTGATGATGAGGTGGACATCTTGCCTCTGTAGAGCCAGTTTGTGCAAGGAGAGATTAATTGATTCTTTTTTGGGGGGGGTCCAAACCAACCCGTCATATCAGTCACAGTCGTGTGGCAGACCCTGTCACTGAAATGATGGGTTGGTTAAAGTGTGCATGTCCTGTTTTGTTTATACAACATAAGGGTGGGAGGGCCCAAGGACAATTCCATCTTGCACCTCTTTTTTCTTTTTCTTTGCGTCATGTGCTGATTGGGGAGGGTTTTTTGGAAGGGCCATCCTGCGTGACACTGCAGTGCCACTCCTAGATGGGCCCGGTGTTTGTGTCGGCCACTAGGGTCGCTAATCTTACTCACACAGTCAGCTACCTCATTGCGCCTCTTTTTTTCTTTGCGTCATGTGCTGTTTGGGGAGGGTTTTTTGGAAGGGACATCCTGCGTGACACTGCAGTGCCACTCCTAGATGGGCCCGGTGTTTGTGTCGGCCACTAGGGTCGCTAATCTTACTCACACAGTCAGCTACCTCATTGCGCCTCTTTTTTTCTTTGCGTCATGTGCTGTTTGGGGAGGGTTTTTTGGAAGGGCCATCCTGCAGTGCCACTCCTAGATGGGCCCGGTGTTTGTGTCGGCCACTAGGGTCGCTAGTCTTACTCACACAGTCAGCTACCTCATTGCGCCTCTTTTTTTCTTTGCGTCATGTGCTGTTTGGGGAGTATTTTTTTGAAGGGCCATCCTGCGTGACACTGCAGTGCCACTCCTAGATGGGCCAGGTGTTTGTGTCGGCCACTTGGGTCGCTTATCTTAGTCACACAGCGACCTCGGTGCAAATTTTAGGACTAAAAATAATATTGTGAGGTGTGAGGTGTTCAGAATAGACTGAAAATGAGTATAAATTATGGTTATTGAGGTTAATAATACTATGGGATCAAAATGACCGCAAATTCAATGATTTAAGCTGTTTTTTAGTGTTTTTTGAAAAAAACACCCGAATCCAAAACACACCCGAATCCGACAAAAAAAATTCGGTGAGGTTTTGCCAAAACGCGGTCGAACCCAAAACACGGCCGCGGAACCGAACCCAAAACCAAAACACAAAACCCGAAAAATTTCAGGCGCTCATCTCTAGTTCCTGTTGGCCCATTACATGCACTCTCTATCCCATCTAAGCCATGGACCCACATTTCAATGGATTTTGTGGTGGACTTGCCCAAATCCTCGGGGATGACAGCCATCTGTGTTGTCGTTGACAGGTTTTCGAAGATGGCGCACTTCGTTCCACTGGTTGGGCTGCCATCGGCCAGACGCCTGTCTGAATTATTTATGCTGAATGTTGTGCGTCTCCACGGGTTGCCACTTGATGTGGTCTCTGACCGCGGATCCCAGTTTGTGGCCAAATTCTGGAGGGCATTTTGTTCCGATCTCCAGATTTCTGTCAGCTTGTCGTCAGGCTACCATCCGCAGTCTAATGGGCAGACTGAAAGGGTGAACCAGTCCTTAGAGCAGTTCCTCAGGTGTTATGTCTCCAAGTGTCAGACTGACTGGGTTGCTCATCTGTCCATGGCGGAGTTTGCCTATAACAACGCGGCTCACTCTGCTACAGGGATCTCTCCCTTCCTTTGTGTGTATGGGCATCATCCTAAGGCCAATTCTTTTGACCCCCTGGACTCCACGCCTGGTGGTTCCTCTGTGGTTTCGGTCCTTAGAGGTATTTGGCGGAAAGTGAAGAAAGCCCTTGTGTCTGTGTCATTAGTGACCAAAAGGGTTTTTGATAAGCGGAAAAGACCCTGCAGCTTCAAATTAGGAGACTTCGTCTGGTTGTCTACCAAGAATTTGAAGTTGAGACAGCCATCTCATAAATTAGGCCCCCGGTTCATCGGCCCTTATAAGATCACCAGGGTTATCAATCCGGTGGCATTTCAGTTAGATCTGCCCCGTTCTTTGGGTATCAATAAAACATTTCATTGTTCCCTTTTAAAACGGGCGATTAGTAATCCTTCTTCCAGTGGAAGACCTTCCCCTCTTCTTATACGTGGCCAGAGGGAGTTTGTTGTTGAAAGGATTCTTGACTCCAAGATGGTTCGGGGTCGGCTGTCATTTTTGGTGCACTGGAAGGGGTATGGCCCGGAGGAGCGGTCGTGGGTGCGCAGTTGTGATCTTCATGCCCCTAGACTGATACGCTCTTTCTTCTCGCAGTTCCCCGATAAACCCGGTGGTAGGGGTTCTTTGACCCCTCGTCAGAGGGGGGGGGTACTGTTAGGGTCTCCTGCCCTGTGCTGCCACGTCGTCATGGCAACCGGGAGACAAGTGCTAGCGGAGTAACCTGAGCGCAGCTGATACTCCGGTTCGGGTCTTTTGCTGTGCAGTGGTTACAGGCTCTGTGCACGGCAGGGGATCCGGTGCTGGTTTTTGTGCTCACAGTCTGTGAGGTCTGAGTGGGGCGTGGACAGCACCTGCTTTATAAGGCCTCTTCTCAGGTTAAGCAGATGCTGCTGATTCTTTGTTGGTTAGTCAGTTCCTGAAAGTTAGCCAGTACTGTGTAGCTTTGTATTTGTTGTTGCTTACTGCAAATAGGCCTGGGGATTTGGTACTACACTCTGCCAATCCAGACCTAGCAGTAAGACTGGAGTCAGTCGTTTAACTTGATGGGGTTCTTTTACTACTCTGTGAACTTAGCAAGTTTGCGGCTGTATTCTAAGACTTGCCTGCCTAAATCCTGTCTCACTGTGCAAGGTGTCAGGTCTCAGTTTAGTGGCAGTAAGCTGAACCTGTGCACTGCAAGTGAGAATTAGGATTGTGGAGACTCTCCTTGTGTCTATCATTCCATCTCTGACCAAGGAGTTTACTGCCACACCCGTTGGTAACCCTTTAGGGTTTTGCTGTTGCCCTTAGCAACAGCATTTCGGGTTCTCTACGTATTAAAACACAACATCTTGCTTTTCCCATCTGAGCATTACTAATACTAGGGAGACACCCAGTTCCTTAGCCTCTGGGCTTCTCTGTTCACTTTGTGTGTATTTTGTTACCCTATCACCTTCTGTGTACGTAATGTCATATTTCCCAGTCTGTCTGTGAGTTCATTTGTTTTGCATATGACAATGCTAAATTCCTTTGTCGTATAAACAACCCTTTATGAAGCTAAGAACACTGTACGCTGTTTACTTAAGAAGTACCGTAATGGTACGCTATCTGCGTAGCGATCGCTCAGCCGTAGGCGAGACGCTCAAGCGTCACGTTCGCTCACGGCCCAGTGATCACAGGACACGTTATTGGTTATGTCTAGGGGAATGATTCGCTGTAGCGTAGCATACGCTCGAGACCACGAGGAGGTCACCAGCGATGCAGACGCTTACAACACTATACCTTTATGTTAAAACCTTATACCAATGAAATACACTGAATACCTTAATGTGAGTACAGGGTGTAAGTGCAACCTTGTGTAACCTGACTATCTACAAAGCTGCTTGAGCGTCACCGACGCTCAAGTGAACACTTATCACTATAGAAAATACACAGATACTGGTTTAGGTTCCAAGGCCTATTAACTGTATTATGTCTAATATACTTGTAAAAGGGGATAACAGTACATATGATACACTACAATATAACAGAGACTTCCTAACCACAGATCTAAACAATAAATACAAAAAGACAATACTATACTAACCTGAATGCTATACAATACAATGCTATAATACTATGAGAGATATAAGAGTAAAGAAGAGAGAGAGAGATGGAGAGAGAGAGAGAGGAATTGGCTCACAGAAAGACAATGATTACGGAGAGAAACTTACGCACAAAGGGTAACGATCGCAAGCGCCTCTGGACAGCCAGCTTCCCGATTATCAGCAATGATAACAGTTTGAAGAGAAGTAAAGGCTGGATGTCACAGGCCCGTCTTTTATGCTACTCACACAATGCAATCTATTGGTCCCTACAGTCTCACTGTCCATTGGACGCAGGAACTCGGCTTCGCATTATAACAAAGGTCACAAGTTGATTCATATCAGTGGCCCTGGTTATGCAAAACAATGGGTGATAACTAACACATTCCTGTCTTCTGGAGGGGGTATTGTTTGGCGAATACAAAACAGAATCCTGTCTGGGTTCTGTTCTATATTCATGATGTCCACTTTCAGTTGAGACAATTACATCTCAGCCCTCATTCTCCTGTATACAAATCCAGCCCCATTTGTAAACACAGGTGTTGACCCTCCTCATTGAGTCTCAAAAGCTCAGTGTAATTAAAGACTATTGTACTCCGTCTGCGGGAAAGATACTGATTTGGAGTACAATTGATCTTCAATTACTATTCCTGTGTTTACCTTATGCATGTGTAGATATGAGGCCCTCTTAACATGCAAACTATTGTTTGGGGGATCTCTGAGGTCAAAGAGACATTTGAGACCTACTGATGCCTGTCTCCAACTGTTCAGATGCATGACTAAGTAAGGACAAATAATAATAAATAAATGGACATAACTTCTTATGTCCATAACTATTCGCACGAGCAATTAATCTGCTCCAAACCAACACCGGAATATTGCTATTTAAATACTCTTCCGATAGGTACCAAACACCACTGTCTGACTCCTGTTAGACCCTTCGCACAATACAAAGAGGGATTCCTCCGTTCAGGGACATTCTATATTAACCAAACTTTCAGAATCTATCAAAGGGACCATAATCTATAAACTACATTAATTGTGAAAATATGTAACGAATGAGTCGCACGCTACGACTACGTAAACTCTACCGTAAATACGCATACCGCGCCTGTGAGTGCACGCTATTGCAGGTATGCGCCTCCACGGGAGAGCGCACGCACGCGCAGCGCGGACCAGTGTGCGGTGCAAATATGGCAACGTGCATAGAGACATTTTTCTGACTTCGACAGTCCACCCTTTGGCAGTCAATAATAACTGCCACAAAACATTTAAGGAGAAAAATGTAAGTCCGGGGTTAATTGATTTCCATGGTGGGGTAAGGAAGAAGAGAGGAGTAGGTGTGAAAAGGGTATGACCTAGTGAGAAAGTAGAAGCATGTGTGTATGAGTCATGTTTGGGGGGTCATGTATCATCGTGCCGTACGTGTGGTAAATCAAGCTTCGAGGTATTGCGAAGTATACATTTGAATTCCTTCTTATCCCGTACTAAGGGTCTGTGGATGGGCTGTCAAACTCTACCGAGCTCATTTCGGCTGTGGTTGTAACAAAATGGGGATGCACATTTTAATTGATGATACATGAATGGGGGAGGTATGTGGTTGCTGATATCTGTGCCTGTATTCCCTATCGTCTATGTGTGTTATTACCTGAGGGTTGTAGAGATGAAGATAAAGAACACTTATGGAGAATGCAATGATATTCTATGTCAGGGAAATGTACATCTGTCGTTGAGGTTGTGTTCGGTATCTGTTGAGAGTCGTCTTCTTTGCGCTGTATTGCTCCTTAGGCATGAGCAAATAGCTTTGTCTGAGCCATCAGATTTACAAAAAAATGTTGGGCTAGCGTGAGTTTAAAAGTACTAGGGAAACTGGGGATCCATGGCAAAGTTCATCAAGTGTCCATTTCTCAAGTGGTCAAAAGCTGCATCTTTGGTCTTGTCTGTTGTCTTGTCTGTATACCGTCTCGTCAACTTCCTCGTCCAAGGGGTCTTTGTATCTTGGAGAAAAGCAGAAAAACAGGTGAAAGAAACGGACCGCATAATCGCATTTTTCATCACATTCTGGTTTCTATCATTGGGTCATAAATCAAATCCAGGTTAATTACAGTTTCCTCACTCCTCAAGCTCATCACTTTTGTACTTTGTTTGCACCTCATTAAAGCCTGCCCGCATCTAAATATCAATCCAATCGATATAATGACACCCAAGATACATAGTAGAAACTTTCCAACATCCATTATGACTCCTTGAGCCCAGTCTCCCAAACCGGAGAACCAATTTCGCGGGTTCAACCATGACACCCAACCAGTCAGCTCATTACCTACAGCAGCAAGGGTGAGATTGTGTTTTCGACGAAATTCCCACTTTAATTGCAGAATATCATCCATCTTTTGGTCTATGACCTCTACCGGATCCTCGGTGCTATTTGTGATATACGTGCAACACTTTATGCCGTACTGTGTTGCCAATGTAACACAATATCCGCCTGTTACTGCTGTAAGGTAATTAAGAACCATCCTATGCTGAACTAGTTCTGTTTTGTAAGCTTGAAGTTCTCTTCCAGTGTATCTAAACGTGTCATCATACATTTCAGTGATATTATCTAACAAATTGGCGAGTGCGGAAATGTATTTATAATTCATCACTCCTCGAGCGGTACGAGTGAAATCTAACGCTACCAGAACCTGAATCCCGGTGGATTCATGGATAAGATCAGAGGCCGGATGCTCTAACCTTTCTGACAGTTGTCTTTTAACCCGGTGCTCGTAGTGAGTGTGAGTATAAGGAGCTTGGGCACCACGGTGTATGTCCTTCATTTTGTCATGTGTAACAGTCATCACTTCAGGCAATACTTTTCCAATATAACACAATCCTTCAGAGTTTGGGGCTAGCCACTTGTACGCCTTTCTCCCGCATATGAAATATGCGTCATCGGGGAGAACATAAGGGACGGAGAAGGACATGACCATGTTACAAACCTTCCAGGTGAAATCTCCTGACCCTAATTCTTCCATCTGCCTAATGCACGTATCAGTTTGTATGACATGTGCACAGTATCCTGGTGATACCTCTCCAACTCTAGTAATCCTATTTCCTAAGGTATATCGATACCGAAAAGATTTTCCTCTACTGGCTATGTGGCGTACCAGCTCTGTATCTGTAGGCATTCTATCTGCTCTGTGTGAAAAGGTCATGGTAAGGTTGCTCCATGACACTTCCCAATTTCCCGGTTTTCTGGGATTGGAGATGTTAAAACATATGAGGGCCCTATCCACATGGTATTGGTGGAGCTTCAAACTAGGAGGGCTGGAGATATTAAACCTCCGGTCCACCGGTCTCCCACCACTTAGCTCAAGTACCTCCCCTAACGTTAAAGGAAATGGTACTAGCCCTGATTTGCTGTGTCCCTGAGGTACTTGAGAGCATACCCAACAATCGGTCTTATTTAACACATTACCCACTAAGGAGTGATAGTCACTCAATGGATGCCGGTCCATATGGATATTAAAACTGGATTGGCATTTCTTTGTTACAGAGCCTACAGATACAACTTTCTTTTTGAACTAACATTCCTTCACAGTTGTTTACAAATAACATGGTTGTTAGATCGTGCCCGGTACTCGCCTTTGCTTGGTGATTGGGTTGCTATTGGAAATTTACACCTCCGTCTCAGTCATCAGGACCTTTCTGGATCCTTTCTCGACCTCACTGGTACTCTCACCGAAACAGACTGCTCTGGTCAACATCATGGTTAACGGGAAAATCCATGTCACAGTCTCTTGGGGCAAGTCCATCTTACAGGAGGAGAAAAGAAGAAATTTGTAAAGGGGGTATAAGAAAATCAGTTTGAGGGGGAGAGAACTCGTTACGATAATAAGTTCTCTCGTCTTGTTGTTCTTCTTGTTCTGCTGTCCTCTCAAAAGGTGCTGTCTCTTCAGTCTTCCGAATGAACCTTCTGGTGATGTAATCTTTCTTCCTACCTAGCGATCTTTCTGTGTGGAGCAAAAATCTGGCATTACCATTGGTTAACACTTAGGGGTGACATACCATCTTTAAATCATGGAAACATGAGTGAGGAGAGAGAGAAAATAAAAAACAAAAGAGATAGAGAACAATTCATGTGCATATATACATTACATAACCCGACAATAACCACCAATAAGAGAAGAGAAACAAAGCATTTTTAAACGTTGTCAACATTAAGAAAACATTGTCAGACTATTAGGCTGTCGTATCTACGTGTCTAATGGTTTCCTTGAGCAGTCCCTCCCCACCAGCACTTGCATTATTCCACTGTCTGTATCTGGCCAGAATACATTGTGGTGGATAGGTCATGCTGGGGTTTGGTAGACTTCTGCAAGGACCAAGCGAATATGCAATGTTTGAATTCTTACCAATAATCGTCAGAGATGGGGATAGAGAGAGAAAGAAAAAACATTTTTCACAAATACATTTACAACGTTTAACCTGGTCATTCCTGTGTCTTCAGTGAATGACCTCCCAATTTACTAACCGTTACCTCAGGCTTACCATCAGTCCTAATGATCACCTTTCCTAACTATATATTATGGGTGTGGCCCAAAATTCTTCCTATATGATCCCTGCTTGTAATTTGGTGTGTCATAACTTTTGCTCATTTTCATGTCTAGGGGGTCTGATTTTATGTGGGCTGTTGCAGTTACTGGCATAATGCCCTTCTCTTTTGCACAGATCACAAATCCTTAAGTTCCTCCATGTGCCAATGGCCTGGGGTTTTGGTTGATTTGATGCCTCCTCAAACGCTCGGATGTTCATCATCATCAATCGTTTCCCCTGTACTTCCCTGATTCTTTGGTTTTTATGATTATGGTGTTGTTTTTCTCTTGATCTACAATCTCTTGCAATGTGTCCCTTTTTATGACAACTGTAACAGACTTTCATATCTGGATTTCTCGCAGGGGTGTGTGGCTTTTGTTGGGGTGGTCTTGTGGTTTGGGCCTGAATATTTGCTGCCATTAACTTATCTTTTAGTGACTCTCTGTACCTGGTGCTATTCTGATCATGATTAATGACGGCCTCTCTTAGTGCGGCCACCGAGATCTCTCTCCAGTTTGGGTTGGTGGTCTGTACCCTTGTTTTTAATTCATCCTTTAAACCATTCATTAATACCTTAACCGCTATTCCTTTATGTTGTGCATTTGTCTTGATGTCTGCGATCCCAGTGTTTCTAGCCATTATTTGCAGTGCTCGATTGAAATAATTAGAAACATTTTCCTTTTCGTTTTGCCTTATGGAGAAAATTTCACTCCACTTGACAGTGGTTGGGAAATATATTCCTAACTGTCGGTTAATCTGCCTAATACATTCCTGATTGTGTTCCTCCATACAGGGTACCTCCATGTTTAATTTACAATCAGCAATGAATTTTTCAGGGTCAACCCTGGAGGGCAAACATGCCCTCAGCACTGTCCGCCACTCTTTGTTGGTGGGTTCTGTGGCGTTTCCTAGTTCTTTAATAAACCTTTGGCATTTGGCTAGATTTTTCCCAGGATCAGGAAATTCGGACATAATTGATCTCAATTCGGTCCGGGACAAGAGACAGCGCATTGCACTGTCCTTGACGGGAATGATTCCCTGATCGTCAGTCTTCCCATTGGGGACTGAGATCACCCTGGCCAGATCGAGCTCAGTTACATCATCTTGTGTTGGTCTTACAATATGGGGTACCTCTGTTTGTGCGTGATATGAAACATTGTACGTACCTGTGGACACGACCTCACCTGACCCTCCGTTAGGGGGTTCGATTATTGCCTTTACCAATTTGGTCGTGTCCACCTGGATGGCTTTTGTGATGGTTGCTGGAAGAGGTGCTGACATCGTTCTGGGCTCACTGTCTTGTTTGTATTCCTGAGGGAGGTTTGACATGGGGGGCAACTTGCACAGGTTAATAGTTGTACATTCAACAGTATTACAATAATCATAGTTACATTTATTACACTTATTCTTATAATCTATATTACAGTTGCTAAGAGCGTTTTTATTGTTCCACTTTTGTGCTTTTCTCTCCGCAATCAACTCCTCTCCTGCTGCCATGTCTCTCCCCTCAAGATAAGAGTCAGAAAAGTCAATAGACTCTTTTTGTAATTCACTTTCCTGTTGCCATAACTGTAAATATTCATAATGTTTATTTTGTCTCTTCGTTGGTTCAACGAGACTTATCCTCCTCCTTAAATTTTGTAACACTACTGGACTGAAGCTACCTATTCTTGGGAATTTGTCCCTGTCTTGTACAGTCATTCTCTCCCATTCATCACATAAAACTTCAGCGTGATTTCCATATTTCTTACACATCACATATCGTGCCGACCCGATGGATCGGTTCTCTGAATCAACCCGAACCGAGGTTGATCGCCCCCTACCTGAACAAATGGCCCCCATAATCTGCAGGCGTTGCCTATTCCTCCTTGAATATCAAGGCTTTCAGCGAACCCTTACAAACAAACCAAGATGTCCTTGGGCAGGCCGGCGGTGGTGGTTTATCAAGTACCCCACTTACTTCTCGCCCACGTTGGCCTGTGCTGCAATCACTGTAGCCAGAGCTGCTGTACCCAACCTAGGGCCCCTGTGAACCTTTATTTACTGGGGCGCTTTCCCCAGCAAGTATCGGTTGTTGGATAGTTCCTGAGTGACCAGCGAACTTCCCTTCCCAAAAAATAAAAAATTACACAAATCACGTCAGAATGTACAAATAGCGTTTGTGACCACTTTACTCTGATGGTATTAGGTCAGATTACTAACTACTGCACACAATTACGTGCGGTCCAATCGTTCAGTACACGAGCACTACTTGTCATGTACTGAAAGATCAATGGAATCGATGTTTCCGGCCGCGATTCCTTCAGCGAGAGCTTGTATGGCCTATATGGGTTCTGCACCAACACCCCAGGCGTTGTGCCACTGTACTTTTATAGCGGACCTCTTTGTCTATTTTACCTGTTACCTTATGACTTCCTGGTCTGTTACCTTATGACCTCCTGGTCTTGTTACCTTATGACCTCCTGGTCTTGTTACCTTATGACCTCCTGGTCTTGTTACCTTATGGTCCGCTATACTCTAATGCTCAAATATTATTTAACCAGAGATGCCTCCCTAGCCACCGTATATGTCACTTACACGTATGTCCCTCGACGAGTACTCGGCTTTTCCTTTTGGTTCCACCTTTTAAATTGTATAAACACACTCACTCAACACATGTACACTTTGTTTCTATGTCTATTTCTGCGCAGAAATTGTCTTCAGGCCAAGAGTGTTACCAATTAGGAGCAGGATCTGTTAAACTAAATTTCAGATTTTCTAAAAATAGATTTGCGTTATTTACCGCGTCGCGTTATCTACCGCTGTGCGTTAATTATCGCCTTTGCGTTACTTCACTTTATCACAACTTGAGCTACGTGGGCGTAACCGGACGCTACGTTGCGTAATGAACGCTGCGTGCGTCTGCCTTTTGGATTGCGTACGCTAGTCTTTGTTAGCGACACGTGTACGCAATGCAAAGGATCCACCGTAACACAATATATTTATTTATCAATGTAGGTGATCCCTGATCATCTACCGCAATCCACACTGACTGCCTTGTATCTTCAGACAAACCGTGTGTTGTTCTATACTTTAACTATTACCTCTACTATTAAATAACAGCAAATCTCCTTTTAGCACTTTCTATCAACTATAAAATTTGGCAAACAGGAATAGTGATATACGAAAAATGAAATACACATGTGAAAAGAAATGCAGGTATGTATGCGTACGCAAGACAAAAGAAAAATAAACAGTTTTAAAAAGACACAAGCGTTTTGTTCTTACTTCCGGTTACGGGGTTCCTTCAGCACTCTTTATCTAAGCGAAGCAGACGCTTATCCCGCCAGCACTATGAGACAATCTCCCACCCTTTGCTGGGGGATAATGTCTGCTGATCTACCTAGTGCAGATGTGAGAAGTATAGGACGAGTCCCCAATTGACAATGCTAAATTCCTTTGTCGTATAAACAACCCTTTATGAAGCTAAGAACACTGTACGCTGTTTACTTAAGAAGTACCGTAATGGTACGCTATCTGCGTAGCGATCGCTCAGCCGTAGGCGAGACGCTCAAGCGTCACGTTCGCTCACGGCCCAGTGATCACAGGACACGTTATTGGTTATGTCTAGGGGAATGATTCGCTGTAGCGTAGCATACGCTCGAGACCACGAGGAGGTCACCAGCGATGCAGACGCTTACAACACTATACCTTTATGTTAAAACCTTATACCAATGAAATACACTGAATACCTTAATGTGAGTACAGGGTGTAAGTGCAACCTTGTGTAACCTGACTATCTACAAAGCTGCTTGAGCGTCACCGACGCTCAAGTGAACACTTATCACTATAGAAAATACACAGATACTGGTTTAGGTTCCAAGGCCTATTAACTGTATTATGTCTAATATACTTGTAAAAGGGGATAACAGTACATATGATACACTACAATATAACAGAGACTTCCTAACCACAGATCTAAACAATAAATACAAAAAGACAATACTATACTAACCTGAATGCTATACAATACAATGCTATAATACTATGAGAGATATAAGAGTAAAGAAGAGAGAGAGAGATGGAGAGAGAGAGAGAGGAATTGGCTCACAGAAAGACAATGATTACGGAGAGAAACTTACGCACAAAGGGTAACGATCGCAAGCGCCTCTGGACAGCCAGCTTCCCGATTATCAGCAATGATAACAGTTTGAAGAGAAGTAAAGGCTGGATGTCACAGGCCCGTCTTTTATGCTACTCACACAATGCAATCTATTGGTCCCTACAGTCTCACTGTCCATTGGACGCAGGAACTCGGCTTCGCATTATAACAAAGGTCACAAGTTGATTCATATCAGTGGCCCTGGTTATGCAAAACAATGGGTGATAACTAACACATTCCTGTCTTCTGGAGGGGGTATTGTTTGGCGAATACAAAACAGAATCCTGTCTGGGTTCTGTTCTATATTCATGATGTCCACTTTCAGTTGAGACAATGACATCTCAGCCCTCATTCTCCTGTATACAAATCCAGCCCCATTTGTAAACACAGGTGTTGACCCTCCTCATTGAGTCTCAAAAGCTCAGTGTAATTAAAGACTATTGTACTCCGTCTGCGGGAAAGATACTGATTTGGAGTACAATTGATCTTCAATTACTATTCCTGTGTTTACCTTATGCATGTGTAGATATGAGGCCCTCTTAACATGCAAACTATTGTTTGGGGGATCTCTGAGGTCAAAGAGACATTTGAGACCTACTGATGCCTGTCTCCAACTGTTCAGATGCATGACTAAGTAAGGACAAATAATAATAAATAAATGGACATAACTTCTTATGTCCATAACTATTCGCACGAGCAATTAATCTGCTCCAAACCAACACCGGAATATTGCTATTTAAATACTCTTCCGATAGGTACCAAACACCACTGTCTGACTCCTGTTAGACCCTTCGCACAATACAAAGAGGGATTCCTCCGTTCAGGGACATTCTATATTAACCAAACTTTCAGAATCTATCAAAGGGACCATAATCTATAAACTACATTAATTGTGAAAATATGTAACGAATGAGTCGCACGCTACGACTACGTAAACTCTACCGTAAATACGCATACCGCGCCTGTGAGTGCACGCTATTGCGGGTATGCGCCTCCACGGGAGAGCGCACGCACGCGCAGCGCGGACCAGTGTGCGGTGCAAATATGGCAACGTGCATAGAGACATTTTTCTGACTTCGACACATACCTATCCGTTCAGACACCAGTACATTCCTGCAGGCACTGGTGTGCATAACAGTTCAAACACCAGTACATTCCTGCAGGCACTGGAGTGCATAACAGTTCTGACACCAGTACATTCCTGCAGGCACTGGTGTGCATAACATATTCAGCAGCCTAATACTCCTGTTGAAATTTTGTGGGAATATGGAGCATACCCCTCAAAATACGTTCAACAGGTGGTCGATCAGGTGCAGGTCCTGACTCGACAATTTAATGATTTGTCCATTAAAATGCACACCTCCCAGGCCGCTGGCGGAGCTCCCGCAGCAGCAGCACCTTCAGGGGTTAAGGAGCCGAAAGTAAATCTCCCGGATCGTTTTTCTGGAGATCGCTCGCAGTTCTTTTGTTTCAAGGAGAGCTGCAAGCTATACTTCCGGCTTAGGCCTCAGTCTTCTGGGTCGGAGATTCAGCGGGTGGGCATAGTGATTTCCTTGCTAAAAGGAGACCCACAGGTCTGGGCATATGGGTTGCAGCCTGACTGTCCATCGCTTAAAAGTGTTGATGCTTTTTTTACGGCACTGGGCATGTTGTATGATGACCCTGACAAGACGGCCTCAGCCGAGGTTCAGATTTCGATCCTTAAGCAAGGGCGAAGGCCAGTTGAGGTTTACTGTACGGAGTTTCGGAGGTTGGCCCATGATACCCAGTGGAATGACCCAGCCCTGAGACACCAGTACCGAAGAGGTCTTTCTAACCAGATAAAGGACCAACTGGTACAATATCCCTTGCCTGATAGCTTGGATCAGCTCATGCAGTTATCCATCCAGGTGGATAGACGGCTGAGAGAGCGTAGGCTTGAAAGGGAGACTGAGGTTTCCTTCTTTCCCAAGGGAACCTCAGACTCTGAGGAATTTTCCGAGGAGCCTATGCAGATTGGGGCTACCCGCCTCTCCTCGCGTGAGAAGACGCGGAGGAGACAGCAGGGGTTGTGTTTGTACTGTGGGAATAAAGGTCATGTGGTAGTATCATGCCCAGAAAAGCCGGAAAACTTCAGGGCCTGAGGGTGATGGGAAATATCCTGTCAGGCCAGAAGTCAGAATTTCCCAAGAAGACTTTTATCATTCCGGTGACCTTGAAGATCCTCGGTCAAACTGTCAAGACTGAGGCCTTTGTGGACAGTGGGGCCGACGGGGTTTTTATGGACCGCCAATTCGTCCTTAAACACTTTGTTCCCTTAGTACCCTTGGCATCGGAAATTGAGATTTGTGGGTTAAACGGGGAACCATTATCCCAAGGTAAAATTACCTCTTGCACTAGCCAGATTTCTTTGTTTATTGGAGCCACACACTCTGAAATATTGTCCTTTTATGTGACTGTCTGTACTTTTGCCCCATTGGTGTTGGGGTTACCCTGGTTAAGGGCCCACAATCCTCAATTTGACTGGGTCTCTGGGGAGATTCTTAGTTGGGGTACTGATTGTTTCAGGAGTTGCTTGAGCCTTCCAGTCAGGCTCTCGCAGCTAAGTTTGCCAGGATTGCCAGGGTGTTATGCAGATTTTGCGGACGTGTTCTCCAAAAAGGTTGCAGAGGTACTACCTCCCCATCGCCCCTATGACTGTGCCATTGATTTGTTGCCAAATGCTAAGCTTCCCAAGAGCAGGTTGTACTCCCTGTCACGTCCTGAGACTCAGGCTATGGCAGAGTACATTCAGGAGAACTTGGCTAAGGGATTTATCAGACCTTCACAGTCTCCAGTTGGGTCGGGGTTCTTCTTCGTGGGAAAAAAAGGATGGTTCGTTGCGACCCTGCATCGACTTCAGGGAACTGAACCGTATCACGATTAAAAACTCATACCCACTGCCTCTCATTTCGGTCTTGTTTGACCAGCTTCGTACTGCCACCATTTTTTCTAAGATTGACATACGCGGTGCGTACAATCTAATCCGAATAAGAGAGGGGGATGAATGGAAGACTGCCTTTAATACCCACTCAGGGCATTATGAATATTTGGTGATGCCTTTTGGGCTCTGTAATGCCCCGGCAGTCTTCCAGGATTTCATGAATGATGTGCTCAGGGAATATTTGGATAGATTCTTAGTTGTATACTTAGATGACATCCTAATCTTCTCCCATTCCCTGGAGGAACATCGGAAGCATGTACGCTTAGTCCTCCAGAAACTCAGAGACCACCGGCTTGGGGCGAAGCTGGAGAAGTGCGAATTTGAAGTTCAGCAAATCGCATTTCTAGGATATATTATCTCCCCAGAAGGTTTCCAAATGGAGGGTTCCAAGGTACAGGCAGTCCTGGATTGGGTGCAGCCCACTAGTTTGAAGGCGCTTCAGCGTTTCCTGGGCTTTGCGAATTTTTATAGACGATTTATCGCTGGATTTTCGTCTATAGTGGCGCCCTTGGTGGCACTCACTAAGAAAGGGGCGGATGTTGCTCACTGGTCTTGTGAGGCTAAAGCAGCTTTTGCCCGTCTCAAAAGGGCATTTGTATCGGCCAAGGTGCTGCGACACCCAGATCCAGAGCGTCCTTTTGTGGTGGAGGTGGATGCCTCTGAGATGGGTATTGGGGCAGTGCTTTCTCAGATGGGAGTGTCTGATAATCGCCTTCATCCCTGTGCTTACTTTTCCCGTAAATTTTCGCCTGCCGAGATGAATTATGACGTGGGTAACCGGGAATTGTTGGCTATTAAGGATGCAATCGAGGAGTGGAGACACTGGCTTGAGGGGGCTAAGTTTGTGGTCTCAATTCTCACCGACCATAAGAATCTGGCATATTTAGAGTCAGGGAAGCGTCTCAATGCCAGGCAGGCACGATGGGCTTTGTTTTTTGCTCGCTTTAATTTTTTGATAACATATCGCCCTGGATCAAAAAACATCAAGGCTGATGCGCTCTCGCGGAGTTTTGCTCCAATCCAGGAGACCACCGAGGAGCCATTGCCCATTGTGTCCCCATCATGTATTAAAGTGGGCATTACCCAGGACCTCTTATCATTAGTCCTTAGAGCACAGGAGCAGGCTCCTCCAGACCTTCCGGTAGGTCTTTTGTTTGTGCCTCCTAGGTTAAGACAGCGAGTGTTCCTGGAATTCCATTCCATGCAGGTCACCCGGGTATTGCCAGAACTCGGGAGTTGCTATCTAGGGCGGTGTGGTGGCCCTCGGTGGCTAAGGATGTGGATCAGTGGGTTTGGGCATGTGACATCTGTGCCCGAAATAAGACTCCTAGAGGGGTTCCTGTTGGCCCATTACATCCACTCTCTATCCCATCTAAGCCATGGACCCACATTTCAATGGATTTTGTGGTGGACTTGCCCAAATCCTCGGGACGACAGCCATCTGTGTTGTCGTTGACAGGTTTTCGAAGATGGCGCACTTCGTTCCACTGGTTGGGCTGCCATCGGCCAGACGCCTGTCTGAATTATTTATGCTGAATGTTGTGCGTCTCCACGGGTTGCCACTTGATGTGGTCTCTGACCGCGGATCCCAGTTTGTGGCCAGATTCTGGAGGGCATTTTGTTCCGATCTCCAGATTTCTGTAAGCTTGTCGTCAGGCTACCATCCGCAGTCTAATGGGCAGACTGAAAGGGTGAACCAGTCCTTAGAGCAGTTCCTCAGGTGTTATGTCTCCAAGTGTCAGACTGACTGGGTTGCTCATCTGTCCATGGCGGAGTTTGCCTATAACAACGCGGCTCACTCTGCTACAGGGATCTCTCCCTTCCTTTGTGTGTATGGGCATCATCCTAAGGCCAATTCTTTTGACCCCCTGGACTCCACGCCTGGTGGTTCCTCTGTGGTTTCGGTCCTTAGAGGTATTTGGCGGAAAGTGAAGAAAGCCCTTGTGTCTGTGTCATTAGTGACCAAAAGGGTTTTTGATAAGCGGAAAAGACCCTGCAGCTTCAAATTAGGAGACTTCGTCTGGTTGTCTACCAAGAATTTGAAGTTGAGACAGCCATCTCATAAATTAGGCCCCCGGTTCATCGGCCCTTATAAGATCACCAGGGTTATCAATCCGGTGGCATTTCAGTTAGATCTGCCCCGTTCTTTGGGTATCAATAAAACATTTCATTGTTCCCTTTTAAAACGGGCGATTAGTAATCCTTCTTCCAGTGGAAGACCTTCCCCTCTTCTGATACGTGGCCAGAGGGAGTTTGTTGTTGAAAGGATTCTTGACTCCAAGATGGTTCGGGGTCGGCTGTCATTTTTGGTGCACTGGAAGGGGTATGGCCCGGAGGATCGGTCGTGGGTGCGCAGTTGTGATCTTCATGCCCCTAGACTGATACGCTCTTTCTTCTCGCAGTTCCCCGATAAACCCGGTGGTAGGGGTTCTTTGACCCCTCGTCAGAGGGGGGGTACTGTTAGGGTCTCCTGCCCTGTGCTGCCACGTCGTCATGGCAACCGGGAGACAAGTGCTAGCGGAGTAACCTGAGCGCAGCTGATACTCCGGTTCGGGTCTTTTGCTGTGCAGTGGTTACAGGCTCTGTGCACGGCAGGGGATCCGGTGCTGGTTTTTGTGCTCACAGTCTGTGAGGTCTGAGTGGGGCGTGGACAGCACCTGCTTTATAAGGCCTCTTCTCAGGTTAAGCAGATGCTGCTGATTCTTTGTTGGTTAGTCAGTTCCTGAAAGTTAGCCAGTACTGTGTAGCTTTGTATTTGTTGTTGCTTACTGCAAATAGGCCTGGGGATTTGGTACTACACTCTGCCAATCCAGACCTAGCAGTAAGACTGGAGTCAGTCGTTTAGCTTGCTGGGGTTCTTTTACTACTCTGTGAACTTAGCAAGTTTGCGGCTGTATTCTAAGACTTGCCTGCCTAAATCCTGTCTCACTGTGCAAGGTGTCAGGTCTCAGTTTAGTGGCAGTAAGCTGAACCTGTGCACTGCAAGTGAGAATTAGGATTGTGGAGACTCTCCTTGTGTCTATCATTCCATCTCTGACCAAGGAGTTTACTGCCACACCCGTTGGTAACCCTTTAGGGTTTTGCTGTTGCCCTTAGCAACAGCATTTCGGGTTCTCTACGTATTAAAACACAACATCTTGCTTTTCCCATCTGAGCATTACTAATACTAGGGAGACACCCAGTTCCTTAGCCTCTGGGCTTCTCTGTTCACTTTGTGTGTATTTTGTTACCCTATCACCTTCTGTGTACGTAATGTCATATTTCCCAGTCTGTCTGTGAGTTCATTTGTTTTGCATACCTATCCGTTCAGACACCAGTACATACCTGCAGGCACTGGTGTGCATAACAGTTCAAACACCAGTACATTCCTGCAGGCACTGGGGTGCATAACAGTTCTGACACCAGTACATTCCTGCAGGCACTGGTGTGCATAACATATTCAGCAGCCTAATACTCCTGTTGAAATTTTGTGGGAATATGGAGCATACCCCTCAAAATACGTTGCAACAGGTGGTCGATCAGGTGCAGGTCCTGACTCGACAATTTAATGATTTGTCCATTAAAATGCACACCTCCCAGGCCGCTGGCGGAGCTCCCGCAGCAGCAGCACCTTCAGGGGTTAAGGAGCCGAAAGTAAATCTCCCGGATCGTTTTTCTGGAGATCGCTCGCAGTTCTTTTGTTTCAAGGAGAGCTGCAAGCTATACTTCCGGCTTAGGCCTCAGTCTTCTGGGTCGGAGATTCAGCGGGTGGGCATAGTGATTTCCTTGCTAAAAGGAGACCCACAGGTCTGGGCATATGGGTTGCAGCCTGACTGTCCATCGCTTAAAAGTGTTGATGCTTTTTTTACGGCACTGGGCATGTTGTATGATGACCCTGACAAGACGGCCTCAGCCGAGGTTCAGATTTCGATCCTTAAGCAAGGGCGAAGGCCAGTTGAGGTTTACTGTACGGAGTTTCGGAGGTTGGCCCATGATACCCAGTGGAATGACCCAGCCCTGAGACACCAGTACCGAAGAGGTCTTTCTAACCAGATAAAGGACCAACTGGTACAATATCCCTTGCCTGATAGCTTGGATCAGCTCATGCAGTTATCCATCCGGGTGGATAGACGGCTGAGAGAGCGTAGGCTTGAAAGGGAGACTGAGATTTCCTTCTTTCCCAAGGGAACCTCAGACTCTGAGGAATTTTCCGAGGAGCCTATGCAGATTGGGGCTACCCGCCTCTCCTCGCGTGAGAAGACACGGAGGAGACAGCAGGGGTTGTGTTTGTACTGTGGGAATAAAGGTCATGTGGTAGTATCATGCCCAGAAAAGCCGGAAAACTTCAGGGCCTGAGGGTGATGGGAAATATCCTGTCAGGCCAGAAGTCAGAATTTCCCAAGAAGACTTTTATCATTCCGGTGACCTTGAAGATCCTCAGTCAAACTGTCAAGACTGAGGCCTTTGTGGACAGTGGGGCCGACGGGGTTTTTATGGACCGCGAATTCGTCCTTAAACACTCTGTTCCCTTAGTACCCTTGGCATCGGAAATTGAGATTTGTGGGTTAAACGGGGAACCATTATCCCAAGGTAAAATTACCTCTTGCACTAGCCAGATTTCTTTGTTTATTGGAGCCACACACTCTGAAAAATTGTCCTTTTATGTGACTGTCTGTACTTTTGCCCCATTGGTGTTGGGGTTACCCTGGTTAAGGGCCCACAATCCTCAATTTGACTGGGTCTCTGGGGAGATTCTTAGTTGGGGTACTGATTGTTTCAGGAGTTGCTTGAGCCTTCCAGTCAGGCTCTCGCAGCTAAGTTTGCCAGGATTGCCAGGGTGTTATGCAGATTTTGCGGACGTGTTCTCCAAAAAAGTTGCAGAGGTACTACCTCCCCATCGCCCCTATGACTGTGCCATTGATTTGTTGCCAAATGCTAAGCTTCCCAAGAGCAGGTTGTACTCCCTGTCACGTCCTGAGACTCAGGCTATGGCAGAGTACATTCAGGAGAACTTGGCTAAGGGATTTATCAGACCTTCACAGTCTCCAGTTGGGTCGGGGTTCTTCTTCGTGGGTAAAAAGGACGGTTCGTTGCGACCCTGCATCGACTTCAGGGAACTGAACCGTATCACAATTAAAAACTCATACCCACTGCCTCTCATTTCGGTCTTGTTTGACCAGCTTCGTACTGCCACCATTTTTTCGAAGATTGACATACGCGGTGCGTACAATCTAATCCAAATAAGAGAGGGGGATGAATGGAAGACTGCCTTTAATACCCACTCAGGGCATTATGAATATTTGGTGATGCCTTTTGGGCTCTGTAATGCCCCGGCAGTCTTCCAGGATTTCATGAATGATGTGCTCAGGGAATATTTGGATAGATTCTTAGTTGTATACTTAGATGACATCCTAATCTTCTCCCATTCCCTGGAGGAACATCGGAAGCATGTACGCTTAGTCCTCCAGAAACTCAGAGACCACCGGCTTGGGGCGAAGCTGGAGAAGTGCGAATTTGAAGTTCAGCAAATCGCATTTCTAGGATATATTATCTCCCCAGAAGGTTTCCAAATGGAGGGTTCCAAGGTACAGGCAGTCCTGGATTGGGTGCAGCCCACTAGTTTGAAGGCGCTTCAGCGTTTCCTGGGCTTTGCGAATTTTTATAGACGATTTATCGCTGGATTTTCGTCTATAGTGGCGCCCTTGGTGGCACTCACTAAGAAAGGGGCGGATGTTGCTCACTGGTCTTGTGAGGCTAAAGCAGCTTTTGCCCGTCTCAAAAGGGCATTTGTATCGGCCAAGGTGCTGCGACACCCAGATCCAGAGCGTCCTTTTGTGGTGGAGGTGGATGCCTCTGAGATGGGTATTGGGGCAGTGCTTTCTCAGATGGGAGTGTCTGATAATCGCCTTCATCCCTGTGCTTACTTTTCCCGTAAATTTTCGCCTGCCGAGATGAATTATGACGTGGGTAACCGGGAATTGTTGGCTATTAAGGATGCAATCGAGGAGTGGAGACACTGGCTTGAGGGGGCTAAGTTTGTGGTCTCAATTCTCACCGACCATAAGAATCTGGCATATTTAGAGTCAGGGAAGCGTCTCAATGCCAGGCAGGCACGATGGGCTTTGTTTTTTGCTCGCTTTAATTTTTTGATAACATATCGCCCTGGATCAAAAAACATCAAGGCTGATGCGCTCTCGCGGAGTTTTGCTCCAATCCAGGAGACCACCGAGGAGCCATTGCCCATTGTGTCCCCATCATGTATTAAAGTGGGCATTACCCAGGACCTCTTATCATTAGTCCTTAGAGCACAGGAGCAGGCTCCTCCAGACCTTCCGGTAGGTCTTTTGTTTGTGCCTCCTAGGTTAAGACAGCGAGTGTTCCTGGAATTCCATTCCATGCAGGTCACCCGGGTATTGCCAGAACTCGGGAGTTGCAATCTAGGGCGGTGTGGTGGCCCTCGGTGGCTAAGGATGTGGATCAGTGGGTTTGGGCATGTGACATCTGTGCCCGAAATAAGACTCCTAGAGGGGTTCCTGTTGGCCCATTACATCCACTCTCTATCCCATCTAAGCCATGGACCCACATTTCAATGGATTTTGTGGTGGACTTGCCCAAATCCTCGGGATGACAGCCATCTGTGTTGTCGTTGACAGGTTTTCGAAGATGGCGCACTTCGTTCCACTGGTTGGGCTGCCATCGGCCAGATGCCTGTCTGAATTATTTATGCTGAATGTTGTGCGTCTCCACGGGTTGCCACTTGATGTGGTCTCTGACCGCGGATCCCAGTTTGTGGCCAAATTCTGGAGGGCATTTTGTTCCGATCTCCAGATTTCTGTAAGCTTGTCGTCAGGCTACCATCCGCAGTCTAATGGGCAGACTGAAAGGGTGAACCAGTCCTTAGAGCAGTTCCTCAGGTGTTATGTCTCCAAGTGTCAGACTGACTGGGTTGCTCATCTGTCCATGGCGGAGTTTGCCTATAACAACGCGGCTCACTCTGCTACAGGGATCTCTCCCTTCCTTTGTGTGTATGGGCATCATCCTAAGGCCAATTCTTTTGACCCCCTGGACTCCACGCCTGGTGGTTCCTCTGTGGTTTCGGTCCTTAGAGGTATTTGGCGGAAAGTGAAGAAAGCCCTTGTGTCTGTGTCATTAGTGACCAAAAGGGTTTTTGATAAGCGGAAAAGACCCTGCAGCTTCAAATTAGGAGACTTCGTCTGGTTGTCTACCAAGAATTTGAAGTTGAGACAGCCATCTCATAAATTAGGCCCCCGGTTCATCGGCCCTTATAAGATCACCAGGGTTATCAATCCGGTGGCATTTCAGTTAGATCTGCCCCGTTCTTTGGGTATCAATAAAACATTTCATTGTTCCCTTTTAAAACGGGCGATTAGTAATCCTTCTTCCAGTGGAAGACCTTCCCCTCTTCTGATACGTGGCCAGAGGGAGTTTGTTGTTGAAAGGATTCTTGACTCCAAGATGGTTCGGGGTCGGCTGTCATTTTTGGTGCACTGGAAGGGGTATGGCCCGGAGGATCGGTCGTGGGTGCGCAGTTGTGATCTTCATGCCCCTAGACTGATACGCTCTTTCGTCTCGCAGTTCCCCGATAAACCCGGTGGTAGGGGTTCTTTGACCCCTCGTCAGAGGGGGGGTACTGTTAGGGTCTCCTGCCCTGTGCTGCCACGTCGTCATGGCAACCGGGAGACAAGTGCTAGCGGAGTAACCTGAGCGCAGCTGATACTCCGGTTCGGGTCTTTTGCTGTGCAGTGGTTACAGGCTCTGTGCACGGCAGGGGATCCGGTGCTGGTTTTTGTGCTCACAGTCTGTGAGGTCTGAGTGGGGCGTGGACAGCACCTGCTTTATAAGGCCTCTTCTCAGGTTAAGCAGATGCTGCTGATTCTTTGTTGGTTAGTCAGTTCCTGAAAGTTAGCCAGTACTGTGTAGCTTTGTATTTGTTGTTGCTTACTGCAAATAGGCCTGGGGATTTGGTACTACACTCTGCCAATCCAGACCTAGCAGTAAGACTGGAGTCAGTCGTTTAGCTTGCTGGGGTTCTTTTACTACTCTGTGAACTTAGCAAGTTTGCGGCTGTATTCTAAGACTTGCCTGCCTAAATCCTGTCTCACTGTGCAAGGTGTCAGGTCTCAGTTTAGTGGCAGTAAGCTGAACCTGTGCACTGCAAGTGAGAATTAGGATTGTGGAGACTCTCCTTGTGTCTATCATTCCATCTCTGACCAAGGAGTTTACTGCCACACCCGTTGGTAACCCTTTAGGGTTTTGCTGTTGCCCTTAGCAACAGCATTTCGGGTTCTCTACGTATTAAAACACAACATCTTGCTTTTCCCATCTGAGCATTACTAATACTAGGGAGACACCCAGTTCCTTAGCCTCTGGGCTTCTCTGTTCACTTTGTGTGTATTTTGTTACCCTATCACCTTCTGTGTACGTAATGTCATATTTCCCAGTCTGTCTGTGAGTTCATTTGTTTTGCATACCTATCCGTTCAGACACCAGTACATACCTGCAGGCACTGGTGTGCATAACAGTTCAAACACCAGTACATTCCTGCAGGCACTGGAGTGCATAACAGTTCTGACACCAGTACATTCCTGCAGGCACTGGTGTGCATAACATATTCAGCAGCCTAATACTCCTGTTGAAATTTTGTGGGAATATGGAGCATACCCCTCAAAATACGTTGCAACAGGTGGTCGATCAGGTGCAGGTCCTGACTCGACAATTTAATGATTTGTCCATTAAAATGCACACCTCCCAGGCCGCTGGCGGAGCTCCCGCAGCAGCAGCACCTTCAGGGGTTAAGGAGCCGAAAGTAAATCTCCCGGATCGTTTTTCTGGAGATCGCTCGCAGTTCTTTTGTTTCAAGGAGAGCTGCAAGCTATACTTCCGGCTTAGGCCTCAGTCTTCTGGGTCGGAGATTCAGCGGGTGGGCATAGTGATTTCCTTGCTAAAAGGAGACCCACAGGTCTGGGCATATGGGTTGCAGCCTGACTGTCCATCGCTTAAAAGTGTTGATGCTTTTTTTACGGCACTGGGCATGTTGTATGATGACCCTGACAAGACGGCCTCAGCCGAGGTTCAGATTTCGATCCTTAAGCAAGGGCGAAGGCCAGTTGAGGTTTACTGTACGGAGTTTCGGAGGTTGGCCCATGATACCCAGTGGAATGACCCAGCCCTGAGACACCAGTACCGAAGAGGTCTTTCTAACCAGATAAAGGACCAACTGGTACAATATCCCTTGCCTGATAGCTTGGATCAGCTCATGCAGTTATCCATCCGGGTGGATAGACGGCTGAGAGAGCGTAGGCTTGAAAGGGAGACTGAGATTTCCTTCTTTCCCAAGGGAACCTCAGACTCTGAGGAATTTTCCGAGGAGCCTATGCAGATTGGGGCTACCCGCCTCTCCTCGCGTGAGAAGACGCGGAGGAGACAGCAGGGGTTGTGTTTGTACTGTGGGAATAAAGGTCATGTGGTAGTATCATGCCCAGAAAAGCCGGAAAACTTCAGGGCCTGAGGGTGATGGGAAATATCCTGTCAGGCCAGAAGTCAGAATTTCCCAAGAAGACTTTTATCATTCCGGTGACCTTGAAGATCCTCGGTCAAACTGTCAAGACTGAGGCCTTTGTGGACAGTGGGGCCGACGGGGTTTTTATGGACCGCCAATTCGTCCTTAAACACTCTGTTCCCTTAGTACCCTTGGCATCGGAAATTGAGATTTGTGGGTTAAACGGGGAACCATTATCCCAAGGTAAAATTACCTCTTGCACTAGCCAGATTTCTTTGTTTATTGGAGCCACACACTCTGAAAAATTGTCCTTTTATGTGACTGTCTGTACTTTTGCCCCATTGGTGTTGGGGTTACCCTGGTTAAGGGCCCACAATCCTCAATTTGACTGGGTCTCTGGGGAGATTCTTAGTTGGGGTACTGATTGTTTCAGGAGTTGCTTGAGCCTTCCAGTCAGGCTCTCGCAGCTAAGTTTGCCAGGATTGCCAGGGTGTTATGCAGATTTTGCGGACGTGTTCTCCAAAAAAGTTGCAGAGGTACTACCTCCCCATCGCCCCTATGACTGTGCCATTGATTTGTTGCCAAATGCTAAGCTTCCCAAGAGCAGGTTGTACTCCCTGTCACGTCCTGAGACTCAGGCTATGGCAGAGTACATTCAGGAGAACTTGGCTAAGGGATTTATCAGACCTTCACAGTCTCCAGTTGGGTCGGGGTTCTTCTTCGTGGGTAAAAAGGACGGTTCGTTGCGACCCTGCATCGACTTCAGGGAACTGAACCGTATCACGATTAAAAACTCATACCCACTGCCTCTCATTTCGGTCTTGTTTGACCAGCTTCGTACTGCCACCATTTTTTCTAAGATTGACCTACGCGGTGCGTACAATCTAATCCGAATAAGAGAGGGGGATGAATGGAAGACTGCCTTTAATACCCACTCAGGGCATTATGAATATTTGGTGATGCCTTTTGGGCTCTGTAATGCCCCGGCAGTCTTCCAGGATTTCATGAATGATGTGCTCAGGGAATATTTGGATAGATTCTTAGTTGTATACTTAGATGACATCCTAATCTTCTCCCATTCCCTGGAGGAACATCGGAAGCATGTACGCTTAGTCCTCCAGAAACTCAGAGACCACCGGCTTGGGGCGAAGCTGGAGAAGTGCAAATTTGAAGTTCAGCAAATCGCATTTCTAGGATATATTATCTCCCCAGAAGGTTTCCAAATGGAGGGTTCCAAGGTACAGGCAGTCCTGGATTGGGTGCAGCCCACTAGTTTGAAGGCGCTTCAGCGTTTCCTGGGCTTTGCAAATTTTTATAGACAATTTATCGCTGGATTTTCGTCTATAGTGGCGCCCTTGGTGACACTCACTAAGAAAGGGGTGGATGTTGCTCACTGGTCTTGTGAGGCTAAAGCGGCTTTTGCCCGTCTCAAAAGGGCATTTGTATCGGCCAAGGTGCTGCGACACCCAGATCCAGAGCGTCCTTTTGTGGTGGAGGTGGATGCCTCTGAGATGGGTATTAAGGCAGTGCTTTCTCAGATGGGAGTGTCTGATAATCGCCTTCATCCCTGTGCTTACTTTTCCCGTAAATTTTCGCCTGCCGAGATGAATTATGACGTGGGTAACCGGGAATTGTTGGCTATTAAGGATGCACTCGAGGAGTGGAGACACTGGCTTGAGGGGGCTAAGTTTGTGGTCTCAATTCTCACCGACCATAAGAATCTGGCATATTTAGAGTCAGGGAAGCGTCTCAATGCCAGGCAGGCACGATGGGCTTTGTTTTTTGCTCGCTTTAATTTTTTGATAACATATCGCCCTGGATCAAAAAACATCAAGGCTGATGCGCTCTCGCAGAGTTTTGCTCCAATCCAGGAGACCACCGAGGAGCCATTGCCCATTGTGTCCCCATCATGTATTAAAGTGGGCATTACCCAGGACCTCTTATCATTAGTCCTTAGAGCACAGGAGCAGGCTCCTCCAGACCTTCCGGTAGGTCTTTTGTTTGTGCCTCCTAGGTTAAGACAGCGAGTGTTCCTGGAATTCCATGCCAAGAAGTCGGCAGGTCACCCGGGTATTGCCAGAACTCGGGAGTTGCTATCTAGGGCGGTGTGGTGGCCCTCGGTGGCTAAGGATGTGGATCAGTGGGTTCGGGCATGTGACATCTGTGCCCGAAATAAGACTCCTAGAGGGGTTCCTGTTGGCCCATTACATCCACTCTCTATCCCATCTAAGCCATGGACCCACATTTCAATGGATTTTGTGGTGGACTTGCCCAAATCCTCGGGGATGACAGCCATCTGTGTTGTCGTTGACAGGTTTTCGAAGATGGCGCACTTCGTTCCACTGGTTGGGCTGCCATCGGCCAGACGCCTGTCTGAATTATTTATGCTGCATGTTGTGCATCTCCACGGGTTGCCACTTGATGTGGTCTCTGACCGCGGATCCCAGTTTGTGGCCAAATTCTGGAGGGCATTTTGTTCCGATCTCCAGATTTCTGTCAGCTTGTCGTCAGGCTACCATCCGCAGTCTAATGGGCAGACTGAAAGGGTGAACCAGTCCTTAGAGCAGTTCCTCAGGTGTTATGTCTCCAAGTGTCAGACTGACTGGGTTGCTCATCTGTCCATGGCGGAGTTTGCCTATAACAACGCGGCTCACTCTGCTACAGGGATCTCTCCCTTCCTTTGTGTGTATGGGCATCATCCTAAGGCCAATTCTTTTGACCCCCTGGATTCCACGCCTGGTGGTTCCTCTGTGGTTTCGGTCCTTAGAGGTATTTGGCGGAAAGTGAAGAAAGCCCTTGTGTCTGTGTCATTAGTGACCAAAAGGGTTTTTGATAAGCGGAAAAGACCCTGCAGCTTCAAATTAGGAGACTTCGTCTGGTTGTCTACCAAGAATTTGAAGTTGAGACAGCCATCTCATAAATTAGGCCCCCGGTTCATCGGCCCTTATAAGATCACCAGGGTTATCAATCCGGTGGTATTTCAGTTAGATCTGCCCCGTTCTTTGGGTATCAATAAAACATTTCATTGTTCCCTTTTAAAACGGGCGATTAGTAATCCTTCTTCCAGTGGAAGACCTTCCCCTCTTCTGATACGTGGCCAGAGGGAGTTTGTTGTTGAAAGGATTCTTGACTCCAAGATGGTTCGGGGTCGGCTGTCATTTTTGGTGCACTGGAAGGGGTATGGCCCGGAGGAGTGGTCGTGGGTGCGCAGTTGTGATCTTCATGCCCCTAGACTGATACGCTCTTTCTTCTCGCAGTTCCCCGATAAACCCGGTGGTAGGGGTTCTTTGACCCCTCGTCAGAGGGGGGGTACTGTTAGGGTCTCCTGCCGTGTGCTGCCACGTCGTCATGGCAACCGGGAGACAAGTGCTAGCGGAGTAACCTGAGCGCAGCTGATACTCCGGTTCGGGTCTTTTGCTGTGCAGTGGTTACAGGCTCTGTGCACGGCAGGGGATCCGGTGCTGGTTTTTGTGCTCACAGTCTGTGAGGTCTGAGTGGGGCGTGGACAGCACCTGCTTTATAAGGCCTCTTCTCAGGTTAAGCAGATGCTGCTGATTCTTTGTTGGTTAGTCAGTTCCTGAAAGTTAGCCAGTACTGTGTAGCTTTGTATTTGTTGTTGCTTACTGCAAATAGGCCTGGGGATTTGGTACTACACTCTGCCAATCCAGACCTAGCAGTAAGACTGGAGTCAGTCGTTTAGCTTGCTGGGGTTCTTTTACTACTCTGTGAATTTAGCAAGTTTGCGACTGTATTCTAAGACTTGCCTGCCTAAATCATGTCTCACTGTGCAAGGTGTCAGGTCTCAGTTTAGTGGCAGTAAGCTGAACCTGTGCACTGCAAGTGAGAATTAGGATTGTGGAGACTCTCCTTGTGTCTATCATTCCATCTCTGACCAAGGAGTTTACTGCCACACCCGTTGGTAACCCTTTAGGGTTTTGCTGTTGCCCTTAGCAACAGCATTTCGGGTTCTCTACGTATTAAAACACAACATCTTGCTTTTCCCATCTGAGCATTACTAATACTAGGGAGACACCCAGTTCCTTAGCCTCTGGGCTTCTCTGTTCACTTTGTGTGTATTTTGTTACCCTATCAGCTTCTGTGTACGTAATGTCATATTTCCCAGTCTGTCTGTGAGTTCATTTGTTTTGCATACCTATCCGTTCAGACACCAGTACATTCCTGCAGGCACTGGTGTGCATAACAGTTCAAACACCAGTACATTCCTGCAGGCACTGGAGTGCATAACAGTTCTGACACCAGTACATTCCTGCAGGCACTGGTGTGCATAACACCAGCACACACAGCACCCCCGTAGGCAGTTATTATGATAAATGCCTGGCGCTGACTGAGTAACCTTAATAGATTAAACAGTGAATAACACCCCACCCCCCCCTCTGGTACCGCAGAGGATAACTGGAGTTATGTGGAGAGCAGCGCTTCCTGTCAGTGTCTCTGTAGTGTGATCTGCAGGGAGAAAATGGCGCTGGTGAGTGCTGGATCTGCTCTGAGGAGAAGCCTCGCCCCCTGTAATGGCACGTCTTTCCATATTTGTTCTTTTATACTGGCCTGAGGTGTGTTTGTTGCTAACAGTGGGATTAGCCCGTTAGCTTAGATGGCCAGTGTTAGGGTATTGCGATGGCCCAGGGCGCCCCATACAGCACCGCACAACTGTACCTCTGAGCCCTCCGGAGCCCAGCATCAGCGCTGCACTCCCACCCTAGTTCCGCCATTCCCGCCGGCGCCTCGCTTACCGGGGTGCCGGCGTCATACTCACAACCGCATCTTCTGGCTCTGTTAGGGGGTGGCAGCATGCTGCGGATGCGAGCGGTCGCCTCGGGTGCTTGCGATCATCACCCTCAGGAGCTCAGTGTCCTGTCAGTGGAGATAGGAGCCATTAACATCAAGGCTTAGATTCTACTCCCCTCTAAGTCCAACGAAGCAGGGAGGCTGTTGCCAGCAGCCTCCCTGTACCTAACAGCTCTTAAAAAATAATAAAACTAGAAAAGCCCCTAGGAGCTCCCCTAGCTGTGACCGGCTCCACCGGGCACATTTTCTAAACTGAGTCTGGTAGGAGGGGCATAGAGGGAGGATCCAGCCCACACTATTAAACTCTTAAAGTGCCCATGGCTCCCAAGGGACCCGTCTATACCCCATGGTACTAATGTGTAGCTCAGCATCCTCTAGGACGTAAGAGAAATAGAGGATGTTCTACCCCCTTTGTCTCACTCTCTGTCTTAAGTCTTATTATTCCTCCATTTGATTTTCTCCTTTCACTTGCTGTATATACTTAAAAAAGTTTTGCCCCCTTTATCTACTGACTGGCCCATTTTCTCCTCAGCTTGTGCCTTTGCACGCCTCACCACTTTCTTAGCCTCCTTCCATCTGGCAAGATACACCTCTTTGTAATTACTATTTTAAGTCTGCTTAGATCTCCTAAAGGCCATCTTTTCACACTAGTTGATAACTCTTCTGTGAACCACATTGGCTTCCTTTTCATGGTGCTTTTTCTAACCCTAACCCTGTGTTATAATCCAATTCCTCGCTTTTGAGTTTATTTAGCAGTCTGCGATGTGGGACAAATGCCTTACTAAAGTCTAGATATGCTACATCTACAGACCCCCAAGATCTATTATTGTAGTCACAGAGTCAAAAAAGTCAAGAAGATTTGTTTGGCATGATCTACCACCAGTAAATCCATGCTGTTTTGGATCCTGTAAATTGTTTAATTTAAGATATTCCCCTACTCTTTCTTTTAATAGTGTTTCCATGACTTTCCCTACTACTGATGTAAGGCTTACTGGTCTGTAGTTACTTGCTTCTTCCTTGCTTTATAAATTTGGATGGAGGCTGCGCTCACAAGAGGAAGAGATGCTAACGAGTGCTGCTGGACCTGGAGGCGTCCTACCTCCTGTGCTGGAATTTGTAATTTGGAATGGTCAGCGCGCTCATTAGGGGAAAATGAGAGAGAGGGGGAGAAAAGGGGATGTTGTGGAATAGGATGTTGCTATAGATATGTAGATGTGTTAGACTGTTTGCGTATGAATATATGTTTACAGCAAAGATGAATCTAATGGTGGTTTCTAAACATGCACTTTATTATGGTATATTAAGGTCAGCAACCTTCTTGCAATAATTTAATGGTTCCTTATCCCACCCTTCCTACACCACTGTCAGGTGTGTCCTGCAGACTACCCTTTGCAAGGTATACCTTACTAATGGTATACCAAAATGGACCCCAGCTCAGGTAAATGTCAGGTGTGCCCTGCGGGTCACCTTTACCATAGGTGTGGTGGGTGCCTATGTGCCCTCTGAAGCTGTGTCCTAATAGAATGTTTGGGGGTTATGACCAGTGCGGCGTCCCGCCTGTCAGTCCCCTCTCATGTGCGGCGCTGAGTTGTAGGGTCGTAGGCTATGTGTCACACACTTACTGCCGGGAGCAGGTCCCTGCCTGCCGCCGGTGACCGCGTCTCTTCCTTCCAAAACCTCAGGCCTTGATCCTCTTCGTCCGTGTCCTCCGTCTCCTTTGGTCCGCGCGCTTCTCCAGCAGCCGCCGGTCTCCTCCGTCCACGGGTCCCGTTCTACCACTTCCTGGTTCGCGCGTCACGTGCAATGTCACGTGAGCGCTCTGTCTGTAGTGAATGCCGCTGTATTCCCTTCTCCGGCCACGAGGCTGAAGTTAGCTTCTTATTCGCCCAGCTTCTTATTCACTTCTTATTCACTTCTTATTCGGCTCCAGCTTCTTATTCACTTCTTATTCGGCTCCAGCTTCTTATTCAGAAATTATTATATTAAAATAAATTAAATAAGGATAGATCACTAAGTTAACATTGCATAAACTTCAAATAGTGTCCCTTACACCAATTTACATGACATTTTGCAATAAACAAAAATTATTTAGGCATGAAAATGGTGGTAAAGCGGGCACAGACACCAGATTTCATCATTTTGAATAAGAAGCTGTAGCTGTGCAAGGGATAAACAGCATTGGTCAAAAGATTTGACACTTGAACCTCACACAGTGTGGTCACTTACATATCACCCACTTGCAGTTTGTCTTGACCAACAAGCATTTGGGCATGAAAATGGTGGTAAAGCGGGCACAGACACCAGATTTCATCATTTTGAATAAGAAGCTGTAGCTGTGCAAGGGTTAAACAGCGTTGGTCAAAAGATTTGACACTTGAAACTCACACAGTGTGGTCACTTACATATCACCCACTTGCAGTTTGTCTTGACCAACAAGCATTTGGGCATGAAAATGGTGGTAAAGCGGGCACAGACACCAGATTTCATCATTTTGAATAAGAAGCTGTAGCTGTGCAAGGGTTAAACAGCGTTGGTCAACAGATTTGACACTTGAAACTCACACAGGGTGGTCACTTACATATCACCCACTTGCAGTTTGTCTTGACCAACAAGCATTTGGGCAAGAAAATGGTGGTAAAGCGGGCACAGACACCAGATTTTATCATTTTGAATAAGAAGCTGTAGCTGTGCAACGGTTAAACAGCGTTGGTCAAAAGATTTGACACTTGAAACTCACACAGGGTGGTCACTTACATATCACCCACTTGCAGTTTGTCTTGACCAACAAGCATTTGGACATGAAAATGGTGGTAAAGCGGGCACAGACACCAGATTTCATCATTTTGAATAAGAAGCTGTAGCTGTGCAAGGGTTAAACAGCGTTGGTCAAAAGATTTGACACTTGAAACTCACACAGGGTGGTCACTTACATATCACCCACTTGCAGTTTGTCTTGACCAACAAGCATTTGGGCATGAAAATGGTGGTAAAGTGGGCACAGACACCAGATTTCATCATTTTGAATAAGAAGCTGTAGCTGTGCAAGGGTTAAACAGCGTTGGTCAAAATATTTGACACTTGAAACTCACACAGGGTGGTCACTTACATATCACCCACTTGCAGTTTGTCTTGACCAACAAGCATTTGGGCATGAAAATGGTGGTAAAGCGGGCACAGACACCAGATTTCATCATTTTGAATAAGAAGCTGTAGCTGTGCAAGGGTTAAACAGCATTGGTCAAAAGATTTGACACTTGAAACTCACACAGGGTGGTCACTTACATACCACCCACTTGCAGTTTGTCTTGACCAACAAGCATTTGGGCATGAAAATGGTGGTAAAGCGGGCACAGACACCAGATTTTATCATTTTGAATAAGAAGCTGTAGCTGTGCAAGGGTTAAACAGCGTTGGTCAAAAGATTTGACACTTGAAACTCACACAGGGTGGTCACTTACATATCACCCACTTGCAGTTTGTCTTGACCAACAAGCATTTGGGCATGAAAATGGTGGTAAAGCGGGCACAGACACCAGATTTCATCATTTTGAATAAGAAGCTGTAGCTGTGCAAGGGTTAAACAGCGTTGGTCAAAAGATTTGACACATGAAACTCACACAGTGTGGTCACTTACACATCACCCACTTGCAGTTTGTCTTGACCAACAAGCATTTGGGCATGAAAATGGTGGTAAAGCGGGCACAGACACCAGATTTTATCATTTTGAATAAGAAGCTGTAGCTGTGCAAGGGTTAAACAGCGTTGGTCAAAAGATTTGACACTTGAAACTCACACAGGGTGGTCACTTACATATCACCCACTTGCAGTTTGTCTTGACCAACAAGCATTTGGGCATGAAAATGGTGGTAAAGCGGGCACAGACACCAGATTTCATCATTTTGAATAAGAAGCTGTAGCTGTGCAAGGGTTAAACAGCGTTGGTCAAAAGATTTGACACATGAACCTCACACAGTGTGGTCACTTACACATCACCCACTTGCAGTTTGTCTTAACCAACAAGCATTTGGGCATGAAAATGGTGGTAAAGCGGGCACAGACACCAGATTTCATCATTTTGAATAAGAAGCTGTAGTTGTGCAAGGGTTAAACAGCGTTGGTCAACAGATTTGACACTTGAACCTCACACAGGGTGGTCACTTACATATCACCCACTTGCAGTTTGTCTTGACCAACAAGCATTTGGGCATGAAAATGGTGGTAAAGCGGGCACAGACACCAGATTTTATCATATTGAATAAGAAGCTGTAGCTGTGCAAGGGTTAAACAGCGTTGGTCAAAAGATTTGACACTTGAAACTCACACAGGGTGGTCACTTACATATCACCCACTTGCAGTTTGTCTTGACCAACAAGCATTTGGGCATGAAAATGGTGGTAAAGCGGGCACAGACACCAGATTTCATCATTTTGAATAAGAAGCTGTAGCTGTGCAAGGGTTAAACAGCGTTGCTCAAAAGATTTGACACTTGAACCTCACACAGGGTGGTCACTTACATATCACCCACTTGCAGTTTGTCTTGACCAACAAGCATTTGGGCATGAAAATGGTGGTAAAGCGGGCACAGACACCAGATTTCATCATTTTGAATAAGAAGCTGTAGCTGTGCAAGGGTTAAACAGCGTTGGTCAAAAGATTTGACACTTGAAACTCACACAGGGTGGTCACTTACATATCACCCACTTGCAGTTTGTCTTGACCAACGAGCATTTGGGCATGAAAATGGTGGCAAGGCGGGCACAGACACCAGATTTCATCATTTTGAATAAGAAGCTGTAGTTGTGCAAGGGTTAAACAGCGTTGGTCAAAAGATTTGACACTTGAACCTCACACAGGGTGGTCACTTACATATCACCCACTTGCAGTTTGTCTTGACCAACAAGCATTTGGGCATGAAAATGGTGGTAAAGCGGGCACAGACACCAGATTTCATCATTTTGAATAAGAAGCTGTAGCTGTGCAAGGGTTAAACAGCGTTGGTCAAAAGATTTGACACTTGAAACTCACACAGGGTGGTCACTTACATATCACTCACTTGCAGTTTGTCTTGACCAACAAGCATTTGGGCATGAAAATGGTGGTAAAGCGGGCACAGACACCAGATTTCATCATTTTGAATAAGAAGCTGTAGCTGTGCAAGGGTTAAACAGCGTTGGTCAAAAGATTTGACACTTGAAACTCACACAGTGTGGTCACTTACATATCACCCACTTGCAGTTTGTCTTGACCAACAAGCATTTGGGCATGAAAATGGTGGTATAGTGGGCACAGACACCAGATTTCATCATTTTGAATAAGAAGCTGTAGCTGTGCAAGGGTTAAACAGCGTTGGTCAACAGGTTTGACACTTGAAACTCACACAGGGTTGTCACTTACATATCACCCACTTGCAGTTTGTCTTGACCAACAAGCATTTGGGCATGAAAATGGTGGCAAGGCGGGCACAGACACCAGATTTCATCATTTTGAATAAGAAGCTGTAGTTGTGCAAGGGTTAAACAGCGTTGGTCAACAGATTTGACACTTGAAACTCACAAAGAGTGGTCACTTACATATCACCCACTTGCAGTTTGTCTTGACCAACAAGCATTTGGGCATGAAAATGGTGGTAAAGCGGGCACAGACACCAGATTTCATCATTTTGAATAAGAAGCTGTAGTTGTGCAAGGGTTAAACAGCGTTGGTCAACAGATTTGACACTTGAAACTCACACAGGGTGGTCACTTACATATCACCCACTTGCAGTTTGTCTTGACCAACAAGCATTTGGGCATGAAAATGGTGGTAAAGCGGGCACAGACACCAGATTTCATCATTTTGAATAAGAAGCTGTAGTTGTGCAAGGGTTAAACAGCGTTGGTCAAAAGATTTGACACTTGAAACTCACACAGGGTGGTCACTTACATATCACCCACTTGCAGTTTGTCTTGACCAACAAGCATTTGGGCATGAAAATGGTGGTAAAGCGGGCACAGACACCAGATTTCATCATTTTGAATAAGAAGCTGTAGCTGTGCAAGGGTTAAACAGCGTTGGTCAAAAGATTTGACACATGAAACTCACACAGTGTGGTCACTTACACATCACCCACTTGCAGTTTGTCTTGACCAACAAGCATTTGGGCATGAAAATGGTGGTAAAGCGGGCACAGACACCAGATTTTATCATTTTGAATAAGAAGCTGTAGCTGTGCAAGGGTTAAACAGCGTTGGTCAAAAGATTTGACACTTGAAACTCACACAGGGTGGTCACTTACATATCACCCACTTGCAGTTTGTCTTGACCAACAAGCATTTGGGCATGAAAATGGTGGTAAAGCGGGCACAGACACCAGATTTCATCATTTTGAATAAGAAGCTGTAGCTGTGCAAGGGTTAAACAGCGTTGGTCAAAATATTTGACACATGAACCTCACACAGTGTGGTCACTTACACATCACCCACTTGCAGTTTGTCTTGACCAACAAGCATTTGGGCATGAAAATGGTGGTAAAGCGGGCACAGACACCAGATTTCATCATTTTGAATAAGAAGCTGTAGTTGTGCAAGGGTTAAACAGCGTTGGTCAACAGATTTGACACTTGAACCTCACACAGGGTGGTCACTTACATATCACCCACTTGCAGTTTGTCTTGACCAACAAGCATTTGGGCATGAAAATGGTGGTAAAGCGGGCACAGACACCAGATTTTATCATATTGAATAAGAAGCTGTAGCTGTGCAAGGGTTAAACAGCGTTGGTCAAAAGATTTGACACTTGAAACTCACACAGGGTGGTCACTTACATATCACCCACTTGCAGTTTGTCTTGACCAACAAGCATTTGGGCATGAAAATGGTGGTAAAGCGGGCACAGACACCAGATTTCATCATTTTGAATAAGAAGCTGTAGCTGTGCAAGGGTTAAACAGCGTTGCTCAAAAGATTTGACACTTGAACCTCACACAGGGTGGTCACTTACATATCACCCACTTGCAGTTTGTCTTGACCAACAAGCATTTGGGCATGAAAATGGTGGTAAAGCGGGCACAGACACCAGATTTCATCATTTTGAATAAGAAGCTGTAGCTGTGCAAGGGTTAAACAGCGTTGGTCAAAAGATTTGACACTTGAAACTCACACAGGGTGGTCACTTACATATCACCCACTTGCAGTTTGTCTTGACCAACGAGCATTTGGGCATGAAAATGGTGGCAAGGCGGGCACAGACACCAGATTTCATCATTTTGAATAAGAAGCTGTAGTTGTGCAAGGGTTAAACAGCGTTGGTCAAAAGATTTGACACTTGAACCTCACACAGGGTGGTCACTTACATATCACCCACTTGCAGTTTGTCTTGACCAACAAGCATTTGGGCATGAAAATGGTGGTAAAGCGGGCACAGACACCAGATTTTATCATATTGAATAAGAAGCTGTAGCTGTGCAAGGGTTAAACAGCGTTGGTCAAAAGATTTGACACTTGAAACTCACACAGGGTGGTCACTTACATATCACCCACTTGCAGTTTGTCTTGACCAACAAGCATTTGGGCATGAAAATGGTGGTAAAGCGGGCACAGACACCAGATTTCATCATTTTGAATAAGAAGCTGTAGCTGTGCAAGGGTTAAACAGCGTTGCTCAAAAGATTTGACACTTGAACCTCACACAGGGTGGTCACTTACATATCACCCACTTGCAGTTTGTCTTGACCAACAAGCATTTGGGCATGAAAATGGTGGTAAAGCGGGCACAGACACCAGATTTCATCATTTTGAATAAGAAGCTGTAGCTGTGCAAGGGTTAAACAGCGTTGGTCAAAAGATTTGACACTTGAAACTCACACAGGGTGGTCACTTACATATCACCCACTTGCAGTTTGTCTTGACCAACGAGCATTTGGGCATGAAAATGGTGGCAAGGCGGGCACAGACACCAGATTTCATCATTTTGAATAAGAAGCTGTAGTTGTGCAAGGGTTAAACAGCGTTGGTCAAAAGATTTGACACTTGAACCTCACACAGGGTGGTCACTTACATATCACCCACTTGCAGTTTGTCTTGACCAACAAGCATTTGGGCATGAAAATGGTGGTAAAGCGGGCACAGACACCAGATTTCATCATTTTGAATAAGAAGCTGTAGCTGTGCAAGGGTTAAACAGCGTTGGTCAAAAGATTTGACACTTGAAACTCACACAGGGTGGTCACTTACATATCACTCACTTGCAGTTTGTCTTGACCAACAAGCATTTGGGCATGAAAATGGTGGTAAAGCGGGCACAGACACCAGATTTCATCATTTTGAATAAGAAGCTGTAGCTGTGCAAGGGTTAAACAGCGTTGGTCAAAAGATTTGACACTTGAAACTCACACAGTGTGGTCACTTACATATCACCCACTTGCAGTTTGTCTTGACCAACAAGCATTTGGGCATGAAAATGGTGGTATAGTGGGCACAGACACCAGATTTCATCATTTTGAATAAGAAGCTGTAGCTGTGCAAGGGTTAAACAGCGTTGGTCAACAGGTTTGACACTTGAAACTCACACAGGGTTGTCACTTACATATCACCCACTTGCAGTTTGTCTTGACCAACAAGCATTTGGGCATGAAAATGGTGGCAAGGCGGGCACAGACACCAGATTTCATCATTTTGAATAAGAAGCTGTAGTGTGCAAGGGTTAAACAGCGTTGGTCAACAGATTTGACACTTGAAACTCACAAAGAGTGGTCACTTACATATCACCCACTTGCAGTTTGTCTTGACCAACAAGCATTTGGGCATGAAAATGGTGGCAAGGCGGGCACAGACACCAGATTTCATCATTTTGAATAAGAAGCTGTAGTTGTGCAAGGGTTAAACAGCGTTGGTCAACAGATTTGACACTTGAAACTCACACAGGGTGGTCACTTACATATCACCCACTTGCAGTTTGTCTTGACCAACAAGCATTTGGGCATGAAAATGGTGGTAAAGCGGGCACAGACACCAGATTTTATCATTTTGAATAAGAAGCTGTAGCTGTGCAAGGGTTAAACAGCGTTGCTCAAAAGATTTGACACTTGAACCTCACACAGGGTGGTCACTTACATATCACCCACTTGCAGTTTGTCTTGACCAACAAGCATTTGGGCATGAAAATGGTGGTAAAGCGGGCACAGACACCAGATTTCATCATTTTGAATAAGAAGCTGTAGCTGTGCAAGGGTTAAACAGCGTTGGTCAAAAGATTTGACACTTGAAACTCACACAGGGTGGTCACTTACATATCACCCACTTGCAGTTTGTCTTGACCAACGAGCATTTGGGCATGAAAATGGTGGCAAGGCGGGCACAGACACCAGATTTCATCATTTTGAATAAGAAGCTGTAGTTGTGCAAGGGTTAAACAGCGTTGGTCAAAAGATTTGACACTTGAACCTCACACAGGGTGGTCACTTACATATCACCCACTTGCAGTTTGTCTTGACCAACAAGCATTTGGGCATGAAAATGGTGGTAAAGCGGGCACAGACACCAGATTTCATCATTTTGAATAAGAAGCTGTAGCTGTGCAAGGGTTAAACAGCGTTGGTCAAAAGATTTGACACTTGAAACTCACACAGGGTGGTCACTTACATATCACTCACTTGCAGTTTGTCTTGACCAACAAGCATTTGGGCATGAAAATGGTGGTAAAGCGGGCACAGACACCAGATTTCATCATTTTGAATAAGAAGCTGTAGCTGTGCAAGGGTTAAACAGCGTTGGTCAAAAGATTTGACACTTGAAACTCACACAGTGTGGTCACTTACATATCACCCACTTGCAGTTTGTCTTGACCAACAAGCATTTGGGCATGAAAATGGTGGTATAGTGGGCACAGACACCAGATTTCATCATTTTGAATAAGAAGCTGTAGCTGTGCAAGGGTTAAACAGCGTTGGTCAACAGGTTTGACACTTGAAACTCACACAGGGTTGTCACTTACATATCACCCACTTGCAGTTTGTCTTGACCAACAAGCATTTGGGCATGAAAATGGTGGCAAGGCGGGCACAGACACCAGATTTCATCATTTTGAATAAGAAGCTGTAGTTGTGCAAGGGTTAAACAGCGTTGGTCAACAGATTTGACACTTGAAACTCACAAAGAGTGGTCACTTACATATCACCCACTTGCAGTTTGTCTTGACCAACAAGCATTTGGGCATGAAAATGGTGGCAAGGCGGGCACAGACACCAGATTTCATCATTTTGAATAAGAAGCTGTAGTTGTGCAAGGGTTAAACAGCGTTGGTCAACAGATTTGACACTTGAAACTCACACAGGGTGGTCACTTACATATCACCCACTTGCAGTTTGTCTTGACCAACAAGCATTTGGGCATGAAAATGGTGGTAAAGCGGGCACAGACACCAGATTTCATCATTTTGAATAAGAAGCTGTAGCTGTGCAAGGGTTAAACAGCGTTAGTCAAAAGATTTGACACATGAAACTCACACAGTGTGGTCACTTACACATCACCCACTTGCAGTTTGTCTTGACCAACAAGCATTTGGGCATGAAAATGGTGGTAAAGCGGGCACAGACACCAGATTTCATCATTTTGAATAAGAAGCTGTAGTTGTGCAAGGGTTAAACAGCGTTGGTCAACAGATTTGACACTTGAAACTCACACAGGGTGGTCACTTACATATCACCCACTTGCAGTTTGTCTTGACCAACAAGCATTTGGGCATGAAAATGGTGGTAAAGCGGGCACAGACACCAGATTTTATCATTTTGAATAAGAAGCTGTAGCTGTGCAAGGGTTAAACAGCGTTGGTCAAAAGATTTGACACTTGAAACTCACACAGGATGGTCACTTGCATATCACCCACTTGCAGTTTGTCTTGATCAACAAGCATTTGGGCATGAAAATGGTGGTAAAGCGGGCACAGACACCAGATTTCATCATTTTGAATAAGAAGCTGTAGCTGTGCAAGGGTTAAACAGCGTTGGTCAAAAGATTTGACACTTTAACCTCACACAGGGTGGTCACTTACATATCACCCACTTGCAGTTTGTCTTGACCAACAAGCATTTGGGCTTGAAAATGGTGGTAAAGCGGGCACAGACACCAGATTTCATCATTTTGAATAAGAAGCTGTAGCTGTGCAAGGGTTAAACAGCGTTGGTCAAAAGATTTGACACTTGAAACTCACACAGGGTGGTCACTTACATATCACCCACTTGCAGTTTGTCTTGACCAGCAAGCATTTGGGCATGAAAATGGTGGCAAGGCGGGCACAGACACCAGATTTCATCATTTTGAATAAGAAGCTGTAGTTGTGTAAGGGTTAAACAGCGTTGGTCAACAGATTTGACACTTGAAACTCACACAGGGTGGTCACTTACATATCACTCACTTGCAGTTTGTCTTGACCAACAAGCATTTGGGCATGAAAATGGTGGTAAAGCGGGCACAGACACCAGATTTTATCATTTTGAATAAGAAGCTGTAGCTGTGCAAGGGTTAAACAGCGTTGGTCAAAAGATTTGACACTTGAAACTCACACAGGGTGGTCACTTACATATCACCCACCTGCAGTTTGTCTTGACCAACAAGCATTTGGGCATGAAAATGGTGGTAAAGCGGGCACAGACACCAGATTTTATCATTTTGAATAAGAAGCTGTAGCTGTGCAAGGGTTAAACAGCGTTGGTCAAAAGATTTGACACTTGAACCTCACACAGGGTGGTCAGTTACATATCACCCACTTGCAGTTTGCCTTGACCAACAAGCATTTGGGCATGAAAATGGTGGTAAAGCGGGCACAGACACCAGATTTCATCATTTTGAATAAGAAGCTGTAGTTGTGCAAGGGTTAAACAGCGTTGGTCAAAAGATTTGACACTTGAACCTCACACAGGGTGGTCACTTACATATCACCCACTTGCAGTTTGTCTTGACCAACAAGCATTTGGGCATGAAAATGGTGGTAAAGCGGGCACAGACACCAGATTTCATCATTTTGAATAAGAAGCTGTAGCTGTGCAAGAGTTAAACAGCGTTGGTCAAAAGATTTGACACTAGAAACTCACACAGTGTGGTCACTTACATATCACCCACTTGCAGTTTGTCTTGACCAACAAGCATTTGGGCATGAAAATGGTGGTAAAGCGGGCACAGACACCAGATTTCATCATTTTGAATAAGAAGCTGTAGCTGTGCAAGGGTTAAACAGCGTTGGTCAAAAGATTTGACACTTGAAACTCACACAGGGTGGTCACTTACATATCACCCACTTGCAGTTTGTCTTGACCAACAAGCATTTGGGCATGAAAATGGTGGTAAAGCGGGCACAGACACCAGATTTCATAATTTTGAATAAGAAGCTGTAGCTGTGCAAGGGTTAAACAGCGTTGGTCAAAAGATTTGACACTTGAAACTCACACAGGGTGGTCACTTACATATCACCCACTTGCAGTTTGTCTTGACCAACAAGCATTTGGGCATGAAAATGGTGGTAAAGCGGGCACAGACACCAGATTTCATCATTTTGAATAAGAAGCTGTAGCTGTGCAAGGGTTAAACAGCGTTGGTCAAAAGATTTGACACTTGAAACTCACACAGGGTGGTCACTTACATATCACCCACTTGCAGTTTGTCTTGACCAACAAGCATTTGGGCATGAAAATGGTGGCAAGGTGGGCACAGACACCAGATTTCATCATTTTGAATAAGAAGCTGTAGTTGTGCAAGGGTTAAACAGCGTTGGTCAACAGATTTGACACTTGAACCTCACACAGGGTGGTCACTTACATATCACCCACTTGCAGTTTGTCTTGACCAACAAGCATTTGGGCATGAAAATGGTGGTAAAATGGGCACAGACACCAGATTTTATCATATTGAATAAGAAGCTGTAGCTGTGCAAGGGTTAAACAGCGTTGGTCAAAAGATTTGACACTTGAACCTCATACAGGGAGTTCACTTACTTATCACCCACTTGCAAGTTGCCTTGACCAACAAGCATTTGGGCATGAAAATGGTGGTAAAGCGGGCACAGACACCAGATTTCATCATTTTGAATAAGAAGCTGTAGTTGTGCAAGGGTTAAACAGCGTTGGTCAAAAGATTTGACACTTGAACCTCACACAGGGTGGTCACTTACATATCACCCACTTGCAGTTTGTCTTGACCAACAAGCATTTGGGCATGAAAATGGTGGTAAAGCGGGCACAGACACCAGATTTCATCATTTTGAATAAGAAGCTGTAGCTGTGCAAGGGTTAAACAGCGTTGGTCAAAAGATTTGACACTTGAAACTCACACAGGGTGGTCACTTACATATCACTCACTTGCAGTTTGTCTTGACCAACAAGCATTTGGGCATGAAAATGGTGGTAAAGCGGGCACAGACACCAGATTTCATCATTTTGAATAAGAAGCTGTAGCTGTGCAAGGGTTAAACAGCGTTGGTCAAAAGATTTGACACTTGAAACTCACACAGTGTGGTCACTTACATATCACCCACTTGCAGTTTGTCTTGACCAACAAGCATTTGGGCATGAAAATGGTGGTATAGTGGGCACAGACACCAGATTTCATCATTTTGAATAAGAAGCTGTAGCTGTGCAAGGGTTAAACAGCGTTGGTCAACAGGTTTGACACTTGAAACTCACACAGGGTTGTCACTTACATATCACCCACTTGCAGTTTGTCTTGACCAACAAGCATTTGGGCATGAAAATGGTGGCAAGGCGGGCACAGACACCAGATTTCATCATTTTGAATAAGAAGCTGTAGTTGTGCAAGGGTTAAACAGCGTTGGTCAACAGATTTGACACTTGAAACTCACAAAGAGTGGTCACTTACATATCACCCACTTGCAGTTTGTCTTGACCAACAAGCATTTGGGCATGAAAATGGTGGCAAGGCGGGCACAGACACCAGATTTCATCATTTTGAATAAGAAGCTGTAGTTGTGCAAGGGTTAAACAGCGTTGGTCAACAGATTTGACACTTGAAACTCACACAGGGTGGTCACTTACATATCACCCACTTGCAGTTTGTCTTGACCAACAAGCATTTGGGCATGAAAATGGTGGTAAAGCGGGCACAGACACCAGATTTCATCATTTTGAATAAGAAGCTGTAGCTGTGCAAGGGTTAAACAGCGTTAGTCAAAAGATTTGACACATGAAACTCACACAGTGTGGTCACTTACACATCACCCACTTGCAGTTTGTCTTGACCAACAAGCATTTGGGCATGAAAATGGTGGTAAAGCGGGCACAGACACCAGATTTCATCATTTTGAATAAGAAGCTGTAGTTGTGCAAGGGTTAAACAGCGTTGGTCAACAGATTTGACACTTGAAACTCACACAGGGTGGTCACTTACATATCACCCACTTGCAGTTTGTCTTGACCAACAAGCATTTGGGCATGAAAATGGTGGTAAAGCGGGCACAGACACCAGATTTTATCATTTTGAATAAGAAGCTGTAGCTGTGCAAGGGTTAAACAGCGTTGGTCAAAAGATTTGACACTTGAAACTCACACAGGATGGTCACTTGCATATCACCCACTTGCAGTTTCTCTTGATCAACAAGCATTTGGGCATGAAAATGGTGGTAAAGCGGGCACAGACACCAGATTTCATCATTTTGAATAAGAAGCTGTAGCTGTGCAAGGGTTAAACAGCGTTGGTCAAAAGATTTGACACTTTAACCTCACACAGGGTGGTCACTTACATATCACCCACTTGCAGTTTGTCTTGACCAACAAGCATTTGGGCTTGAAAATGGTGGTAAAGCGGGCACAGACACCAGATTTCATCATTTTGAATAAGAAGCTGTAGCTGTGCAAGGGTTAAACAGCGTTGGTCAAAAGATTTGACACTTGAAACTCACACAGGGTGGTCACTTACATATCACCCACTTGCAGTTTGTCTTGACCAGCAAGCATTTGGGCATGAAAATGGTGGCAAGGCGGGCACAGACACCAGATTTCATAATTTTGAATAAGAAGCTGTAGTTGTGTAAGGGTTAAACAGCGTTGGTCAACAGATTTGACACTTGAAACTCACACAGGGTGGTCACTTACATATCACACACTTGCAGTTTGTCTTGACCAACAAGCATTTGGGCATGAAAATGGTGGTAAAGCGGGCACAGACACCAGATTTTATCATTTTGAATAAGAAGCTGTAGCTGTGCAAGGGTTAAACAGCGTTGGTCAAAAGATTTGACACTTGAAACTCACACAGGGTGGTCACTTACATATCACCCACTTGCAGTTTGTCTTGACCAACAAGCATTTGGGCATGAAAATGGTGGTAAAGCGGGCACAGACACCAGATTTCATCATTTTGAATAAGAAGCTGTAGCTGTGCAAGGGTTAAACAGCGTTGGTCAAAAGATTTGACACTTGAACCTCACACAGGGTGGTCAGTTACATATCACCCACTTGCAGTTTGCCTTGACCAACAAGCATTTGGGCATGAAAATGGTGGTAAAGCGGGCACAGACACCAGATTTCATCATTTTGAATAAGAAGCTGTAGTTGTGCAAGGGTTAAACAGCGTTGGTCAAAAGATTTGACACTTGAACCTCACACAGGGTGGTCACTTACATATCACCCACTTGCAGTTTGTCTTGACCAACAAGCATTTGGGCATGAAAATGGTGGTAAAGCGGGCACAGACACCAGATTTCATCATTTTGAATAAGAAGCTGTAGCTGTGCAAGAGTTAAACAGCGTTGGTCAAAAGATTTGACACTAGAAACTCACACAGTGTGGTCACTTACATATCACCCACTTGCAGTTTGTCTTGACCAACAAGCATTTGGGCATGAAAATGGTGGTAAAGCGGGCACAGACACCAGATTTCATCATTTTGAATAAGAAGCTGTAGCTGTGCAAGGGTTAAACAGCGTTGGTCAAAAGATTTGACACTTGAAACTCACACAGGGTGGTCACTTACATATCACCCACTTGCAGTTTGTCTTGACCAACAAGCATTTGGGCATGAAAATGGTGGTAAAGCGGGCACAGACACCAGATTTCATAATTTTGAATAAGAAGCTGTAGCTGTGCAAGGGTTAAACAGCGTTGGTCAAAAGATTTGACACTTGAAACTCACACAGGGTGGTCACTTACATATCACCCACTTGCAGTTTGTCTTGACCAACAAGCATTTGGGCATGAAAATGGTGGTAAAGCGGGCACAGACACCAGATTTCATCATTTTGAATAAGAAGCTGTAGCTGTGCAAGGGTTAAACAGCGTTGGTCAAAAGATTTGACACTTGAAACTCACACAGGGTGGTCACTTACATATCACCCACTTGCAGTTTGTCTTGACCAACAAGCATTTGGGCATGAAAATGGTGGCAAGGTGGGCACAGACACCAGATTTCATCATTTTGAATAAGAAGCTGTAGTTGTGCAAGGGTTAAACAGCGTTGGTTAACAGATTTGACACTTGAACCTCACACAGGGTGGTCACTTACATATCACCCACTTGCAGTTTGTCTTGACCAACAAGCATTTGGGCATGAAAATGGTGGTAAAATGGGCACAGACACCAGATTTTATCATATTGAATAAGAAGCTGTAGCTGTGCAAGGGTTAAACAGCGTTGGTCAAAAGATTTGACACTTGAACCTCACACAGGGAGTTCACTTACTTATCACCCACTTGCAAGTTGCCTTGACCAACAAGCATTTGGGCATGAAAATGGTGGTAAAGCGGGCACAGACACCAGATTTCATCATTTTGAATAAGAAGCTGTAGTTGTGCAAGGGTTAAACAGCGTTGGTCAACAGATTTGACACTTGAAACTCACACAGGGTGGTCACTTACATATCACCCACTTGCAGTTTGTCTTGACCAACAAGCATTTGGGCATGAAAATGGTGGTAAAGCGGGCACAGACACCAGATTTCATCATTTTGAATAAGAAGCTGTAGCTGTGCAGGGGTTAAACAGCGTTGGTCAAAAGATTTGACACTTGAAACTCACACAGGGTGATCACTTACATATCACCCACTTGCAGTTTGTCTTGACCAACAAGCATTTGGGCATGAAAATGGTGGCAAGGCGGGCACATACACCAGATTTCATCATTTTGAATAAGAAGCTGTAGTTGTGCAAGGGTTAAACAGCGTTGGTCAACAGATTTGACACTTGAAACTCACACAGGGTGGTCACTTACATATCACCCACTTGCAGTTTGTCTTGACCAACAAGCATTTGGGCATGAAAATGGTGGTAAAGCGGGCACAGACACCAGATTTCATCATTTTGAATAAGAAGCTGTAGCTGTGCAAGGGTTAAACAGCATTGGTCAAAAGATTTGACACTTGAAACTCACACAGGGTGGTCAAATCTTTTGACCAACGCTGTTTAACCCTTGCACAGCTACAGCTTCTTATTCAAAATGATGAAATCTGGTGTCTGTGCCCGCTTTACCACCATTTTCATGCCCAAATGCTTGTTGGTCAAGACAAACTGCAAGTGGGTGATATGTAAGTGACCACCCTGTGTGAGTTTCAAGTGTCAAATCTTTTGACCAACGCTGTTTAACCCTTGCACAGCTACAGCTTCTTATTCAAAATGATGAAATCTGGTGTCTGTGCCCGCTTTACCACCATTTTCATGCCCAAATGCTTGTTGGTCAAGACAAACTGCAAGTGGGTGATGTGTAAGTGACCACACTGTGTGAGTTTCATGTGTCAAATCTTTTGAGCAACGCTGTTTAACCCTTGCACAGCTACAGCTTCTTATTCAAAATGATAAAATCTGGTGTCTGTGCCCGCTTTACCACCATTTTCATGCCCAAATGCTTGTTGGTCAAGGCAACTTGCAAGTGGGTGATATGTAAGTGAACACCCTGTGTGAGGTTCAAGTGTCAAATCTTTTGACCAACGCTGTTTAACCCTTGCACAGCTACAGCTTCTTATTCAAAATGATAAAATCTGGTGTCTGTGCCCGCTTTACCACCATTTTCATGCCCAAATGCTTGTTGGTCAAGACAAACTGCAAGTGGGTGATATGTAAGTGACCACCCTGTGTGAGTTTCAAGTGTCAAATCTTTTGACCAACGCTGTTTAACCCTTGCACAGCTACAGCTTCTTATTCGAAATGATGAAATCTGGTGTCTGTGCCCACTTTACCACCATTTCCATGCCCAAATGCTTGTTGGTCAAGGCAAATTGCAAGTGGGTGATATGTAAGTGACCACCCTGTGTGAGTTTCAAGTGTCAAATCTGTTGACCAACGCTGTTTAACCCTTGCACAGCTACAGCTTCTTATTCAAAATGATGAAATCTGATGTCTGTGCCCGCTTTACCACCATTTTCATACCCAAATGCTTGTTGGTCAAGACAAACTGCAAGTGGGTGATATGTAAGTGACCACCTTGTGTGAGTTTCAAGTGTCAAATCTTTTGACCAACGCTGTTTAACCCTTGCACAGCTACAGCTTATTATTCAAAAATGATGAAATCTGGTGTCTGTGCCCGCTTTACCACCATTTTCATGCCCAAATGCTTGTTGGTCAAGGCAACTTGCAAGTGGGTGATATGTAACTGACCACCCTGTGTGAGGTTCAAGTGTCAAATCTTTTGACCAACGCTGTTTAACCCTTGCACAGCTACAGCTTCTTATTCAAAATGATGAAATCTGGTGACTGTGCCCGCTTTACCACCATTTTCATGCCCAAATGCTTGTTGGTCAAGACAAACTGCAAGTGGGTGATATGTAAGTGACCACCCTGTGTGAGGTTCAAGTGTCAAATCTTTTGACCAACGCTGTTTAACCCTTGCACAGCTACAGCTTCTTATTCAAAATGATAAAATCTGGTGTCTGTGCCCGCTTTACCACCATTTTCATGCCCAAATGCTTGTTGGTCAAGACAAACTGCAAGTGGGTGATGTGTAAGTGACCACCCTGTGTGAGTTTAAAGTGTCAAATCTGTTGACCAACGCTGTTTAACCCTTGCACAACTACAGCTTCTTATTCAAAATGATGAAATCTGGTGTCTGTGCCCGCTTTACCACCATTTTCATGCCCAAATGCTTGTTGGTCAAGGCAACTTGCAAGTGGGTGATATGTAAGTGAACACCCTGTGTGAGGTTCAAGTGTCAAATCTTTTGACCAACGCTGTTTAACCCTTGCACAGCTACAGCTTCTTATTCAAAATGATAAAATCTGGTGTCTGTGCCCGCTTTACCACCATTTTCATGCCCAAATGCTTGTTGGTCAAGACAAACTGCAAGTGGGTGATATGTACATGACCACCCTGTGTGAGTTTCAAGTGTCAAATCTGTTGACCAACGCTGTTTAACCCTTACACAACTACAGCTTCTTATTCAAAATGATGAAATCTGGTGTCTGTGCCCGCTTTACCACCATTTTCATGCCCAAATGCTTGTTGGTCAAGGCAACTTGCAAGTGGGTGATGTGTAAGTGACCACCCTGTGTGAGGTTAAAGTGTCAAATCTTTTGACCAACGCTGTTTAACCCTTGCACAGCTACAGCTTCTTATTCAAAATGATAAAATCTGGTGTCTGTGCCCGCTTTACCACCATTTTCATGCCCAAATGCTTGTTGGTCAAGACAAACTGCAAGTGGGTGATATGTAAGTGAACACCCTGTGTGAGATCAAGTGTCAAAACTTTTGACCAACGCTGTTTAACCCTTGCACAGCTACAGCTTCTTATTCAAAATGATGAAATTGTTAGGCGCCGGGGTCCGCTCGGCCGTGCGGCCCGGCGCCTAGCAACCAGGGACGCCGTGCGCGTTCAGCCGCCGGCTCCCTGGCAACGCTAAGACGCCGGGCGCACGGAGCCGCCTCTGGCCTTAGCAACGGGGACGCCACGTGCAGCCGCGTTCCCCGTTGCTGGGGCTTTCCTCATTACCCTGATTATGTGCTGGCCGTGCAGCATGCAAGCTGCACGGCATTTCTATTTAATTGTCCTGTCTGGATCTTGATTGGAGGGTGCCTGAATAAAGGCACCCTCAGGACTTCTTACAGACGCCGGTGATAGCTTCCTGTTTGCCTGAGTCTGCTACAGAGAGTTCCCAGTCCCGGTCTATTCGGTTGTTCCTGTCCTCAGAGATCCTGTACTCGGAAGTTACCATCTGTTCCTGGAGTCTGACCGAGCACCTTTAACATCTGGTGGTGTTCGTGAGTCGCGGCGCAGCCGTGTGTTGCGGCTTGTCCGCTACAGTTTATTATTTTGTTTATATTGTGTTCTGGAGCTTTGCGGAGGATTCCGCTTCCACAAGATCCACTCTGGTGTCCAGCGGTGCCGGATAGGAGTGTCGGATCAGTGGATCTTTGGTTGTCCTTTTCCCTGGCGGTTAGTCCGCACATACCTTTTGATTTAGTTAAGTTAGCTTGTAACCCCTGGCTTGGTTGCTTAGTCAGAGGGCCCCTTGTTATCACCCTGTCTCGGACTTCCCCTTGTTTCCCATTAAGACCTGCGGGGGCATCGGGGTTGGGCAGACATAATCCGCCCTTCGAACGCGGCTGCCATGGGCTCAAGCAACCATAGTCTCGCAGGGGATTTCTGATAACACGGGCGAGACAACGGAGTTAGGGCGCCAGGGGTTACTAGGCTCTCCAGCTCCCACAACCAGCATATTGTTCCTGTACTCAGATCCCTGCCATAAGATCTTCTCCGGTCTGGAGAACAGGAATCATAACATTATCACCGGCCTACAAAAGAAAAGATTTAACTTACAGTAAATTTTTTCATTTTTTAGTTGGGAGATTTTGTCGGCCTTATGAATCCCGCCGGTGTTGGGCCAAATCATGGCCAGCTTCTTGTTAGTCAGATTCAGGAACTTACTCAGATGGTTCAGGATCTGTCCCTCCGGGTGAGGTCACAGGAAGATCTGTTACGGACTTCCCCGAGGGTCATCCCTGAACCAAAAATGCATCTGCCTGACCGTTTTTCTGGGGATAGAAAACAGTTTTTTAATTTTAAAGAATCTTGCAAACTGTATTTTCGTTTAAGACCAGTTACCTCAGGTACAGAGGCTCAGCGGGTTGGGATTATTATTTCTCTGCTTCAGGGGGATCCTCAGACCTGGGCTTTTGGTTTAAAGACAGACGATCCGGCCTTATCGTCTGTAGACGCCTTTTTAAAATCCTTAGGACTATTATATGACGACCCTGATAGAGAGGCATCCGCAGAAAGTCACTTGCGTGCTCTTAGACAGGGTAGGAATCCCGCAGAGAATTATTGTACGGAGTTTCGCCGTTGGTCGAACGACTGTGGCTGGAATGACCCAGCCCTGCGCAGTCAGTTTCGCCTCGGCTTATCTGAATCTATAAAAGACAGTCTCCTCCAGTATCCCGCTCCTGAGACCCTCGATAACCTCATGGAGCTCTCTATTAAAATAGATCGTCGGCTCAGAGAGCGGAGGGCAGAAAAAGGGGCATCTGTCGGGTCCTCTCCCTGGGTTCCTTCCATTCCTGTTGACATAGAGGAGCCTATGCAGATTGGTCTCTCCAAATTGTCTCCGGAAGAAAGAACCAGGAGGCAAAACTCTGGTCTGTGTTTATACTGCGGAGGTAAGGGACATTTTGCCCGTAGTTGTCCAAACAAGTCGGGAAACTTCCTGACCAAGTGAGTTGTGAGGGGGTTCACTTTGGTCTACAGCTCATCTCCTCAAATAATTCACTGTTGGTTCCTGCTAAAGTTTCCTATGGCAGCCTCTGTTCCTCGGTCTCTGCTTTTGTGGACAGTGGAGCTGCAGGAAACTTTATGGATTTAACATGGGCCAAGGCCTTAGGTATTCCTCAGCTAACCTTGGGTAGGTGTGTCACCATGCATGGTTTAGATGGGAGTCCCTTATCCAATGGGGTTATTTCTCTATGTACACCTCCTGTTTTGCTCTCGGTGGGAGCTCTGCATTCTGAAAAGATTGAGTTTTTCCTTACCCATTGTCCAGCAGTTCCTGTGGTTCTGGGTCACCCTTGGCTGGCCTTTCATAATCCCATCATAGATTGGCAGTCTGGGGAGATCCTACAATGGGGTACCATCTGTGATAAAGAATGTATTACGCTTCCTATCCGAGTAGCTGCCGCCGCTTCCGCACATATTCCTGGGGAATACCAGGATTTTGTTGATGTGTTTTCCAAGGGCAATGCGGATATTTTGCCTCCCCATAGGCCTTATGATTGTACCATTGAGTTAATTCCTGGTGCCACGTTGCCTAAAGGAAGGTTATATGCATTGTCTGGTCCAGAAACTATGGCCATGAATGAGTATGTGAAAGAAAGCCTTGAGAAAGGATTTATCAGGCCATCTAAATCCCCTTTAAGTGCAGGTTTCTTCTTCGTAGAGAAGAAGGATGGTTCACTCAGACCCTGCATTGACTTTAGAGCTTTGAATAAGATCTCAGTAAAGAATACTTACCCTCTGCCACTGATCTCTGTCCTCTTTGATCAGCTGCGTTCGGCTGTTATTTTTTCTAAGATTGACCTGAGAGGAGCATATAACCTCATCAGAATCAAGTCAGGGGATGAGTGGAAAACGGCATTTAGCACTCAGTCAGGCCACTATGAGTATCTGGTCATGCCATTCGGCCTATCTAATGCTCCGGCAGTTTTCCAGGATCTCATTAATGATGTGCTCCGTGAGTTTCTGGGAAGATTCGTCGTGGTCTATTTAGACGATATTTTGATATATTCTGACTCCGTAGAACAACATGTCACCCAGGTGCGTCAGGTGCTAAAGAAATTACGTGAAAATCACCTATATGCCAAGCTGGAGAAGTGTGAATTTCATGTCACGGAGGTATCCTTTTTAGGGTACATTATTTCCCCTCGGGGATTCCGAATGGAACAAAAAAAACTCCAAGCCATCCTTAGTTGGGCGCAACCCACCAATTTAAAAGCAATTCAGCGCTTTTTAGGGTTTGCAAACTACTATAGAAGATTTATTCACTCTTTCTCTGACCTAGTTGCTCCCATTGTGGCACTCACTAAGAAGGGAGCGGATCCTACCAATTGGTCATGTGAAGCTGAGTTATCCTTTCAGGCCTTAAAACAAGCCTTTGTCTCAGCCCCTGTCCTTAGACATCCCAACCCAGAATTACCTTTCATTGTTGAGGTGGATGCCTCGGAGGTTGGAGTAGGGGCTATCCTTTCTCAGAAGGATCCAGATTCCCTTGAGTTACATCCTTGTGCCTTTATGTCCAGGAAATTCTCATCTGCAGAATCCAACTACGATGTTGGTAACCGGGAATTGCTGGCTATTAAATGGGCTTTCGAGGAGTGGAGACATTGGCTTTAAGGAGCGACCCATACCATTTCAGTTTTGACTGATCACAAAAATCTTCAATACATTGAATCGGCTAAACGACTGAATGCCCGACAGGCTCGTTGGGCTTTATTTTTTACTCGTTTCAAATTCATTATCACCTTCAGACCAGGTTCCAAGAATACCAAGGCAGATGCCCTGTCACGCAGTTTCCTTCCGGTTCAAGACAACAGTCCTGTTACTCCCATACTTCCGCCTTCAGTCATTCAGGCAGGTCTCACACAGGATGTTTTTTCCCAATTAAAGCTGCTTCAACATCAAGCTCCGGGAAATACTCCTGCTGGTCGTCTTTTTGTTCCTGAGTTTTTGAGAGCAACTGTTTTGGCGGAATTTCATGATAGCAAAGTTGCAGGGCATCCGGGAATCGCTAAGACTTTGGAATTAGTATCCCGCTCAGTGTGGTGGCCTGGTCTTTCCAAAGACATTAAAGAGTTTGTTTTTTCGTGTCAGGTCTGTGCACAGCATAAAGTTCCCCGTTCTTTGCCTATTGGTCAACTCATGCCCTTGAAGGTTCCTCTTAGGCCATGGTCGCATATCTCCATGGATTTTGTGGTGGATCTCCCTCTGTCGGCCGGATGCCGAGTCATATGGGTGGTAGTGGACCGTTTTAGCAAGATGGCCCATTTTATTGCTCTTCCCCGATTGCCATCTGCCCAGGGATTGGCAGTCTTGTTCCTCCGTCATGTTTTCAGACTCCATGGGTTACCCACCGATATTGTTTCTGACAGGGGTCCACAATTCATTGCACAATTTTGGAAGTCTTTTTGTGCTTCGTTAAAGATGAAATTATCATTAACCTCCGGCTATCATCCACAATCCAATGGACAGACTGAGCGAGTTAACCAATCTCTAAAACAATATTTGCGTTTGTACTCGGCCAAACTCCAAAATGACTGGTCTGAGTTTCTTCCATTGGCGGAGTTTGCTTATAACAATGCCTGTCATTCTTCCACCAATGTATCTCCATTTTTTGCAGTCTTTGGTTTCCACCCCAGAGCTAATTCATTTTTCAACATTCCTCTGTCTCCTCTCTGGCCCTGACCTCTCATCTTAAACTTATTTGGAAAAAAGTGCACCTGGCTCTCAGAAAAGCAGCTTTCCGGGAAAAAAAAATTTCTGACAGGCTCCGGCGGCCGTGCACTTTTAAAGTAGGAGACAGGGTGTGGTTGTCGACTCGTAACATCAAACTTCGACAAACCTCAGCCAGATTGGGTCCTAGATTTATTGGACCATTTCTCATTATCAAAAAAGTCAATCCAGTTGCTTTCCGGTTACGTTTACCAAAAACTTTACGGATCGGAAATACCTTCCATTGCTCATTGCTTAAACCATATGTTTCGTCCAGCAGATTTCCTCGTAAAAAATCTCAGGGGAGATCACCAGTTAATGTACAGGGTCAGCAAGAGTTCTTGGTTGAGAAGGTTCTCGATTCCAAGTTGTCCCGGGGTCGGCTTTATTTTTTGGTGCATTGGAGAGGTTATGGGCCAGAGGAAAGGTCGTGGGTCCTGGATGAAGACCTTCATGCCCCAAAGCTCAAAAGGGCATTTTTTCGTGAATTTCCTCGGAAACCTGGCTTTAGGGGTTCCTTGACCCCTCCTCAAGGGGGGGGTACTGTTAGGCGCCGGGGTCCGCTCGGCCGTGCGGCCCGGCGCCTAGCAACCAGGGACGCCGTGCGCGTTCAGCCGCCGGCTCCCTGGCAACGCTAAGACGCCGGGCGCACGGAGCCGCCTCTGGCCTTAGCAACGGGGACGCCACGTGCAGCCGCGTTCCCCGTTGCTGGGGCTATCCTCATTACCCTGATTATGCGCTGGCCGTGCAGCATGCAAGCTGCACGGCATTTCTATTTAATTGTCCTGTCTGGATCTTGATTGGAGGGTGCCTGAATAAAGGCACCCTCAGGACTTCTTACAGACGCCGGTGATAGCTTCCTGTTTGCCTGAGTCTGCTACAGAGAGTTCCCAGTCCCGGTCTATTCGGTTGTTCCTGTCCTCAGAGATCCTGTACTCGGAAGTTACCATCTGTTCCTGGAGTCTGACCGAGCACCTTTAACATCTGGTGGTGTTCGTGAGTCGCGGCGCAGCCGTGTGTTGCGGCTTGTCCGCTACAGTTTATTATTTTGTTTATATTGTGTTCTGGAGCTTTGCGGAGGATTCCGCTTCCACAAGATCCACTCTGGTGTCCAGCGGTGCCGGATAGGAGTGTCGGATCAGTGGATCTTTGGTTGTCCTTTTCCCTGGCGGTTAGTCCGCACATACCTTTTGATTTAGTTAAGTTAGCTTGTAACCCCTGGCTTGGTTGCTTAGTCAGAGGGCCCCTTGTTATCACCCTGTCTCGGACTTCCCCTTGTTTCCCATTAAGACCTGCGGGGGCATCGGGGTTGGGCAGACATAATCCGCCCTTCGAACGCGGCTGCCATGGGCTCAAGCAACCATAGTCTCGCAGGGGATTTCTGATAACACGGGCGAGACAACGGAGTTAGGGCGCCAGGGGTTACTAGGCTCTCCAGCTCCCACAACCAGCATATTGTTCCTGTACTCAGATCCCTGCCATAAGATCTTCTCCGGTCTGGAGTACAGGAATCATAACAGAAATCTGGTGTCTGTGCCCGCTTTACCACCATTTTCATGCCCAAATGCTTGTTGGTCAAGGCAACTTGCAAGTGGGTGATATGTAAGTGACCACCCTGTGTGAGGTTCAAGTGTCAAATCTTTTGACCAACGCTGTTTAACCCTTGCACAGCTACAGCTTCTTATTCAAAATTATAAAATCTGGTGTCTGTGCCCGCTTTACCACCATTTTCATGCCCAAATGCTTGTTGGTCAAGACAAACTGCAAGTGGGTGATATGTAAGTGAACACCCTGTGTGAAGTTCAAGTGTCAAATCTTTTGACCAACGCTGTTTAACCCTTGCACAGCTACAGCTTCTTATTCAAAATGATGAAATCTGGTGTCTGTGCCCGCTTTACCACCATTTTCATGCCCAAATGCTTGTTGGTCAAGGCAACTTGCAAGAGGATGATATGTAAGTGACCACCCTGTGTGAGGTTCAAGTGTCAAATCTTTTGACCAACGCTGTTTAACCCTTGCACAGCTACAGCTTCTTATTCAAAATGATAAAATCTAGTGTCTGTGCCCGCTTTACCACCATTTTCATGCCCAAATGCTTGTTGGTCAAGACAAACTGCAAGTGGGTGATATGTAAGTGAACACCCTGTGTGAGGTTCAAGTGTCAAATCTTTTGACCAACGCTGTTTAACCCTTGCACAGCTACAGCTTCTTATTCAAAATGATGAAATCTGGTGTCTGTGCCCGCTTTACCACCATTTTCATGCCCAAATGCTTGTTGGTCAAGGCAACTTGCAAGTGGGTGATATGTAAGTGACCACCCTGTGTGAGGTTCAAGTGTCAAATCTTTTGACCAACGCTGTTTAACCCTTGCACAGCTACAGCTTCTTATTCAAAATGATAAAATCTGGTGTCTGTGCCCGCTTTACCACCATTTTCATGCCCAAATGCTTGTTGGTCAAGACAAACTGCAAGTGGGTGATATGTACGTGACCACCCTGTGTGAGTTTCAAGTGTCAAATCTGTTGACCAACGCTGTTTAACCCTTGCACAACTACAGCTTCTTATTCAAAATGATGAAATCTGGTGTCTGTGCCCGCTTTACCACCATTTTCATGCCCAAATGCTTGTTGGTCAAGGCAACTTGCAAGTGGGTGATATGTAAGTGAACACCCTGTGTGAGGTTCAAGTGTCAAATCTTTTGACCAACGCTGTTTAACCCTTGCACAGCTACAGCTTCTTATTCAAAATGATAAAATCTGGTGTCTGTGCCCGCTTTACCACCATTTTCATGCCCAAATGCTTGTTGGTCAAGACAAACTGCAAGTGGGTGATATGTAAGTGAACACCCTGTGTGAGGTTCAAGTGTCAAATCTTTTGACCAACGCTGTTTAACCCTTGCACAGCTACAGCTTCTTATTCAAAATGATGAAATCTGGTGTCTGTACCCGCTTTACCACCATTTTCATGCCCAAATGCTTGTTGGTCAAGGCAACTTGCAAGTCGGTGATATGTAAGTGACCACCCTGTGTGAGGTTAAAGTGTCAAATCTTTTGACCAACGCTGTTTAACCCTTGCACAGCTACAGCTTCTTATTCAAAATGATAAAATCTGGTGTCTGTGCCCGCTTTACCACCATTTTCATGCCCAAATGCTTGTTGGTCAAGACAAACTGCAAGTGGGTGATATGTAAGTGAACACCCTGTGTGAGGTTCAAGTGTCAAATCTTTTGACCAACGCTGTTTAACCCTTGCACAGCTACAGCTTCTTATTCAAAATGATGAAATCTGGTGTCTGTGCCCGCTTTACCACCATTTTCATGCCCAAATGCTTGTTGGTCAAGGCAACTTGCAAGTGGGTGATATGTAAGTGACCACCCTGTGAGAGGTTCAAGTGTCAAATCTTTTGACCAACGCTGTTTAACCCTTGCACAGCTACAGCTTCTTATTCAAAATGATAAAATCTGGTGTCTGTGCCCGCTTTACCACCATTTTCATGCCCAAATGCTTGTTGGTCAAGACAAACTGCAAGTGGGTGATATGTAAGTGAACACCTTGTGTGAGGTTCAAGTGTCAAATCTTTTGACCAACGCTGTTTAACCCTTGCACAGCTACAGCTTCTTATTCAAAATGATGAAATCTGGTGTCTGTGCACGCTTTACCACCATTTTCATGCCCAAATGCTTGTTGGTCAAGACAACTTGCAAGTGGATGATATGTAAGTGACCACCCTGTGTGAGGTTCAAGTGTCAAATCTTTTGACCAACGCTGTTTAACCCTTGCACAGCTACAGCTTCTTATTAAAAATGATAAAATCTGGTGTCTGTGCCCGCTTTACCACCATTTTCATGCCCAAATGCTTGTTGGTCAAGACAAACTGCAAGTGGGTGATATGTAAGTGAACACCCTGTGTGAGGTTCAAGTGTCAAATCTTTTGACCAACGCTGTTTAACCCTTGCACAGCTACAGCTTCTTATTCAAAATGATGAAATCTGGTGTCTGTGCCCGCTTTACCACCATTTTCATGCCCAAATGCTTGTTGGTCAAGGCAACTTGCAAGTGGGTGATATGTAAGTGACCACCCTGTGTGAGATTCAAGTGTCAAATCTTTTGACCAACGCTGTTTAACCCTTGCACAGCTACAGCTTCTTATTCAAAATGATAAAATCTGGTGTCTGTGCCCGCTTTACCACCATTTTCATGCCCAAATGCTTGTTGGTCAAGACAAACTGCAAGTGGGTGATATGTAAGTGAACACCCTGTGTGAGGTTCAAGTGTCAAATCTTTTGACCAACGCTGTTTAACCCTTGCACAGCTACAGCTTCTTATTCAAAATGATAAAATCTGGTGTCTGTGCCCGCTTTACCACCATTTTCATGCCCAAATGCTTGTTGGTCAAGGCAACTTGCAAGTGGGTGATATGTAAGTGACCACCCTGTGTGAGGTTCAAGTGTCAAATCTTTTGACCAACGCTGTTTAACCCTTGCACAGCTACAGCTTCTTATTCAAAATGATAAAATCTGGTGTCTGTGCCCGCTTTACCACCATTTTCATGCCCAAATGCTTGTTGGTCAAGACAAACTGCAAGTGGGTGATATGTAAGTGAACACCCTGTGTGAGGTTCAAGTGTCAAATCTTTTGACCAACGCTGTTTAACCCTTGCACAGCTACAGCTTCTTATTCAAAATGATAAAATCTGGTGTCTGTGCCCGCTTTACCACCATTTTCATGCCCAAATGCTTGTTGGTCAAGGCAACTTGCAAGTGGATGATATGTAAGTGACCACCCTGTGTGAGGTTCAAGTGTCAAATCTTTTGACCAACGCTGTTTAACCCTTGCACAGCTACAGCTTCTTATTCAAAATGATAAAATCTGGTGTCTGTGCCCGCTTTACCACCATTTTCATGCCCAAATGCTTGTTGGTCAAGACAAACTGCAAGTGGGTGATATGTAAGTGAACACCCTGTGTGAGGTTCAAGTGTCAAATCTTCTGACCAACGCTGTTTAACCCTTGCACAGCTACAGCTTCTTATTCAAAATGATGAAATCTGGTGTCTGTGCCCGCTTTACCACCATTTTCATGCCTAAATAATTTTTGTTTATTGCAAAATGTCATGTAAATTGGTGTAAAGGACACTATTTGAAGTTTATGCAATGTTAACTTAGTGATCTATCCTTATTTAATTTATTTGAATATAATAATTTCTGAATAAGAAGCTGGAGCCGAATAAGAAGTGAATAAGAAGCTGGAGCCGAATAAGAAGTCAATAAGAAGCTGGGCGAATAAGAAGCTAACTTCAGCCTCGTTCTCCGGCCGGGGAAGGGGACCTGTGAATGATTGTGGTGTGAATTAGCAATTTTCCAACGCGTTTCAGCACGGATGCCTTTGTCAAGGGTTACATGTCCTACACCCATTATAAGCTTTAGTGGCTGTAGTGATTGGTCAATCCTATTTGTCCTTAATTACCACTCTCCAGTGTGATTGGAGGGGAATCAGTATTCACTTGTCAATCATGTCCACATTCTAATTGTGTGGCTTTCTTCTTAATTGTGCTGCAAAACTCAGTTCCCCCACATTTTGATTGGATTGTGATCCTGTTCTCAGCAATCAAAATTACACTTTAGATATTGTGTGATGATACTATATGAATTCTGAATTGATGGATAAGCCCAGCTACATAAGTCATTATTCTGCAGTCTAATGAGCAACTGCTGATTGAAAATGGAAATAAAAATAAGGCAGATAATGAATTCGGTACATATGAGCCTCTGATGTATTTTCTTTATCATGGGAGTGGATGGGGGGGCAGATAAGAATACATTTGATTAAAAGATGGGGGGAGGGGGGATGGGGGGAATGGGTAGAGAATAAGGGGAATATATGTGACATAATAAGGGAAAATGTCATATTTCTATGCGATGCATCGGGTTACAAAGCTGCAACAATATTGTAATCTATATTGAGTCCTCTTGGTGTGTGGGTCTTCAAATTGAAGATCCATCTGAGTTCTTCTCTGTTCATTTTTTTCATGTAGTCTCCCCCTCGCTAATTGTTGGTTACCTGTTTTATGGCCATAAATTGTATTTTGGACGGGTCCTGCATGTGTTTCTTCTTAAAGTGCTGTGATACACTATGTTTCTCGTATCCTTTCTTTATATTCTGTATATGTTCAGAGATCCTAATTTTTAGTGTTCTAATGGTGCGTCCAACATATTGGAGTCCACACGGGCATGTGATGAGGTATATGACACCTTTTGTGTGACATGAGAGTACTTCCCTAATTTCATATTTCTGTCCTGTGATGTTCGAGGAAAACTCTGTAATACTCTGTGTTGTTCTGGAGTTGGTTGTCCTGCAACATAGGCAAGATCCACAATAGTGGAATCCCCGCCTTTTTCTAGTACCATCTAGTGTTGTCTGTTGCATTCTTGATGGTGGGATGTGATTGTGTACAAGTTTATCCCTCAGATCTGGGGCTTTTCTATATACTACTTTTGGTTGTGGGGGTAGTATTCTAGCTAACGTCTCATCTTGCATCAAGATTGCCCAATGTTTCATTATGCTCTGTTTTATCTGGCCCGCTCCAGTGTTGTACTGTGTTACAAAGTAAATGTCCTTGTTGTATTGTTTCTCATTCCTCTCTTTGTATTTTAGAAGATCTTGTCTATCTGTGTCCTCCAGTTTTTTATATGCTTTGTGTACAATTTCCTTATCATATTTTTTGTCTATGAATTTCTGTTTCAACTCTTGTCCTTGTTTCTGGTAATCTTCTATCTGTGTGCAATTTCTTCTTAGTCGTGTAAATTGTCCTGTCGGGATGCTTTGAAGCCAGTTGGGGTGGTGGCCACTGGTGGATAAGATGTAACTGTTGACGTCCACCTGTTTGTGATGTGTACGTGTGTGGATCTTGTTATTCACAATGTGGATGTCTAAGTTAAGGAATATTGCTTGTTCCTTACTGTAATATGTTGTGAACTGTAGATTTCTGTCGTTGTCACTGATGTATAGTAGAAATGTCTGTAATTCACTTTCTGTCTCTTTCCATATGAATATGATATCATCTATGTATCTGTGCCAGAGGACCAGGTTCGCCCCAAAGTCATGCCCCTTCCAGATGTTATCCTCCTCCCACTTACTCATGAACAGGTTAGCATAACTTGGGGCGAACGTGGTCCCCATGGCTGTCCCTGTCCGCTTTCACTTTTGCGCAGTGGAACTACATTAAATCTTTTCCAGTCCCCTGGAATTGCACCTGTATCTAGTAACTAGTTGAATAATTCTGTTAATGGTGCCACCAGCACATTGCCTAGCTCTTTTAGTAGCCTTGGATTTATCCCGTCTGATCCCATTGATTTAGCCACTTTCAGTTTTGAGAATTCTAGTAGGACTTTCTCCTCTATAATTGTACTTTCATCTACCTTATTTTTATGAATGTCCTTGCAACTGATGATTTGGTCATTGTAGCTGAATTTGGTTAACTTTCGATGTTTAGATATTCAGTGTAAACCCCAGTTGAATTAAGTAATTTAATTTTATCATCCTGTTATTTATGATGGATCCTCTTTCACCCAAGGGTGATTGTCAGTGGCTGTTCCTATGGTACATTGTATTTTCCAATACTTGCTTGTTTTTATCTACAGTAAGGACTTTCCGTTCTATTTACTACGAGGATTATCTTTCTCCCTTAGGAAAAAGGTTTCACTTTAGTTAGAGCATATAATAGTCTGAGTCGGGTACTAACACTGTATTTGTCATTTTTTCCAGTCTCTGTTTAGTTACCTTTGGTGACAGCTGATACAATGACCACACTATACACAGTATATGTGAGGAATCATGTGTGATAATGTGCTACTTACCCACCTCTTTCTTGCAGTCTCTGGCTCTTTTAGACATCCTTTCAGCACCGTTAATTCCCAAAAATTAGCTCATGAGTAGATCCACTCCTGAGGATAAGGGATACTCCTACTGCCCCTCGCTCTTGCTGCTCCAATGAGATGCAGTTGAAATTTGTGAAACTGCTCTTGCAGGCTCTCCTTCCAATCAAGTACCTCAACCACTTCACTCGACTAATGTAAAGTGGTTGAGGTCGCCCTTTCTTTTTAAATTTCTTTTCAAAGCCCTCTCACTTTCCCACAGAAAGCAAGCAACCACTTAGTTATTTAGCACATGGGGCAGCCTTCTCTCTTTGGTGTGCAGCTGCTCCCATGGTTGCCCCTGGTTGGATATTGTAGTCACGGTAGGTGACATTAGGGTGTCCATACATCAGCGATGGATTGGGACAATATCCCAATGGTCACGTCAGTAGATTAGGAATATGAAACGTTTAAAAATCCTGATACACCACTCTATATCAAGATCAGGGAATTAGGCATTTGTAACATGCATATATTCCCTGATCCCCCTATGGATTGTTCATCATCAATGCCCACTGATTGGTGGATCCGATCAGTAAATCAGTGGGTTGGGGGATCCGGGTACCAGGTGTATGGGCACCCTAAGTATTCTCTACTGCAGCTGCAACATTTCTGTGCTATTGAGTAAAAGAGCACGGATGATCATCAATGGATGAAACCATTGAAGGTACATAGTTTTTTTACCATCAAGGGTCACTTACAGTTTTACCAACAATGGTACCTGTCGATGGTGAGTGCACCAATGGCCATCCCTTCTCTCCTGCTAGTGTCTGTCCCATCTCCCTAGCAGTTGGAGCCATTGGAAGGGTGGCATGTGTCCCAGCTCATACTGTATTTTACATGCATGTTGGAGATAGGACCACTATATCTGTGTGCACCAACGATAGTTGTGCCTCACCTCTAGTTGCTGATTTAAGTAAAGGTCATTTATTTAGCTTACCCTTGATACAACTGTCACACACCGGATGATCAGGATTGCTTATAGTTATTCATTTCACATTCCTTCTTGAAGTTTTTGTATGTTCTCATATCACTAAATGTCCCATTCACCTATTCTACAATTCCATAGTTTGAATAGAATCAGCAGTAGCCATTGCATAACACTGTTTAGTATCCAAGACAGAGTTGCTGGCATGGGGTAGCATTAGTTATTATTGGTAGCATTTTGATTGGTACAGATTCTATGTGAGTATTTGGATTTAACTACTATAGTGTGAATAGTTGGCTGCATGCACTGACATAATTGACATCGTAACTGGGAGTGCATATAGATAGCATCTGTTATATTTTGCAAATGAAATCTATGCAGTGATTGAACTTACCCATTATACTGTCAGGACACGTACCAATTTATGCAATAACCTACGTTTGCTTTGAACAGATTAATACGCCTTATGACTACATAGAAGTAACTGCCAGGCTTAGAGATTAAACTAAGGTGGTCATTCCGAGTTGTTCGCTCGCAAGCTGCTTTTAGCAGCATTGCACACGCTAAGCCGCCGCCTACTGGGAGTGTATCTTAGCATCTTAAAATTGCGAACGAAAGATTCGCAATATTGCGATAAGACATCTCTGTGCAGTTTCTGAGTAGCTCGAGACTTACTCTGCCAGTGCGATCAGTTCAGTGCTTGTCGTTCCTGGTTTGATGTCACAAACACTCCCAGCGTTCGCCCAGACACTCCCCGTTTCTTCAGACACTCCTGCGTTTTTTCCCGGAAACGGTAGCGTTTTCCCCCACACACCCATAAAACGGCGTGTTTCCACCCAGTAACACCCATTTCCTGTCAATCACACTACGATCGCCTGAACAAAGAAAAAGCTGTGAGTAAAATTCCTAACTTCTTAGCAAATTTACTTGGCGCAGTCGCAGTGCGAACATTGCGCATGCGCACTAAGCGGAAAATCGCAGCGATGCGATTAAATTTACCGAGCGAACAACTCGGAATGACCACCTAGGTGCATAATATCAGTGGTATACTATTCACATCTGATAATGGAAGTGACAGCTACTTGTTTCAATCTACAATTTGTATATACAGGTTGAGTATCCATATCCAAATATTCCGAAATACGGATTTTTTGAGTGAGACTGAGATAGTGAAACCTTTGTTATCTGACGGCTCAATGTACACAAACTTTGTTTAATACACACGGTTATTAAACATATTGTATTAAGTGACCTTCAGGCTGTGTGGATAAGGTGTATATGAAACATAAATGAATTGTGTGCATGTACACACACTTTGTTTAATGCACAAAGGTATTAAAAATATTGGCTAAAAATACCATTAGTACCTGTGAGTATAAGGTAACAAAGTAACAATTGAAGCGCCTGTGTCTAACAATCACATACGTGACTTTAAGAAAAAACATGAGGTGCAATGTCAAGCCCGCATTTGCCTCTATAATGGAGTTGTGTTGTACTCCTCAATTATAAACTGTACAATGTAGAAAAAATGGAAGCGCTCACAGAGCCAATGCACTTTATATACAACTGTCAGTCAAAGGAGCCAAAGAGATTCAATACAATAATGAAAAATAAAAAAACTGATAGCAATGATATATTGGAAGTCCAATGTAATAAAAGTCCTTTCATATATGTATATAATTAGAGTGATCCCATTTTGGCTTTATGCTGATACTATTCCATTGTTACAGACATGAATAGAATAATTTGTAACAGTCTAGGAAAGTTTAAATTTGTATCATAAACAAGAATGCCTAGAAGTAACAATGTATTTGATCTGTGTCAGAATCAGCGGCCAAGGATTACAGTGTAATATGTTATATATATTTTTTTATTTTCTGTGTGTTGCATGCGCCCGGGCGTCCCCGGGTTCAGTTACTCACAGAGCACTTGTAGCTGCTATAGATAGAAAGCCAGGGTGGACGAGCGACAGCGATAAATGAATGCCGCTGATGCTGGTGGCAGGATCGCAATATATCTCGGTGCAGGTAAGATGGAGCTGCTGGTGCTGGTGATGTGGTTACCGCAGGAGTCTCAGTGTGGTGCAGCTGGAGACCAAGCTGGGGGTTACTTACTACCCGATTCCGATGGATTGTGCCTGTAGCGGTTCTGTGTAACCTCGTCAACCATGGCTATAATGTCCAAAGTGTAACAAAGATCTCTACCAATTGTAAGGGGGGATGTTCTGACGCGTTTCATCACAACTACATTGGCAGTACTGATGGTGTAATGGTTAGCATTACTGCCTCACAGCACTGAGGTCATGGGTTAATATCCCACCATGGCCCTAACTGTGTGGAGTTTGTATATTCTCCCTGTGCTTGCATGGGTATCCTCAGGGTACTCCGGTTTCCTCCCACAATCCAAAAATAAACTGTTAGGTTAATTTTCTTGCAACAAAAATTAACCCTAGTGTGTGTGTGTGCATGTGCTAGGGAATATAGATTGTAAGCTCCACTGGGGCAGGGACTGATGTAAATGGCCAAATGTTCTCTGTAAAGTGCACATCATTAGACTTGGGTTCCATCACCATGAGATCTCATTATGGTGTGTAATTATTAAAAATACAGAAAAATCCGATATCCAAAATACTTCTGCTCCCAAGCATTTTGGGTATTGGATACTCAGCCTGTATTAGAGATCATTTTTACAGATCGCATTGAGGGGGTAATTCAGAGTTGATCGCAGCAGCAAATTTGTTAGCAGTCATGGCAAATCCATGGGGGTCATTCTGACCTGATTGCACGCTAGGTTTTCTCTCTGCGCTGAGATCAGGTCAGACCTGTGCATGCGTGTTCACCGCAATGCGCAGACGCGTCGCACGAGTACAAAGCAGATTGTTGCTGTACAATGGGTTTTATGAAGGATCCATTCGCACAGCCAATCGCAAAAAGATTGACAGGAAGAGGGCATTTGTGGGTGGCAACTGACCGTTTTATGGGAGTGGTTGGAAAAACACAGGCGTGTCCAAGCGTTTGCAGGGCGGGTGTCTGATGCCACTTCCGTGCCCGGACAGGCTGAAGTGATCGCAGCAGTTGAGTAAGTTCTGGGCTACTCAGAAACTGCACAAATATTTTTTGTACCGCCCGGCTGCACAAGCGCTCGCATACTTGCACAGCTAAAATACACTCCCCTGTAGGCGGCGACTATCTGATCGCAGCGCTGCAAAAAACTGCTAGCGAACGGACAGGTCTGAATTAGGCCCCATGTGCACTGCAGGGGTGGAAAGGGGGGGGGGGGCATATAACATTTGCAGAGAGAGTTAGATTTGGGTGGGTTATACTGGCTGCTTTATTTTTATACTGTAATTTAAATTTCATTTTGAACAAACCCCACCCAAATTTAACTCTCTCTGCACATGTTATATCTGCCCTCATGCAGTGCACATGGTTTTGCCCATCTGCTAATAAATTTGCTGCTACGATCATGAATTAGGCCCTGAGTGTATGGAGACCAATAAGGGTGATTTGAGGTTTAAAGATGGGTGGCGAGATTAGAGCTAAACTCATAAATTTTGCAAACTTGACCAATGTAATGGGTTACGGGAACATGCAAACTTGCATGTTTCCTGCAATCCCAAAAACTGCAATGACAAAACTCGCCTCCAGATATTTGCAATTGCAGACATACAACTCTGGCAATGTAATAGGATGTGAGTTTACAACTTGCACCTAAAACCTTACCAAAATCTCTCTAATAAATAGACCAACTTCTGGCTGGCGAATTTGCCGAAAGCATGCACAGATCAGTGAGATCCGTGCATGCTTCTTTCTGTAAAGTGCTGAAACAGTTAAAAAAGAAGAAAATATAAAGACATACCATGTCCCTCCCCCCAAAACATAACCAGCCCGGGGTCTTTGAGCAAGTCCTGGTTGCTGAAATACAGGGAAAAAATTGTGTAGAGGTTCTCCGTATTTTTACAACCAGCACCGGGCTCTTGGACCAGTCCTGGTTCCAAAAATGGGATCCGGATTGAAAGTCGACAGTAAATAGGTCGACAATGTCTAGGTCGACCACTATTGGTCGACAGTAACTAGGTCGACAGGGTGTCTAGGTCGACAGGGTCTTTAGGTCGACATGTTCTAGGTCGAAAGGTCCACATGGGTTTTTCACAATTTTTTTATTTTTTTGAACCTTTTCATACTTAACGATCCACGTGGACTACGATTGGAACGGTAATCTGTGCCGAGCGAAGCGAAGGCACCATGCCTGAACCATGGCGAGCGAAGCGAGCCATGCGAGGGGACGCGGTGCACTAATTGGGGTTCCCGGTCACTCTATGAAGAAAAAGACACCAAATCAACATTAAAAACTCATGTCGACCTTTTGACCTGTCGACCTAGAACACGTCGACATAAAGACCCTGTTGACCTAGACACCCTGTCGACCTAGTTACTGTCAACCATTAGTGGTCGACCTAGACATTGTCGACCTAGTTACTGTCGACTTTCAATATCACACCCCCAAAAATACGGGGGGAGAAAAAGATGTAGGGGTCCCTCGTATTTTTGAAGCCAGCACCGGGCTGCACTAGTAAAGGAGATAATGACACAGCCGGGGGACACATTTATACAGGTCCATGCAGACCTTGTGGTTAGAGGGGGAAGTATAGAGATGTTCTCGATAACTCTGTGCTCCTTATATTGTTGCAGTTCTACAGAAACAACAAATGTTTTTATTAGGACGACAATGCTACCTGTCATGTTTCCCGGGAAGACGCTGGACTGGTATACAGAATATTCGGTGACCCAGATGGACTGGCCAGCTCAGAGTCCAGATTTTAACCCCAATGAGAACCTTGAGGATGAACTGGATTGACGGGTGCATTCTAGAACGACTCGACCTTCTTCAGTGTTGCAGTTGGTCTCTGTACTTAAGGCAGATTGGAAAAATACACCGTCTGCTGTTATCCAGGAACTTGTGGCCAAGAAGGGTGTCTGAGGTAATCACTGCACGTTGTGGACCTGCAAAGTGCTGACATCAATACAATCTCATTCATCTATTTTGATGTCAGTGTCCAATCACTTTTGTCTACATAGTGTACTTGTAGAAAGATTAAGGGTCTATTCATGAAGCAGTGAAAAGAGTGGAGAAATGAGCCAGTGGAGAAGTTGCCCATGGCAACCAATCAGCTCCTCTGTATAATTTTGTAGTATGCAAATTATAAATGTTACGTCAATGCTGATTGGTTGCCATGGGCAACTTCTCCTCTGGCTCACATCTCCACACTTTTCACTGTTTCACGAATAGACCCCTAATAGAGGGGGAAAAAACATAATAATTTTGCCAATCTGTAGTTTCTTTTTCACTCTCCCAGTACAATAAAGATAAATAAAAAAAATTAATATACAGAACTTGTTTATGGTCACACAAGCTAATAAAATATCTAATAATATCTTAAGATTGTTTTCTTTTGCTATTGTAAATGTATCGAGAATAAAAGTTACATTTTACTAAATGACTGAAGTGTGCCCCAGAAAAGGCATATAGGGTATAATTCAGTAAGGGTTGCATAATCTGCTTTCTAGAAAAATCTGCTACTCTTACAGCAATCACATGCTGAGGGCCACCCATCCTAGGGCAAGGCCACCCAGCATGCTACTCGCCACCCTCCAACTGCCGATCACATTACTGCTTGCGCATGATGGGACCTGCTTGTGCGCACAGCGGGGCCATCTCACAAATTGTGATTGCATCGCGTTTGCGATGTGACCTGAATTAGGCCCTTACTTATACATATAAGAATACATGTGTTTGTATGTGAATATCTTCCACTGCTCTCAAGGTGAAGCTGCCAAATAAAAAGTTATTTAGTATTGAAAAACTAAAGCTATTACACCACATGGTGACAGCGTGACAAATCTTGATAACATCATTAGTTGGTTGTAAACAATTGTTTGACTGACGGAAGGAAATACCGTGACAATATGACAACTTGACAAAGCAACAAATCTCTTGACAATTGCATTTTTTAAGTGACAGTATAACTAAAATAAAATCTGTAAGATGTACTAAGCAGTGATAAAAGTGGAGAAGTGAGCCATGGCAACCAGTCTGCATTGACGTAACATTTACAATTTGCATAGTATAAAAATTTACAGAGCAGCTGATTGGTTGCCATGGGCACTTCTCCACTGGCTCATTTCTCCACTTTTATCACTGCTTAGTACATCTCCCCCTTTGTGCCACTGAACCTTTCAATGGCATGTGGTCATGATGCCAGCATGAAAGCACCTTCCCAGTGAGGATCGATCCCGCAAGGGCATTGTTGAGCTCCCCCCCTCCCTCCACCGGCATTCTAATCCCTGGGATCCCGGCGTCGGTGTTGTGACCTGCGGGATCCCAAGCGCGGTCACCCATTCCCAACCCATACACACACACAAACAGTATAGGAAAGGAGCAGGTATAGTGTAACAAAGCAGGCATGCCAAAGCGAGTTTCGCTGCTACCCACCTTGTCAAGGCAACCCGACTGTCTGTCGGATCTGCTTTATATTCGTGTTGTGTGTCCGGTATTTGGCCACTGAAGGAGCACCATTTGCAAGGCCCATCGCACAGCCAAACAGGAAGCCCCATTCATACTACATTATGTACTGCGGCTTCTGTAATCCATAAAACGATGCCATGTAATGGAACTCCTGTGGCCAATCTGACGATCAGTTAAGTCACTAACCCCCTTTGTGTATCGTCAGGTTATATATTGTTCATATATACAAATTCAATATTAGAATATACTTAATGTGGAGTTAATACAGTGTTATTGCATCTTAGATCAAAATAGCATATATTAAGTTTCACTCATAATAATTGGACACATTGCAAGTATTAATTACAGTACTCCTGTTTCCCTTATATAGAACTTTCTTTTTAATTCCTCTATAGTTGAAAACATGTACAGTTAATGCAAACCTTATCCATTTCTCCAAATGTCACGTTTTTCCATAGCTTCTTCTTGCACAAATAAAGTTGGTCACATATGCACCATTCCGACTTTTCACATTATAATGATTCAGGTAAGCACATTCTGATTTATGTGAATTTTCAGAAACACTACTGATTATAAATCTGTTGAATAACATCAAGAGACAATTGTGTTGTAACTTTTTTTGCAATGCTTTGTAAGGGATTTAGCATGCTTCAGCTAATATAGATACATATCAAGAAATTTTATAGCAGAAACTAATATATTAAATAAAATATATAACAGTGGGAAGCAGGGGCATAGCCAGAAATTTGTGGGCCCCATAGAAACATTTTGAAGGAGCCACCGTCCCAATGCTTCTAGAGAGACACTTCTCTGCAGCAGTTGCCAATTTTCTGCCCTATAATAGTGCCCTAGTTCATTTTCTGTACCATAGTAGAGCCTTATTTAGTGTTATGCCCCATAGTAGTGCCCTAGTTTTCTTTATGAATCGTAGTAGTGATTAAGTTCACCATATGTCACATTTTAGAGCTGCTAGTACACATTATGCCATACAGATAGCAGTAAGGACAGGAGGTGGTTTGGGGTTAGAAAGCAGTGAGAACAGGAGGTAGTTTGGAGTTAGATAGCATTGAGGACAGGAAGTGGTTTGGAGTTAGCTAGCAGTAAGGACAGGAGGTGGTTTGGGGAGAGAAAGCAGTGAGGACAGGAGGTGGTTTGGGGTTAGATAGCAGTGAGGACATGAGGTGGTTTGGAGTTAGATAGCAGTGAGGACAGGAGGTGGTTTGGGGAGAGAAAGCAGTGAGGAAAGGAGGTGGTTTGGGGTTAGATAGCAGTGAGGACATGAGGTGGTTTGGAGTTAGAAAGCAGTGAGGACATGAGGTGGTTTGGAGTTAGATAGCAGTGAGGACAGGAGGTGGTTTGGTGTTAGATAGCAGTGAGGACAGGAGGTGGTTTGGGGAGAGAAAGCAGTGAGGACAGGAGGTGGTAAGGGGAGAGAAAGCAGTGAGGACAGGAGGTGGTTTGGGGTTAGATAGCAGTGAGGACAGGAGGTGATTTGGGGTTAGATAGCAGTGAGGACAGGAGGTGGTTTGGAGTTAGATAGCAGTGAGGACAGGAGGTGGGTTGGTATGAGAAAGCAGTGAGGACAGAAGGTGGTTTGGGGAGAGAAAGCAGTGAGGACCGGAGGTGGTTTTGGGTTAGATAGCAGTGAGGACAGGAGGTGATTTGGGGTTAGATAGCAGTAAGGACAGGAGGTGGTTTGGAGTTAGAGAGCAGTGAGGACAGGAGGTGGTTTGGGGAGAGAAAGCAGTGAGGACAGGAAGTGGTTTGGGGAGAGAAAGCAGTGTGGACAGGAGGTGGTTTGGGGTTAGATAGCAGTGAGGACAGGAGGTGATTTGGGGAGAAAAAGCAGTGACGAAAGGAGGTGGTTTGGGGTTAGATAGCAGTGAGGACAGGAAGTGGTTTGGAGTTAGATAGCAGTAAGGACAGGAGGTGGTTTGGGGATAGATAGCAGTGAGGACATGACATGGTTTGGAGTTAGATAGCAGTGAGGACAGGAGGTGGTTTGGGGTTAGATAGCAGTGAGGACAGGAGGTGGTTTGGAGTTAGATAGCAGTAAGGACAGGAGGTGGGTTGGGGAGAGAACGCAGTGAGGACATGAGGTGGTTTGGGGTTAGATAGCAGTGAGGACATGAGGTGGTTTAGAGTTAGATAGCAGTGAGGACAGGAGGTGGTTTGGGGAGAGAAAGCAGTGAGGACAGGAGGTGGTTTGGAGTTAGATAGCAGTGAGGACAGGAGGTGGGTTGGTATGAGAAAGCAGTGAGGACAGAAGGTGGTTTGGGGAGAGAAAGCAGTGAGGACAGGAGGTGGTTTTGGGTTAGATAGCAGTGAGGACAGGAGGTAGTTTGGGGTTAGATAGCAGTGAGGACAGGAGGTGATTTGGGGTTAGATAGCAGTGAGGACAGGAGGTGGTTTGGAGTTAGCTAGCAGTGAGGACAGGAGGTGGTTTGGGGAGAGAAAGCAGTGAGGACAGGAAGTGGTTTGGGGAGAGAAAGCAGTGTGGACAGGAGGTTGTTTGGGGTTAGATAGCAGTGAGGACAGGAGGTGATTTGGGGAGAAAAAGCAGTGAGGAAAGGAGGTGGTTTGGGGTTAGATAGCAGTGAGGACAGGAAGTGGTTTGGAGTTAGATAGCAGTAAGGACAGGAGGTGGTTTGGGGATAGATAGCAGTGAGGACATGAGGTGGTTTGGAGTTAGATAGCAGTGAGGACAGGAGGTGGTTTGGGGTTATATAGCAGTGAGGACATGAGGTGGTTTGGAGTTAGATAGCAGTAAGGACAAGAGGTGGGTTGGGGAGAGAAAGCAGTGAGGACAGGAGGTGGTTTGGGGTTAGATAGCAGTGAGAACATGAGGTGGTTTAGAGTTAGATAGCAGTGAGGACAGGAGGTGGGTTGGGGAGAGAAAGCAGTGAGGACAGGAGGTGGTTTGGGGTTAGATAGCAGTGAGGACATGAGGTGGTTTGGAGCTAGATAGCAGTGAGTACAGGAGGTGGTTTGGAGTTAGATAGCAGTGAGGACAAGAGGTGGGTTGGTATGAGAAAGCAGTGAGGACAGAAGGTGGTTTGGGGAGAGAAAGCAGTGAGGACAGGAGGTGGTTTTGGGTTAGATAGCAGTGAGGACAGGAGGTGGTTTGGGGTTAGATAGCAGTGAGGACAGGAGGTGATTTGGGGTTAGATAGCAGTGAGGACAGGAGGTGGTTTGGAGTTAGAGAGCAATGAGGACAGAAGGTGGTTTGGGGAGAGAAAGCAGTGAGGACAGGAGGTGGTTTGAGGAGACAAAGCAGTGTGGACAGACAGGAGGTGGTTTGGGGTTAGATAACAGTGAGGACAGGAGGTGGTTTGGGGAGAAAAAACAGTGAGGAAAGGAGGTGGTTTGGGGTTAGATAGCAGTGAGGACAGGAAGTGGTTTGGAGTTAGATAGCAGTAAGGATAGGAGGTGGTTTGGGGATAGAAAGCAGTGAGGACATGAGGTGGTTTGGAGTTAGATAGCAGTGAGGACAGGAGGTGGGTTGGTATGAGAAAGCAGTGAGGACAGAAGGTGGTTTGGGGAGAGAAAGCAGTGAGGACAGGAGGTGGTTTTGGGTTAGATAGCAGTGAGGACAGGAGGTGATTTGGGGTTAGATAGCAGTGAGGACAGGAGGTGATTTGGGGTTAGATAGCAGTGAGGACAGGAGGTGGTTTGGAGTTAGCTAGCAGTGAGGACAGGAGGTGGTTTGGGGAGAGAAAGCAGTGAGGACAGGAAGTGGTTTGGGGAGAGAAAGCAGTGTGGACAGGAGGTTGTTTGGGGTTAGATAGCAGTGAGGACAGGAGGTGATTTGGGGAGAAAAAGCAGTGAGGAAAGGAGGTGGTTTGGGGTTAGATAGCAGTGAGGACAGGAAGTGGTTTGGAGTTAGATAGCAGTAAGGACAGGAGGTGGTTTGGGGATAGATAGCAGTGAGGACATGAGGTGGTTTGGAGTTAGATAGCAGTGAGGACAGGAGGTGGTTTGGGGTTATATAGCAGTGAGGACATGAGGTGATTTGGAGTTAGATAGCAGTAAGGACAAGAGGTTGGTTGGGGAGAGAAAGCAGTGAGGACAGGAGGTGGTTTGGGGTTAGATAGCAGTGAGAACATGAGGTGGTTTAGAGTTAGATAGCAGTGAGGACAGGAGGTGGGTTGGGGAGAGAAAGCAGTGAGGACAGGAGGTGGTTTGGGGTTAGATAGCAGTGAGGACATGAGGTGGTTTGGAGCTAGATAGCAGTGAGTACAGGAGGTGGTTTGGAGTTAGATAGCAGTGAGGACAAGAGGTGGGTTGGTATGAGAAAGCAGTGAGGACAGAAGGTGGTTTGGGGAGAGAAAGCAGTGAGGACAGGAGGTGGTTTTGGGTTAGATAGCAGTGAGGACAGGAGGTGGTTTGGGGTTAGATAGCAGTGAGGACAGGAGGTGATTTGGGGTTAGATAGCAGTGAGGACAGGAGGTGGTTTGGAGTTAGAGAGCAATGAGGACAGAAGGTGGTTTGGGGAGAGAAAGCAGTGAGGACAGGAGGTGGTTTGAGGAGACAAAGCAGTGTGGACAGGAGGTGGTTTTGGGTTAGATAACAGTGAGGACAGGAGGTGGTTTGGGGAGAAAAAACAGTGAGGAAAGGAGGTGGTTTGGGGTTAGATAGCAGTGAGGACAGGAAGTGGTTTGGAGTTAGATAGCAGTAAGGATAGGAGGTGGTTTGGGGATAGATAGCAGTGAGGACATGAGGTGGTTTGGAGTTAGATAGCAGTGAGGACAGGAGGTGGTTTGGGGTTAGATAGCAGTGAGGACATGAGGTGGTTTGGAGTTCGATAGCAGTGAGGACAGAAGGTGGTTTGGGGTTAGATAGCAGTGAGAACAGGAGGTGGTTTGGGGTTAGATTCCAGTGAGGACAGGAGGTGGTTTGGAGTTAGATAGCAGTGAGGACAGGAGGTGGTTTGAGGTTAGATTCCAGTGAGGACAGGAGATTTTTTTCGGGTTAGTTAGCAGTGAGGACAGGAGGTGGTTTGGCGTTCGATAGCAGTGAGGACAGGAGGTGGTTTGGGGTTAGATAGCAGTGAGAACAGGAGGTGGTTTGGGGTTAGATTCCAGTGAGGACAGGAGGTGGTTTGGTGTGAGAAAGCAGTGAGGACAGGAGTTGGTTTGGGGTTTGATAGCAGTGAGGACAGGAGGTGGTTTTGGGAGAGAATGCAGAGAGGAAAGGAGGTGGTTTGGGGTTAGATAGCAGTGAGGACAGGAAGTGGTTTGGAGTTAGATAGCAGTGAGGACAGGAGGTGGTTTGGGGAGAGAAAGCAGTGAGGACAGGAGGTAGTTTGGGGTTACATAGCAGTGAGGACATGATGTGGTTTGGAGTTAGATAGCAGTGAGGACAGGAGGTGGTTTGGGGTTAGATAGCAGTGAGGACATGAGGTGGTATGGAGCTAGATAGCAGTGAGGACATGAGGTGGTTTGGAGTTAGATAGCAGTGAGGACAGGAGTTGGTTTGGGGAGAGAAAGCAGTGAGGACAGGAGTTGGTTTGGGGAGAGAAAGCAGTGAGGACAGGAGGTGGGTTGGGGTTAGATAGCAGTGAGGACATGAGGTGGTTTGGAGTTAGAAAGCAGTGAGGACATGAGGTGGTTTTGAGTTAGATAGCAGTGAGGACAGGATTTGGTTTGGGGAGAGAAAGCAGTGAGGACAGGAGGTGGTTTGGAGTTAGATAGCAGTGAGGACAGGAGATCGTTTGGGGTTAGAAAGCAGTAAGGACAGGAGGTGATTTGGGGTTAGATAGCAGTGAGGACAGGAGGTGGTTTGGAGTTAGATAGCAGTGAGGACAGAAGGTGGTTTGGTGTGAGAAAGCAGTGAGGACAGGAGTTGGTTTGGGGTTAGATAGCAGTGAGGACAGGAGGTGGTTTGGGGAGAGAAAGCAGTGAGGACAGGAGGTGGTTTGGGGTTAGATAGCAGTGAGGACATGAGGTGGTTAAGATTTAGATAGCAGTGAGGACAGGAGGTGGTTTGGGGAGAGAAAGCAGTGAGGACAGGAGGTGGTTTGGGGTTAGATAGCAGTGAGGACATGAGGTGGTTTGGAGCTAGATAGCAGTGAGTACAGGAGGTGGTTTGGAGTTAGATAGCAGTGAGGACAAGAGGTGGGTTGGTATGAGAAAGCAGTGAGGACAGAAGGTGGTTTGGGGAGAGAAAGCAGTGAGGACAGGAGGTGGTTTTGGGTTAGATAGCAGTGAGGACAGGAGGTGGTTTGGGGTTAGATAGCAGTGAGGACAGGAGGTGATTTGGGGTTAGATAGCAGTGAGGACAGGAGGTGGTTTGGAGTTAGAGAGCAATGAGGACAGAAGGTGGTTTGGGGAGAGAAAGCAGTGAGGACAGGAGGTGGTTTGAGGAGACAAAGCAGTGTGGACAGGAGGTGGTTTTGGGTTAGATAACAGTGAGGACAGGAGGTGGTTTGGGGAGAAAAAACAGTGAGGAAAGGAGGTGGTTTGGGGTTAGATAGCAGTGAGGACAGGAAGTGGTTTGGAGTTAGATAGCAGTAAGGATAGGAGGTGGTTTGGGGATAGATAGCAGTGAGGACATGAGGTGGTTTGGAGTTAGATAGCAGTGAGGACAGGAGGTGGTTTGGGGTTAGATAGCAGTGAGGACATGAGGTGGTTTGGAGTTCGATAGCAGTGAGGACAGAAGGTGGTTTGGGGTTAGATAGCAGTGAGAACAGGAGGTGGTTTGGGGTTAGATTCCAGTGAGGACAGGAGGTGGTTTGGAGTTAGATAGCAGTGAGGACAGGAGGTGGTTTGAGGTTAGATTCCAGTGAGGAGAGGAGATTTTTTTCGGGTTAGTTAGCAGTGAGGACAGGAGGTGGTTTGGCGTTCGATAGCAGTGAGGACAGGAGGTGGTTTGGGGTTAGATAGCAGTGAGAACAGGAGGAGGTTTGGGGTTAGATTCCAGTGAGGACAGGAGGTGGTTTGGTGTGAGAAAGCAGTGAGGACAGGAGTTGGATTTGGGTTTGATAGCAGTGAGGACAGGAGGTGGTTTTGGGAGAGAATGCAGAGAGGAAAGGAGGTGGTTTGGGGTTAGATAGCAGTGAGGACAGGAAGTGGTTTGGGGTTAGATAACAGTGAGGACAGGAGGTGGTTTGGGGAGAAAAAACAGTGAGGAAAGGAGGTGGTTTGGGGTTAGATAGCAGTGAGGACAGGAAGTGGTTTGGAGTTAGATAGCAGTAAGGATAGGAGGTGGTTTGGGGATAGATAGCAGTGAGGACATGAGGTGGTTTGGAGTTAGATAGCAGTGAGGACAGGAGGTGGTTTGGGGTTAGATAGCAGTGAGGACATGAGGTGGTTTGGAGTTCGATAGCAGTGAGGACAGAAGGTGGTTTGGGGTTAGATAGCAGTGAGAACAGGAGGTGGTTTGGGGTTAGATTCCAGTGAGGACAGGAGGTGGTTTGGAGTTAGATAGCAGTGAGGACAGGAGGTGGTTTGAGGTTAGATTCCAGTGAGGAGAGGAGATTTTTTTCGGGTTAGTTAGCAGTGAGGACAGGAGGTGGTTTGGCGTTCGATAGCAGTGAGGACAGGAGGTGGTTTGGGGTTAGATAGCAGTGAGAACAGGAGGAGGTTTGGGGTTAGATTCCAGTGAGGACAGGAGGTGGTTTGGTGTGAGAAAGCAGTGAGGACAGGAGTTGGATTTGGGTTTGATAGCAGTGAGGACAGGAGGTGGTTTTGGGAGAGAATGCAGAGAGGAAAGGAGGTGGTTTGGGGTTAGATAGCAGTGAGGACAGGAAGTGGTTTGGAGTTAGATAGCAGTAAGGACAGGAGGTGGTTTGGGGAGAGAAAGCAGTGAGGACAGGAGGTGGTTTGGGGTTACATAGCAGTGAGGACATGATGTGGTTTGGAGTTAGATAGCAGTGAGGACAGGAGGTGGTTTGGGGTTAGATAGCAGTGAGGACATGAGGTGGTATGGAGCTAGATAGCAGTGAGGACATGAGGTGGTTTGGAGTTAGATAGCAGTGAGGACAGGAGTTGGTTTGGGGAGAGAAAGCAGTGAGGACAGGAGTTGGTTTGGGGAGAGAAAGCAGTGAGGACAGGAGGTGGTTTGGGGTTAGATAGCAGTGAGGACATGAGGTGGTTTGGAGTTAGAAAGCAGTGAGGACATGAGGTGGTTTTGAGTTAGATAGCAGTGAGGACAGGATTTGGTTTGGGGAGAGAAAGCAGTGAGGACAGGAGGTGGTTTGGAGTTAGATAGCAGTGAGGACAGAAGATCGTTTGGGGTTAGAAAGCAGTAAGGACAGGAGGTGATTTGGGGTTAGATAGCAGTGAGGACAGGAGGTGGTTTGGAGTTAGATAGCAGTGAGGACAGAAGGTGGTTTGGTGTGAGAAAGCAGTGAGGACAGGAGTTGGTTTGGGGTTAGATAGCAGTGAGGACAGGAGGTGGTTTGGGGAGAGAAAGCAGTGAGGACAGGAGGTGGTTTGGGGTTAGATAGCAGTGAGGACATGAGGTGGTTTAGATTTAGATAGCAGTGAGGACAGGAGGTGGTTTGGGGAGAGAAAGCAGTGAGGACAGGAGGTGGTTAGGGGTTAGATAGCACTGAGGACATGAGGTGGTTTGGAGTTAGAAAGCAGTGAGGACATGAGGTGGTTTGGAGTTAGAAAGCAGTGAGGACATGAGGTGGTTTGGAGTTAGATAGCAGTGAGGACAGGAGTTGGTTGGGGAGAGAAAGCAGTGAGGACAGGAGTTGGGTTGGGGTTAGATAGCAGTGAGGACAGGAGGTGGTTTGGGGTTAGAAAGCAGTCAGGACAGGAGGTGGTTTGGGGTTAGATTCCAGTGAGGACATGAGGTGGTTTGGAGTTAGATAGCAGTGAGGACAGGAGGTGGTTTGGGGAGAGAAAGCAGTGATGACAGGAGGTGGTTTGGGGAGAGAAAGCAATGAGAACAGGAGGTGGTTTGGGGCAGTGGATGAAATAGCGAGCGGTGGGCCCCGGTGCAACAAAATGCTTTGGGCCCCTCATCCCATCCAAGTCCACCCCCTCACACCTGGATAGGATTTGGTGATGGGGACCTGCTCAGAGCCAGAGAAATGGATACCTAGCAACAGTGCCGTAACTAACATTTTAGCACTGTGTGCAAGAAACGGCATTGGAGCCCCGCCTCTATGTAAAACAGGGGCAGTGCGCGCATGCAAAAAATATGGGCCTGGCTTTGTGGGGAAGGGGTGTGGCCACAAAATAATACCAATTCATATAATGGTGCACAGTACTCTCCATTATTCAAAATACGCCGCACAGTAGCACCATTACACCAGGTAGAGCCCCTTTTACACATTACGGCAGACAGCGTCCCCTTTTTACATATTACGGCAGACAGATTCCCCTTTTTTACACATTACGGCAGACAGATTCCCCTGTTTTACACATTACGGCAGACAGTGTCCCCCTTTTTTACACATAATGGCAGACAGCGTCCCCCTTTTTTAAACATAACGGCAGACAGCGTCCCCCTTTTTTGCACATAACGGCAGACAGCTTCCCCTTTTTTACACATAACGGCAGACAGCGTCCCCCTTTTTTACACATTATGGCAGAGAGCGTCCCCCTTTTTGCACATTACGGCAGACAGCGTCACTCTTCTTGCACATTACGTCAGACAGCGTCCCCCTTTTTGCACATTACGGCAGACAGCGTCCCCCTCTTTGCACATTACGGCAGACAGCGTCCCCCTTTTTTACACATAATGGCAGACAGCGTCCCCCTTTTTACACATTAAGACAGACAGAATAGAAAGAAAGAAAGAAAGAAAGAAAGAGAAAGAAAGAAAGAGAGAAAGAGAGAAAGAAAGAAAAGAAAGAAAGAAAGAGAAAGAAAGAAAGAAAGAAAGAAAGAAAGAAAGAAAGAAAGAAAGAAAGAAAGAAAGAAAGAAAGAAAGAGAGAAAGAAAGAAAAGAAAGAAAGGAAAGAAAGAACAGATTATACTTACTGTCTCCGCTGGCAGTTAGGCTCCTCGGTGCAGCTTCTTCTGGCAGAGATCCCGGGCCGAGGAGAAGGAGGAGGAGGGAGGTGGAGGAGGGAGCCGCAGTAGTGCAATGTAATTGGTGGAGGAGCTGCTGCTGCTGTCCCTCTCCTTTCACCATAGGCTGTCCTCTGACGCTGTGAATGCTGGGATGCGCTTCCCAGCATTCACAGCGGCGGAGGACAACCTATGGTGAAAGAGAGGGACAGCAGCAGCAGCACGCCTCCACCAATTACACAGCGCTGCTGCGGCTCCCTCCTCCACTTCCCTCCTCCTCCTTCCCCCGTGGCTGCTGCGCTCCTCAGCGGACGGCTGTGCGCTGCGGGCGGCGGTGGCCCGCAGCACACAGCGGTATGTAATAAGTCAGTTTGACTCATTAGATGCCGCGCTGCTTTGGGCCCCTTGACAGTGGCGGGCCCCAGTGCAAGGCACAGCTTGCACTAGCGGTAGTTCCGCAACTGGTTTGCGGTTAGATAGCAGTGAGGACAGGAGGTGGTTTGGGGTTAGATAGCAGTGAGGACAGGAGGTGGTTTGGGGTTAGATAGCAGTGAGGACAGGAGGTGGTTTGCGGTTAGATAGCAGTGAGGACAGGAGGTGGTTTGGGGTTAGATAGCAGTGAAGACAGGAGGTGTTTTGGGGTTAGATAGCAGTGAGGACAGGAGGTAGGGAGATGGAGAACTGCAAGAAAACTACTGTAGTAGGTAGCAGTTGGGAAAAGTAATAATTTAACAACAAAAAAATCCCCAATTATTTTGTCATGAAGAAATAAAAATATATTCAAAAATATAATGCTTTTTATTACCCCTTTTCCCTTAAACCCAATCATACAAATAATCCAAAAATCCAGATTTTGGAGTATGGTAAACATGAAATCCTGGGATTACAAAATGATTTGGGATTGGAAAAGTGACCCCAACTGTGTTTAATTATAATTAATAATTCAGATTTCTCAACATGACTTTAGCCCCTGAGTGAATATGCACACACCTAGACTGCGATTAATTAAAAATAGCTTCTCTGTAGAGAATAAGAGAAATACAGTATGTTTAGCAATTTATCTGTGGGTAAAGTTACAAATGTTATTTCATTTTAAATTGCATACTGTATTTTTGTCAAAATCTTATTGACCTATTTTGGAATCTGAGAAGTCAAATTATATTTTCCAGTAGCTGGAATCTGTCACACCAGAGATGAATGCAAATTCAATTTGTTTGCAGAGTAATTAACAGTCGCTATTGGGGGAGGTAACAAAGTAGCTGCAAAAACGCAGATGTGTCGCAACCATTTTGTGGATGTGTTTGAGGCAGCGACTTTGATCATTTATACAGCTGCTGTGTCTCTGAAAACTTACTTCCTGCAGGCATGCAGTGTGGTCACAGGGCTATTTAGAACTTTAAAAAGCGACTCTTCTGCAATGGCTGCTGCATCTTTGGGGGTCATTCCGAGTTGATCGCTAGCTAGCTATTTTTTGCAGCACTGCGATCAAGTCAAATCTCGGTAAAACTGTGCATGCTTATGCACCGCAATGTGCAGGCATGTCGTACGGGTACAAAGCGGATCGGTGCTGAGCGATGGATTTAACGAAGAATCCATTTGCACAGCCGATCGCAAGGAGATTGACAGGAAGAAGGCGTTTATGGGTGTCAACTGACCGTTTTCTGGGAGTGGTTGGAAAAACGCAGGCGTGTCCAAGCGTTTGCAGGGCGGGTGTCTGACGTCAATTCCGGGCCCGGACAGGCTGAAGTGATCGCAGCGGTTGAGTAAGTTCAAAGCTACTCAGAGACTGCACAAAACTGTTTTTGTACCGCTTGTCTGCACAAGCGTTCGCACACTTGCAAAGCGAAAATACACTCCCCTATAGGTGATGACTATATGATCGCAGCGCGGCAAAAAGTAGTTAGCGAGTGATCAACTCGGAATGACCCCCTTTGTACACAGCCACTGGGATCTGCAAAGCCACTGGTGGGTGTCTCAATACAAATCCAAATGGATGGTACATTTCCATATTTTGCCACAGTTGCTGCTTACAAATTCACAGCTATGAATGCATTTGCATACATCTCTGAAACAAGCCCTTAATGTAGAAGGTTCAGATGTTTGGATATTGCAGCAGCAATTTTGTTAGCAGTTGGGCAAAACCATGGGGGTCATTCCGAGTTGTTCGCTCGCAAGCTGCTTTTAGCAGCTTTGCACATGCTAAGCCGCCGCCTACTGGGAGTGAATCTTAGCTTATCAAAATTGCGAACAAAAGATTAGCAAAATTGCGAATAGACACTTCTTAGCAATTTCTGAGTAGCTCCACACTTATTCGGCATCTGCGATCAGTTCAGTGCTTGTCGTTCCTGGTTTGACGTCACAAACACACCCAGCGTTCGCCCAGACACTCCTCCATTTCTCCAGCCACTCCCGCGTTTTTCCCAGAAACGGTAGCGTTTTTTCACACACTCCCATAAAACGGCCAGTTTCCCCCCAGAAACACCCACTTCCTGTCAATCACACTACGATCACCAGAACGAAGAAAAAACCTCGTAATGCCGTGAGTAAAATTCCTAACTGCATAGCAAATTTACTTGGCGCAGTCGCAGTGCGAACATTGCGCATGCGCAGTTAGCGGAAAATCGCTGCGATGCGAAGAAAAATACCGAGCAAACAACTCGGAATGACCCCCCATGTGCACTGCAGGGGGGCAGATATAACATGTGCAGAGAGAGTTAGATTTGGGTGGGGTGTGTTCAAGCTGAAATCTAAAATGCAGTGTAAAAATAAAGCAGCCAGTATTTACCCTGCACAGAAACAAAATAACCCAGCCAACTCTAACTCTCTCTGTCAAATGTTACATCTGCCCCCCCTGCAGTGCACATGGTTTTGCCCAATTGCTAACAAACTTGCTGCTGCGATTAACTCAGAATTACCCCCGATATGGAGAATAGTGGGAAAACTATCTAGGTTTCTTACATTAGTGTCTATCCACATTTTTTACAGGCAGGGCCGGCCTGGCCATCTGGTACTTCAAGCAAATGCCAGAAGGGCCAATGGCCTGATGGGCCAGTGCTGCCATACAGAAATTGTGACTGGCCAAGCAGCGCAGCCTGCCAGTGCACAGCTTGGCTTCCCAGTACATGGGGACAGGGGCTGGCCAGGCAGTGCACCCCCCGTGAGCCGGGGCAGTGTCTATTTCTCTGACGTCCTAGTGGATGCTGGGGACTCCGTAAGGACCATGGGGATATAGCGGCTCCGCAGGAGACAGGGCACAATAATAAAAGCTTTAGGATCAGGTGGTGTGCACTGGCTCCTCCCCCTATGACCCTCCTCCAAGCCTCAGTTAGATTTTTGTGCCCGGCCGAGAAGGGTGCAATCTAGGTGGCTCTCCTGAGCTGCTTAGAATAAAAGTTTAAGTTAGTTTTTTTTTCTTTCAGTGAGACCTGCTGGCAACAGGCTCACTGCTACGAGGGACTTAGGGGAGAGAAGTAAACTCACCTGCGTGCAGGATGGATTTGCTTCTTAGGCTACTGGACACCATTAGCTCCAGAGGGAGTCGGAACACAGGTCTCACCCTGGGGTTCGTCCCGGAGCCGTGCCGCCGACCCCCCTTGCAGATGCCGAAGTTGAAGAGGTCCAGAGGTCCAGAAACAGGCGGCAGAAGACTTTCAGTCTTCATAAGGTAGCGCACAGCACTGCAGCTGTGCGCCATTGTTGTCAGCACACTTCACCAACAGTCACCAACTGTCACTGAGGGTGCAGGGCGCTGGGGGGGGGCGCCCTGGGCAGCAATGTATAATACCTTTTTATGGCTAAAATACATCACATATAGCCCTTGAGGCTATATGGATGTATTTAACCCCTGCCAGATCTCACAAACTCCGGGAGAAGAGCCCGCCGAAAAGGGGGCGGGGCCTATTCTCCTCAGCACACGGCGCCATTTTCCTGCTCAGCTCTGCTGTGAGGAAGGCTCCCAGGCTCTCCCCTGCACTGCACTACAGAAACAGGGTTAAAACAGAGAGGGGGTGCACTTATTTGGCGATATGATTACATATATAAAAATGCTATAAGGGAAAACACTTGTATAAGGGGTTGTCCCTGTATAATTATAGCGTTTTTGGTGTGTGCTGGCAAACTCTCCCTCTGTCTCCCCAAAGGGCTAGTGGGGTCCTGTCCTCTATCAGAGCATTCCCTGTGTGTGTGCTGTGTGTCGGTACGTGTGTGTCGACATGTAGGAGGACGATGTTGGTGAGGAGGCGGAGCAAATTGCCTGTATTGGTGATGTCACTCTCTAGGGAGTCGACACTGGAATGGATGGCTTATTTAGGAATTACGTGATAATGTCAACACGCTGCAAGGTCGGTTGACGACATGAGACGGCCGGCAAACAAATTAGTACCTGTCCAGGCGTCTCAGACACCGTCAGGGGCTTGTAAAAACGCCCATTTACCTCAGTCAGACACAGACACGGACACTGACTCCAGTGTCGACGGTGAATAAACAAACGTATTTTCCTTTAGGGCCACACGTTTCATGTTAAGGGCAATGAAGGAGGTGTTACATATTTCTGATACTACAAGTACCACAAATAAGGGTATTATGTAGGGTGTGAATAAACTACTTGTAGTTTTTCCTGAATCAGATAAATTAAATGAAGTGTGTGATGATACGTGGGTTTCCTCCGATAGAAAATTATTGGCGGTATACCCTTTCCCGCCAGAAGTTAGGGCGAGTTGGGAAACACACCTTAGGGTGGATAAGGCGCTCACACGCTTATAAAAACAAGGGGCGTTACCGTCTCCAGATACGGCAGCCCTCAAGGAGCCAGCTGATAGGAAGCTGAAAAATATCCTAAAAGTATATACACACATACTGGTGTTATACTACGACCAGCAATCGCCTCAGCCTGGATGTGCAGCGCTGAGGGGGCTTGGTCGGATTTCCTGACTGAAAATATTGATACCCTTGACAGGGACAAGATTTTATTGACTATAGATGCATTTCTATATATGCGAGATGCGCAGAGGGATATTTGCATTCTGGCATCAAGAGTAAATGTGATGTCCATATCTGCCAGACGAAGACACGACAGTGGTCAGGTGATGCAGATTCCAGACGGCACATGGAAGTATTGCCGTATAAAGGGGCGGTCCATCGGACCTGGTGGCCATGGCAACAGCTGAAAAATCCACCTTTTGTTACCCCAAGTCACATCTCAGCAGAAAAGGACACAGTCTTTTCAGTCTCAGTCCTTTCGTCCCCATAAGGGCAGGCGGGCAAAAGGGCCAGTCATATCTGCCCAGGGGTAGAGGAAAGGGAAGAAGACTGCAGCAGGCAGCCCATTCCCAGGAACAGAAGCCCTCCACAGCTTCTGCCAAGTCCGCAGCATGACGCTGGGGCAGTACAAGCGGACTCAGGTGCGGTAGGGGGTCATCTCAAGAGTTTCAGCACGCAGGGGGCTCACTCACAAGTGGACTCCTGGATCCTACACGTAGTATCCCAGGTGTACATTGGAAATTCGAGACGTCTCCCCCTCACAAGTTCCTGAAGTCTGCTTTACCAACGTCTCCCTCCGACAGGGAGGCAGTATTGGGAACAATTCACAGGCTGTATTCCCAGCAGGTGATAATCAAAGTACCCCTTCTACAACAAGGGAAGGGGTATTATTCCACACTATATTGTGGTACTGAAGCCAGACGGCTCGGTGAGATCTGAAATATTTTAACACTTACATACAAGCGTTCAAATCAATATGGAGTCACTCAGAGTAGTGATAGCGAACCAGGAAGAAGGGGACGATATGGTGTCACTGGATATCAGGGACGCTTACCTACATGTCCAAATTTGCCTTCTCACCAAGGGTACCTCAGGTTCGTGGTACAGAACTGTCACTATCAGTTCAGACGCTGCCGTTTGGATTGTCCACGGCACCCCGGGTCTTTACCAAGGTAATGGCCGAAATGATGATTCTTCTTAAAAGAAATATGGACGCTTTCCTGATAAAGGCAAGGTCCAGAGAACAGTTGGAGGTCGGAGTAGCACTATCTTAAGTAGTTCTACGACAGCACGAGTGGATTCTAAATATTCCAAAATCGCAGTTTTTTCCGACGACACGTCTACTGTTCCTAGGGATGATTCTGGACACAGTCCAGAAAAGGATGTTTTCTCCCGGAGAAGAAAGCCAGGGAGTTATCCGAGCTAGTCAGGAACCTCCTAAAACCAGGAAAAGTATCAGTGCATCATTGCACAAGGATCCTGTGAAAAATGGTGGTTTCTTACAAAGCGATCCCATTCGGTAGATTTCACGCAAGAACCTTTCCGTGGGATCTGCTGGAAAAATGGTCCGGATCGCATCTTCAGATGCATCAGCGGATAACCCTGTCTCCAAGGACAAGGGTGTTTCTTCTGCGGTGGCTGCAGAGTGCTCATCTATGAAAGGGCCGCAGATTCGGCATTCAGGACTGGGTCCTGGTGACCACGGATGCCAGCCTGAGTGGCTGGGGAGCAGTCACACAAGGAAAAAATTTCCAGAGAGTGTGATCAAGTCTGGAGACTTCTCTCCACATAAATATACTGGAGCTAAGGGCAATTTACAATGCTCTAAGCTTAGCAAGACCTCTGCTTCAAGGTCAGCCGGTATTGATCCAGTGGGACAACATCACGGCAGTCGCCCACGTAAACAGGGCGGCACAAGAAGCAGGAGGGAAATGGCAGAAACTACAAGGATTCTTCGCTGGGCGAAAAATCATGTGATAACACTCTCAGCAGTGTTCATTCCGGGAGTGGAAAACTGGGAAGCAGACTTCCTCAGCAGGCATGACCTCTACCCGGGAGAGTGGGGACTTCATCGGGAAGTCTTCCACATGATTGTAAACCGTTGGGAAAAACCAAAGGTGGACATGATGGCGTCCCGCCTGAACAAAAAACTAGACAGATATTGCGCCAGGTCAAGGGACCCTCAGGCAATAGCGGTGGACGCTCTGGTAACACTGTGGGTGTACCAGTCAGAGTATGTGTTCCCTCCTATGCCTCTCATACCAAAAGTACTGAGAATCATAAGAGGGAGATGAGTAAGAACGATACTCGTGGTTCCGGATTGGCCAAGAAGGACTTGGTACCCGAAACTTCAAGAGATGTTCACGGAAGACCCGTGGCCTCTACCTTTAAGAAAGGACCTGCTCCAGCAGGGGCCTTGTCTGTTCCAAGACTTACCGCGGCCGCGTTTGACGGCATGGCGGTTGAACGCCGGATCCTGAAAGGGCATTCCAGATGAAGTCATCCCTACCCTGGTCGAAGACAGGAAGGATGTAACCGCAAAACATTTTCACCGCATTTGGTGAAGATATGTTGCGTGGTGTGAGGCCAAGAAGGCCCCTACAGAGGAATTCCAACTGGGTCGTTTCCTACATTTCCTGAAAACAGGACTGTCTATGGGCCTAAAATTAGGGTCCATTAAGGTTCAAATTTCGGCCCTGTCGAATTTCTTCCAGAAAGAACTGGCTTTAGTGCCTGACGTTCAGATGTTTGTAAAAGGGGTACTGCATATACAGCCTCATTTTGTGCCCCAGTGGCACCTTGGGATCTCAATGTTGTTTTGAGTTTCCTAAAGTCACATTGGTTTGAACCACTCACCACTGTGGACTTAAAATATCTCACATGGAAGGTGACGATGCTATTAGCCCTGGCTTCAGCCAGGCGTGTGTCAGAATTGGCGGCTTTATCATATATATAAAGCCCTTACTTAATTTTTCATTCTGACAGGGCAGAATTGAGGACTCGTCCTCAATTTCTCCTTAAGGTGTTTTCTGTTTTTCACATGAACCAACCTATTGTGGTACCTGCGGGTACTAGGGACTTGGAGGACTCCAAGTTACTTGATGTTGTCAGGGCCCTGAAAAATATGTTTCCAGGACGGCTGGAGTCAGAAAATCTGACTCGCTGTTTAGCCTGTATGCACCCAACAAGATGGGTGCTCCTGCTTCTAAGCAGACGATTGCTCGCTGGATTTGTAATACAATTCAGTTTACACATTCTGTGGCAGGCCTGCCACAGCCAAAATCTGTAAAAGCCCATTCCAAAAGGAAGGGGGCTCATCTTGGGCGACTGCCCGAGGGATCTCGGCTTTACAACTTTGCCGAGCAGTTACTTGGTCAGGGGCAAACACGTTTGCTAAATTCTACAAATTTGATACCCTGGCTGAGGAGGACATGGAGTCTCTCATTCGGTGCTGCAGGGTCATCCGCACTCTCCCGCCCGTTTGGGAGCTTTGGTATAATCCCCATGGTCCTTACGGAGTCCCCAGCATCCACTAGGACGTCAGAGAAAATAAGATTTTACTTACCGATAAATCTATTTCTCGTAGTCCGTAGTGGATGCTGGGCGCCCATCCCAAGTGCGGATTGTCTGCAATACTTGTACATAGTTATTGTTACAAAAATCGGGTTATTCTTGTTGTGAGCCATCTTGTCAGAGGCTCCTTCGTTGTTATCATACTGTTAACTGGGTTCAGATCACAGGTTGTACGGTGTAATTGGTGTGGCTGGTATGAGTCTTACCCGGGATTCAATATCCTTCCTTATTATGCACGCTCGTCCGGGCACAGTATCCTAACTGAGGCTTGGAGGAGGGTCATAGGGGGAGGAGCCAGTGCACACCACCTGATCCTAAAGCTTTTATTATTGTGCCCTGTCTCCTGCGGAGCCGCTATATCCCCATGGTCCTTACGGAGTCCCCAGCATCCACTACGGACTACGAGAAATAGATTTATCGGTAAGTAAAATCTTATTTTCTTGTGCGTGTGGATACTATTCTAGGGCCATTATAGAGTCCCAGTTCATCCCTGACTGGACACCCGGCAACCATGGTATAACTAGCCCGGGCCCAGATAATCAGTATCTGCACCCCCCGTTGCTGCCACTGTGCATCATGCTTACCGATATTTTAAATCTCCTCTCCGGGAGATGACCGGAGAGGAGAAGCAGGTGGGCGGGCATGAGGGAGGAGCCAAGCTGATCACATCAGTAGGCTCCTCCCACTCCCGGTAAGCGACTGTAATTGACTGAAATATGGCTAGGGGCGGGGCTAAAATGACGCGATTAGCATCGGATCGCGTCATTAGGCTCCGCCCCCCGCCGGCTCCGTGATTTTTCTGTGTTATTATCCCTATTCTGCCCACTTCACTAGGAAGTGGGCAGAATGCGGGAGGGGTGCCCACTCTTCCGGGGGCTGCGGGGGACTACCCGAAAACCGGGTGTCTCCCGCAGAATCCGGGAGAGTAGGTAAGTATGCTGTGCATGTAGCCCAGAGTTGCCAACATTCTGGCTGCTCTCTGCGGGAGAGAGCAGCCAGGTCGGCTGAGCAGGGCGGGCAGGGGAGGCTAGATGAAGAGGAGGGGGTGGTCCGGAGGCGGGACGGGGGCGGAGCAAGGACGGACGGGGCGGAGCAAGGGCGGAGTCACGACGACGCCTCCTCTAAGCCACACACCCCACTCTGTAATGCAGCGATCACCGGCATTACAATGAAGGGGGCGTGGCTATGATGACGCGATTCTGCAAGAATCGCGTCATCGACTGCCCGGTCCGCCCACTTTACACACTAAGTAGGCGGACGGGCAATGGGGGACCCCGCAAACCGGGAGACTTGCCTGCTCTTCCGTGGGACCGGGAGGGTCACCCGATTTTCGGGAGCCTCCCGGCCATTCCGGGAGAGTAGGTAAGTATGATGTAGCCCCACAACTAATCATCACAAATTGAACTGATTGAAATCGGATTAAACTTACAGTGTCTTATTGTATGTTGTTCCATCTGTCCAAGTCCATGTAATATTAGCACTGTTCCAACATAATCCAATCCAATAATCTAATTTTCCCTGAAATCTGTTTAAGAACCCCTGTCAGGAAGAAAATACAAATAGTTAAACTCATGACATGTAGTATGGTTTTGAGATATTTATATACTTTAGATAGGGTAATTTCTCTGGAAATATGTGCATTATTAGTGGGACGTAGTTATGTGACCGGCGGTCTCACGTCACCTCCCCCTACATCTCGCCCCCTGGAAATCCCAACAGTCGGCATGCCGACTAGCAGGGACAATTTCCACTCGTGGGTGTCCACAACATCCATAGAGTGGCCTGAAGCATGGCGAGTGCAGCGAGCCCGCAAGGGGCTTGTTGTGCTCGCCCTCCTGCCGCCGGCATTCCACTGCTGGGACCCTCATTAGCACTGTGATGATGTATTTGAATATTGTTATGTAGATTAATGTAAAATGTTGGTGCTGTGCTTTGTACCATTGTTTCTTACCATAGTAAATGCAAAGCTATTTTTATGTGCAGATGTGTTTGGTTAGGAAGCACTGTACTAATATCGTTCACCTGGCCTCCTTGGGAGGAGATGTGGGCGTGTACTCTTGGGTGCTGTTTGTACTTGAATGTTCACTACTGTTTGCACCCTGAGAAAATGCAGAAGTGTTGAAATGTTGATCACCTACCTTGGGCTCCTGTGTTCTTATTGAAAAGTAATTCAGAGTGCCTTCTATATGCCTGTGTGTGTGTGTGTGTGTGTGTGTGTGTGTGTGTGTGTGTGTGTGTGTGTGTGTGTGTGTGTGTGTGTGTGTGTGTGTGTGTGTGTGTGTGTGTGTGTTTTGGGTTCGGTTCCGCGGCCGTGTTTTGGGTTCGACCGCGTTTTGGCAAAACATCACCAAATTTTTTTTGTCGGATTCGGGTGTGTTTTGGATTCGGGTGTTTTTTTCAAAAAACCCTAAAAAACAGCTTAAATCATAGAATTTGGGGGTCATTTTGATCCCAAAGTATTATTAACCTCAAAAACCATAATTTCCACTCATTTTCAGTCTATTCTGAATACCTCACACCTCACAATATTATTTTTAGTCCTAAAATTTGCACCGAGGTCGCTGGATGGCTAAGCTAAGCGACCCTAGTGGCCGACACAAACACCTGGCCCATCTAGGAGTGGCAATGCAGTGTCACGCAGGATGGCCCTTCCAAAAAACACTCCCCAAACAGCACATGACGCAAAGAAAAAAAGAGGCGCAATGAGGTAGCTGTGTGAGTAAGCTAAGTGACCCTAGTGGCTGACACAAACACCTGGCCCATCTAGGAGTGGCACTGCAGTGTCACGCAGGATGGCCCTTCCAAAAAACACTCCCCAAACAGCACATGACGCAAAGAAGAAAAAAAGAGGCGCAATGAGGTAGCTGTGTGAGTAAGATAAGCGACCCTAGTGGCCGACACAAACACCTGGCCCATCTAGGAGTGGCACTGCAGTGTCACGCAGGATGGCCCTTCCAAAAAACACTCCCCAAACAGCACATGACGCAAAGAAAAAAAGAGGCGCAATGAGGTAGCTGTGTGAGTAAGCTAAGCGACCCTAGTGGCCGACACAAACACCTGGCCCATCTAGGAGTGGCACTGCAGTGTCACGCAGGATGGCCCTTCCAAAAAACACTCCCCAAACAGCACATGACGCAAAGAAAAATGAAAGAAAAAAGAGGTGCAAGATGGAATTGTCCTTGGGCCCTCCCACCCACCCTTATGTTGTATAAACAGGACATGCACACTTTAACCAACCCATCATTTCAGTGACAGGGTCTGCCACACGACTGTGACTGAAATGACGGGTTGGTTTGGACCCCCACCGAAAAAGAAGCAATTAATCTCTCCTTGCACAAACTGGGTCTACAGAGGCAAGATGTCCACCTCATCATCATCCTCCGATATATCACCGTGTACATCCCGCTCCTCACAGATTATCAATTCGTCCCCACTGGAATCCACCATCTCAGCTCCCTGTGTACTTTGTGGAGGCAATTGCTGCTGGTCAATGTCTCCACGGAGGAATTGATTATAATTCATTTTAATGAACATCATCTTCTCCACATTTTCTGGAAGTAACCTCGTACGCAGATTGCTAACAAGGTGAGCGGCAGCACTAAACACTCTTTCGGAGTACACACTTGTGGGAGGGCAACTTAGGTAGAATAAAGACAGTTTGTGCAAGGGCCTCCAAATTGCCTCTTTTTCCTGCCAGTATAAGTACGGACTGTCTGACGTGCCTACTTGAAAGCGGTCACTCATATAATCCTCCACCATTCTTTCAATGGTGAGAGAATCATATGCAGTGGCAGTAGACGACATGTTCGTAATCGTTGTCAGGTCCTTCAGTCCGGACCAGATGTCAGCATCAGCAGTCGCTCCAGACTGCCCTGCATCACCGCCAGCGGGTGGGCTCGGAATTCTGAGCCTTTTCCTCGCACCCCCAGTTGCGGGAGAATGTGAAGGAGGAGATGTTGACAGGTCGCGTTCCGCTTGACTTGACAATTTTGTCACCAGCAGGTCTTTGATCCCCAGCAGACTTGTGTCTGCCGGAAAGAGAGATCCAAGGTAGGTTTTAAATCTAGGATCGAGCACGGTGGCCAAAATGTAGTGCTCTGATTTCAACAGATTGACCACCCGTGAATCCTTGTTAAGCGAATTAAGGGCTCCATCCACAAGTCCCACATGCCTAGCGGAATCGCTCCCTTTTAGCTCCTCCTTCAATGCCTCCAGCTTCTTCTGCAAAAGCCTGATGAGGGGAATGACCTGACTCAGGCTGGCAGTGTCTGAACTGACTTTACGTGTGGCAAGTTCAAAAGGTTGCAGAACCTTGCACAACGTTGAAATCATTCTCCACTGCGCTTGAGACAGGTACATTCCACCTCCTATATCGTGGTCAGTTGTATAGGCTTGAATGGCCTTTTGCTGCTCCTCCAACCTCTGAAGCATATAGAGGGTTGAATTCCACCTCGTTACCACTTCTTGCTTCAGATGATGGCAGGGCAGGTTCAGGCGTTTTTGATGGTGCTCCAGTCTTCTGTACGTGGTGCCTGTACGCCGAAAGTGTCCCGCAATTCTTCTGGCCACCGACAGCATCTCTTGCACGCCCCTGACGTTTTTTAAAAAATTCTGCACCACCAAATTCAAGGTATGTGCAAAACATGGGTTGTGCTGGAATTTGCCCATATTTAATGCACACACAATATTGCTGGCGTTGTCCGATGCCACAAATCCACAGGAGAGTCCAATTGGGGTAAGCCATTCCGCGATGATCTTCCTCAGTTGCCGTAAGAGGTTTTCAGCTGTGTGCGTATTCTGGAAACCGGTGATACAAAGCGTAGCCTGCCTAGGAAAGAGTTGGCGTTTGCGAGATGCTGCTACTGGTGCCGCTGCTGCTGTTCTTGCGGCGGGAGTCCATACATCTACCCAGTGGGCTGTCACAGTCATATAGTCCTGACCCTGCCCTGCTCCACTTGTCCACATGTCCGTGGTTAAGTGGACATTGGGTACAACTGCATTTTTTAGGACACTGGTGAGTCTTTTTCTGACGTCTGTGTACATTCTCGGTATCGCCTGCCTAGAGAAGTGGAACCTAGATGGTATTTGGTAACGGGGGCACACTACCTCAAGAAATTGTCTAGTTCCCTGTGAACTAACGGCGGATACCGGACGCACGTCTAACACCAACATAGTTGTCAAGGCCTCAGTTATCCGCTTTGCAACAGGATGACTGCTGTGATATTTCATCTTCCTCGCAAAGGACTGTTGGACAGTCAATTGCTTGGTGGAAGTAGTAAAAGTGGGCTTACGACTTCCCCTCTGGGATGACCATCGACTCCCAGCAGCAACAACAGCAGCGCCAGCAGCAGTAGGCGTTACACGCAAGGATGCATCGGAGGAATCCCAGGCAGGAGAGGACTCGTCAGAATTGCCAGTGACATGGCCTGCAGGACTATTGGCATTCCTGGGGAAGGAGGAAATTGACACTGAGGGAGTTGGTGGGGTGGTTTGCGTGAGCTTGGTTACAAGAGGAAGGGATTTACTGGTCAGTGGACTGCTTCCGCTGTCGCCCAAAGTTTTTGAACTTGTCACTGACTTATTATGAATGCGCTGCAGGTGACGTATAAGGGAGGATGTTCCGAGGTGGTTAACGTCCTTACCCCTACTTATTACAGCTTGACAAAGGCAACACATGGCTTGACAAATGTTGTCCGCATTTCTGGTGAAATACTTCCACACCGAAGAGCTGATCTTTTTGGTATTTTCACCAGGCATGTCAACGGCCCTATTCCTCCCACGGACAACAGGTGTCTCCCCGGGTGCCTGACTTAAACAAACCACCTCACCATCAGAATCCTCCTTGTCAATTTCCTCCAAAGCGCCAGCAACACCCATATCCTCCTCATCCTGGTGTACTTCAACACTGACATCTTCAATCTGACTATCAGGAACTGGACTGCGGGTGCTCCTTCCAGTACTTGCAGGGGGCGTGCAAATGGTGGAAGGCGCATGCTCTTCATGTCCAGTGTTGGGAAGGTCAGGCATCGCAACCGACACAATTGGACTCTCCTTGTGGATTTGGGATTTCGAAGAACGCACAGTTCTTTGCGGTGCTTTTGCCAGCTTGAGTCTTTTCATTTTTCTAGCGAGAGGCTGAGTGCTTCCATCCTCATGTGAAGCTGAACCACTAGCCATGAACATAGGCCAGGGCCTCAGCCGTTCCTTGCCACTCCGTGTGGTAAATGGCATAATGGCAAGTTTACGCTTCTCCTCCGACAATTTTATTTTAGATTTTGGAGTCCTTTTTTTACTGATATTTGGTGTTTTGGATTTTACATGCTCTGTACTATGACATTGGGCATCGGCCTTGGCAGACGACGTTGCTGGCATTTCATCGTCTCGGCCATGACTAGTGGCAGCAGCTTCAGCACGAGGTGGAAGTGGATCTTGATCTTTCCCTAATTTTGGAACCTCAACATTTTTGTTCTCCATATTTTAATAGGCACAACTAAAAGACACAGAGGTAGCTACAGCCGTGGACTACCGTACTGTGTCTGCTGCTAATATAGACTGGATGATAATGAGATGAAATCAATATATATTATATCACACTAGTACTGCAGCCGGACAGGTAGATATATTTATTATGTAATGACTGATGACGGACCTGCTGGACACTGTCAGCTCAGCAGCACCGCAGACTGCTACAGTAAGCTACTATAGTAGTATGTATAAAGAAGAAAGAAAAAAAAAACCACGGGTAGGTGGTATACAATTATGGATGGACGAGCGACTGCCAACACAGAGATAGCTACAGCCGTGGACTACCGTACTGTGTCTGCTGCTAATATAGACTGGATGATAATGAGATGAAATCAATATATATTATATCACACTAGTACTGCAGCCGGACAGGTAGATATATTTATTATGTAATGACTGATGACGGACCTGCTGGACACTGTCAGCTCAGCAGCACCGCAGACTGCTACAGTAAGCTACTATAGTAGTATGTATAAAGAAGAAAGAAAAAAAAAACACGGGTAGGCGGTATACAATTATGGATGGACGAGCGACTGCCGACACAGAGGTAGCTACAGCCGTGGACTACCGTACTGTGTCTGCTGCTAATATAGACTGGATGATAATGAGATGAAATCAATATATATAATATCACTAGTACTGCAGCCGGACAGGTAGATATATTTATTATGTAATGACTGATGACGGACCTGCTGGACACTGTCAGCTCAGCAGCACCGCAGACTGCTACAGTAAGCTACTATAGTAGTATGTATAAAGAAGAAAGAAAAAAAAAAACACGGGTAGGTGGTATACAATTATGGATGGACGAGCGACTGCCGACACAGAGGTAGCTACAGCCGTGGACTACCGTACTGTGTCTGCTGCTAATATAGACTGGATGATAATGAGATGAAATCAATATATATATATATAATATCACTAGTACTGCAGCCGGACAGGTAGATATATTTATTATGTAATGACTGATGACGGACCTGCTGGACACTGTCAGCTCAGCAGCACCGCAGACTGCTACAGTAAGCTACTATAGTAGTATGTATAAAGAAGAAAGAAAAAAAAACCACGGGTAGGTGGTATACAATTATGGATGGATGAGCGACTGCCGACACAGAGGTAGCTACAGCCGTGGACTACCGTACTGTGTCTGCTGCTAATATAGACTGGATGATAATGAGATGAAATCAATATATATATATATATATATATATATATATAATATCACTAGTACTGCAGCCGGACAGGTAGATATATTTATTATGTAATGACTGATGACGGACCTGCTGGACACTGTCAGCTCAGCAGCACCGCAGACTGCTATAGTAAGCTACTATAGTAGTATGTATAAAGAAGAAAGAAAAAAAAAACCACGGGTAGGTGGTATACAATTATGGATGGACGAGCGACTGCCGACACAGAGGTAGCTACAGCCGTGGACTACCGTACTGTGTCTGCTGCTAATATAGACTGGATGATAATGAGATGAAATCAATATATATTATATCACACTAGTACTGCAGCCGGACAGGTAGATATATTTATTATGTAATGACTGATGACGGACCTGCTGGACACTGTCAGCTCAGCAGCACCGCAGACTGCTACAGTAAGCTACTATAGTAGTATGTATAAAGAAGAAAGAAAAAAAAAAACACGGGTAGGTGGTATACAATTATGGATGGACGAGCGACTGCCGACACAGAGGTAGCTACAGCCGTGGACTACCGTACTGTGTCTGCTGCTAATATAGACTGGATGATAATGAGATGAAATCAATATATGTATATATAATATCACTAGTACTGCAGCCGGACAGGTAGATATATTTATTATGTAATGACTGATGACGGACCTGCTGGACACTGTCAGCTCAGCAGCACCGCAGACTGCTACAGTAAGCTACTATAGTAGTATGTATAAAGAAGAAAGAATAAAAAAAACACGGGTAGGTGGTATACAATTATGGATGGACGAGCGACTGCCGACACAGAGGTAGCTACAGCCGTGGACTACCGTACTGTGTCTGCTGCTAATATAGACTGGATGATAATGAGATGAAATCAATATATATATATATATAATATCACTAGTACTGCAGCCGGACAGGTAGATAAATTTATTATGTAATGGCTGATGACGGACCTGCTGGACACTGTCAGCTCAGCAGCACCGCAGACTGCTACAGTAAGCTACTATAGTAGTATGTATAAAGAAGAAAGAAAAAAAAACCACGGGTAGGTGGTATACAATTATGGATGGACGAGCGACTGCCGGCACAGAGGTAGCTACAGCCATGGACTACCGTACTGTGTCTGCTGCTAATATAGACTGGATGATAATGAGATGAAATCAATATATATATATATATATATATATATAATATCACTAGTACTGCAGCCGGACAGGTAGATATATTTATTATGTAATGACTGATGACGGACCTGCTGGACACTGTCAGCTCAGCAGCACTGCAGACTGCTACAGTAAGCTACTATAGTAGTATGTATAAAGAAGAAAGAAAAAAAAAACCACGGGTAGGTGGTATACAATATTATATATATATTATATACAATTATATATATATATATATATATATATATATATATATATATATTAAACTCACTGGTGGTGATTATTAAACTGGTGGTCAGGTCACTGGTCACACTATCAGCAACTTGCAAGTAGTACTCCTAAGCAGACAATCACAATATATATTATACTGGTGGTCAGTGTGGTCACAATGGCAGTGTGGCACTCTGGCAGCAAAAGGGTGCACTGTACGTTATATGTACTCCTGAGTCCTGCTCTCAGACTCTAACTGCTCCCCACTGTCAGTGTCTCCCCCACAAGTCAGATAATACAGTCACACTATCTATCACTTCAGCAAGTAACTACTAGTACTCCTCCTAATGCTCCCCAAAATTACTACTGTGTCTCTCTCTACTGTCTCACTCTCTTCTCTATAAACGGAGAGGACGCCAGCCACGTCCTCTCCTTATGAATCTCAATGCACGTGTGAAAATGGCGGCGACGCGCAGCTCCTTATATAGAATCCGAGTCTCGCGATAGAATCCGAGCCTTGCGAGAATCCGACAGCGGGATGATGACGTTCGGGCGCGCTCGGGTTAACCGAGCAAGTCGGGAAGATCCGAGTCGCTCGGCCCCGTGTAAAAAAAACTGAAGTTCGGGCGGGTTCGGATTCCGAGGAACCGAACCCGCTCATCCCTACTTTTTACACGGGTCCGAGGCAGACTCGGATCTTCCCGCCTTGCTCGGCTAACCCGAGCGCGCCCGAACGTCATCATCCCGCTGTTGGATTCTCGCGAGGCTCGTATTCTATCGCGAGACTCGGATTCTATATAAGGAGCCGCGCGTCGCCGCCATTTTCACACGTGCATTGAGATTGATAGGGAGAGGACGTGGCTGGCGTCCTCTCCGTTAGAATAGATAGAGACACTTGAGTTGATTATTTAGTAATTTTGGGGAGCATTAGGAGTACTCAGAGTGCAGAGTTTTGCTGATAGTTACTAGTGACTGACCACCACCAGTTTTATTTATTATTTAATATAATCCGTTCTCTGCCTGAAAAAAAACGATACACAGTCACATACCATATCTGTGCTCAGCCTCAGTGTGCTGCATGATAATATCATCTATGTATATCTGACTGTGCTGAGTGCTCACTGCTCACACAGCTGAATTGTGGGGGAGACTGGGGTGCAGTTATAGCAGGAGTACAGTGCACACTTTTGCTGCCAGTGTGACTGACCAGTGACCACCAGTATATTGTCTGCCTGAAAAAGTTAAACACTCCTGTGGTGTTTTTTTTTTTATTCTATAAACGCATTCTGCTGACAGTGTCCAGCAGGTCCGTCATTCATTATATTATATAAATATTTACCTGCAGTAGTGATATATTTTTTTTGTTCATCTCTATCATCTTTATCATCTCTATACTAGCAGACGCAGTACGGTAGTCCACGGCTGTGGCTACCTCTGTGTCGTCAGTGCTCGTCCATAATTGTATACCTACCTGTGGTGGTTTTTTTTTTCTATCTTCTTCATACTAGTAGTTTAGGAGTCTGCTGACAGTGTCCAGCTGGTCCGTCATTATATTTTATATACCTGCAGTAGTGATATATATATATTTTTTATATCATTATCATCTCTATACTAGCAGACGCAGTATGGTAGTCCACGGCTGTAGCTACCTCTGTGTCGTCAGTGCTCGTCCATAATTGTATACCTACCTGTGGTGGGTTTTTTTTTTCTATCTTCTTCATACTAGTAGTTTAGGAGTCTGCTGACAGTGTCCAGCTGGTCCGTCATTATATTTTATATACCTGCAGTAGTGATATATATATATTTTTTATATCATTATCATCTCTATACTAGCAGACGCAGTATGGTAGTCCACGGCTGTAGCTACCTCTGTGTCGTCAGTGCTCGTCCATAATTGTATACCTACCTGTGGTGGTTTTTTTTTTTCTATCTTCTTCATACTAGTAGTTTAGGAGTCTGCTGACAGTGTCCAGCAGGTCTGTCATTATATTATATATATCTGCAGTAGTGATATATATATTTTTTTTATACCATTATCATCTCTATACTAGCAGACGCAGTACGGTAGTCCACGGCTGTAGCTACCTCTGTGTCGTCAGTGCTCGTCCATAATTGTATACCTACCTGTGGTGGTTTTTTTTTTCTATCTTCTTCATACTAGTAGTTTAGGAGTCTGCTGACAGTGTCCAGCAGGTCCATCATTATATTATATATACCTGCAGTAGTGATATATATATATATATATATTTTATATCATTATCATCTCTATACTAGCAGACGCAGTACGGTAGTCCACGGCTGTAGCTACCTCTGTGTCGTCAGTCACTCGTCATCCATAAGTATACTAGTATCCATCCATCTCCATTGTTTACCTGAGGTGCCTTTTAGTTGTGCCTATTAAAATATGGAGAACAAAAATGTTGAGGCTCCAAAAATAGGGAAAGATCAAGATCCACTTCCACCTCGTGCTGAAGCTGCTGCCACTAGTCATGGCCGAGACGATGAAATTCCATCAACGTCGTCTGCCAAGGCCGATGCCCAATGTCATAGTACAGAGCATGTAAAATCCAAAAAACAAAAATATCAGTAAAAAAATGACTCAAAAATCTAAAATAAAATCGTCGTCGGAGAAGCGTAAACTTGCCAATATGCCATTTACCACACGGAGTGGCAAGGAACGGCTGAGGCCCTGGCCTATGTTCATGGCTAGTGGTTCAGCTTCACATGAGGATGGAAGCACTCAGCCTCTCGCTAGAAAAATGAAAAGACTTAAGCTGGCAAAAGCACAGCAAAGAACTGCCATGCCTGGTGAAAATACCAAAAAAATCAGCTCTTCGGTGTGGAAGTATTTCAACAGAAATGCGGACAACAGGTGTCAAGACGTGTGTTGCCTTTGTCAAGCTGTAATAAGTAGGGGTAAGGACGTTAACCACCTCGGAACATCCTCCCTTATACGTCACCTGCAGCGCATTCATCATAAGTCAGTGACAAGTTCAAAAACTTTGGGCGACAGCGGAAGCAGTCCACTGACCAGTAAATCCCTTCCTCTTGTTACCAAGCTCACGCAAACCACCCCACCAACTCCCTCAGTGTCAATTTCCTCCTTCCCCAGGAATGCCAATAGTCCTGCAGGCCATGTCACTGGCAATTCTGACGAGTCCTCTCCTGCCTGGGATTCCTCCGATGCATCCTTGAGTGTAACGCCTACTGCTGCTGGCGCTGCTGTTGTTGCTGCTGGGAGTCGATGGTCATCCCAGAGGGGAAGTCGTAAGACCACTTTTACTACTTCCACCAAGCAATTGACTGTCCAACAGTCCTTTGCGAGGAAGATGAAATATCACAGCAGTCATCCTGCTGCAAAGCGGATAACTGAGGCCTTGGCATCCTGGGCGGTGAGAAACGTGGTTCCGGTATCCATCATTACTGCAGAGCCAACTATAGACTTGTTTGAGGTACTGTGTCCCGGGACAAAATACCATCTAGGTTCCATTTCTCTAGGCAGGCGATACCGAAAATGTACACAGACCTCAGAAAAAGACTCACCAGTGTCCTAAAAAATGCAGTTGTACCCAATGTCCACTTAACCACGGACATGTGGACAAGTGGAGCAGGGCAGACTCAGGACTATATGACTGTGACAGCCCACTGGGTAGATGTATTGACTCCCGCCGCAAGAACAGCAGCGGCGGCACCAGTAGCAGCATCTCGCAAACGCCAACTCTTTCCTAGGCAGGCTACGCTTTGTATCACCGCTTTCCAGAATACGCACACAGCTGAAAACCTCTTACGGCAACTGAGGAAGATCATCGCAGAATGGCTTACCCCAATTGGACTCTCCTGTGGATTTGTGGCATCGGACAACGCCAGCAATATTGTGTGTGCATTAAATATGGGCAAATTCCAGCACGTCCCATGTTTTGCACATACCTTGAATTTGGTGGTGCAGAATTATTTAAAAAACGAGAGAGGCGTGCAAGAGATGCTGTCGGTGGCCAGAAGAATTGCGGGACACTTTCGGTGTACAGGCACCACGTACAGAAGACTGGAGCAACACCAAAAACGCCTGAACTTGCCCTGCCATCATCTGAAGCAAGAAGTGGTAACGAGGTGGAATTCAACCCTCTATATGCTTCAGAGTTTGGAGGCGCAGCAAAAGGCCATTCAAGCCTAAACAACTGACCACGATATAGGAGGTGGAATGCAGCTGTCTCAAGCGCAGTGGAGAATGATTTCAATGTAGTGCAAGGTTCTGCAACCTTTTGAACTTGCCACACGTGAAGTCAGTTCAGACACTGCCAGCCTGAGATAGGTCATTCCCCTCATCATGCTTTTGCAGAAGAAGCTGGAGACATTGAAGGAGGAGCTAACACTGAGCGATTCCGCTAGGCATGTGGGACTTGTGGATGGAGCCCTTAATTCGCTTAACAAGGATTCACGGGTGGACAATCTGTTGAAATCAGAGCACTACATTTTGGCCACCATGCTCGATCCTAGATTTAAAACCTACGTTGTATCTCTCTTTCCGGCAGACACAAGTCTGCAGGGGTTCAAAGAACTGCTGGTGAGAAAATTGTCAAGTCAAGCGGAACGCGACCTGTCAACATTTCCTCCTTCACATTCTCCTGCAACTGGGGGTGCGAGGAAAAGGCTCAGAATTCCGAGCCCACCCGCTGGCGGTGATGCAGGGCAGTCTGGAGCGACTGCTGATGCTGACATCTGGTCCGGACTGAAGGACCTGACATAGATTACGGACATGTCGTCTACTGTCACTGCATATGATTCTCTCACCATTGAAAGAATGGTGGAGGATTATATCAGTGACCGCATCCAAGTAGGCACGTCAGACAGTCCGTACGTATACTGGCAGGAAAAAGAGGCAATTTGGAGGCCCTTGCACAAACTGGCTTTATTCTACCTAAGTTGCCCTCCCACAAGTGTGTACTCCGAAAGAGTGTTTAATGCCGCCGCTCACCTTGTCAGCAATCGGCGTACGAGGTTACTTCCAGAAAATGTGGAGAAGATGATGTTCATTAAAATGAATTATAATCAATTCCTCCATGGAGACATTCACCAGCAGCAATTGCCTCCACAAAGTACACAGGGAGCTGTGATGGTGGATTCCAGTGGGGACGAATTGATAATCTGTGAGGAGGGGGATGTACACGGTGATGAATCGGAGGATGATGATGAGGTGGACATCTTGCCTCTGTAGAGCCAGTTTGTGCAAGGAGAGATTAATTGCTTCTTTTTTGGTGGGGGTCCAAACCAACCCGTCATTTCAGTCACAGTCGTGTGGCAGACCCTGTCACTGAAATGATGGGTTGGTTAAAGCGTGCATGTCCTGTTTATACAACATAAGGGTGGGTGGGAGGGCCCAAGGACAATTCCATCTTGCACCTCTTTTTTCTTTCATTTTTCTTTGCGTCATGTGCTGTTTGGGGAGTGTTTTTTGGAAGGGTCATCCTGCGTGACACTGCAGTGCCACTCCTAGATGGGCCAGGTGTTTGTGTCGGCCACTAGGGTCGCTTATCTTAGTCACACAGCTACCTCATTGCGCCTCTTTATTTTCTTCTTTGCGTCATGTGCTGTTTGGGGAGTGTTTTTTGGAAGGGCCATCCTGTGTGACACTGCAGTGCCACTCCTAGATGGGCCAGGTGTTTGTGTCGGCCACTAGGGTCACTTATCTTAGTCACACAGCTACCTCATTGCGCCTCTTTTTTTTCTTCTTTGCGTCTTGTGCTGTTTGGGGAGTATTTTTTGGAAGGGCCATCCGGCCTGACACTGCAGTGCCACTCCTAGATGGGCCAGGTGTTTCTGTCGGCCACTAGGGTCGCTTAGCTTACTCACACAGCTACCTCATTGCGCCTCTTTTTTTTTTGCGTCATGTGCTGTTTGGGGAGTGTTTTTTGGAAGGGCCATCCTGCGTGACACTGCAGTGCCACTCCTAGATGGGCCAGGTGTTTGTGTCGGCCACTTGGGTCGCTGAGCTTAGTCACACAGCTACCTCATTGCGCCTCTTTTTTTCTTTGCGTCATGTGCTGTTTGGGGACTATTTTTTGGAAGGGCCATCCTGCGTGACACTGCAGTGACACTCCTAGATGGGCCAGGTGTTTGTGTCGGCCACTTGGGTCGCTGAGCTTAGTCATCCAGCGACCTCGGTGCAAATTTTAGGACTAAAAATAATATTGGCCCTCATTCCGAGTTGATCGGTCGCAAGGCGATTTTAGCAGAGTTACACACGCTAAGCCGCCGCCTACTGGGAGTGAATCTTAGCTTCTTAAAATTGCGAACGATGTATTCGCAATATTGCGATAACAAACTACTTAGCAGTTGCAGAGTAGCTCCACACTTACTCGGCTTCTGCGATCAGTTCAGTGCTTGTCGTTCCTGGTTTGACGTCACAAACACACCCAGCGTTCGCCCAGACACTCCCCCGTTTCTTCAGCCACTCCTGCGTTTTTTCTGGAAACGGTAGCGTTTTCATCCACACGCCCCTAAAACGCTGTGTTTCCGCCCAGTAACACCCATTTCCTGTCAATCACACTACGATCGCCGGAGCGAAGAAAAAGCCGTGAGTAAAAATACTATCTTCATTGTAAAATTACTTGGCGCAGTCGCAGTGCGAATATTGCGCATGCGTACTAAGCGGATTTTCACTGCGATGCGATGAAAAATACCAAGCGAACGACTCGGAATGAGGGCCCTTGTGAGGTGTGAGGTGTTCAGAATAGACTGAAAATGAGTGGAAATTATGGTTATTGAGGTTAATAATACTTTGGGTTCAAAATGACCCCCAAATTCTATGATTTAAGCTGTTTTTTAGGGTTTTTTGAAAAAAACACCCGAATCCAAAACACACCCGAATCCGACAAAAAAAATTTGGTGCGGTTTTGCCACAACGTGTTCGAACCCAAAACACGGCCACGGAACCGAACCCAAAACCAAAACACAAAACCCGAAAAATTTCCGGTGCACATCTCTAATATATATACATTAAAGTCCGGCTTCCAGAGTGCAAGGCTCACAATAGGTTAACCATATAGAGCAAGATGGTCAACAACATCCAATTCATTAAAAAAAAAGTATGAAATATATATTACTGCATATCACAAGCAAAAGTGGGGGCGTGGCTTGGCCGAGCATGGAGTAAGGAGCTAGGAGTTAGAGCTCCGTATATCCTGCTGTCTTTATCCTGATTCCCCCGCTGATGATCGCTCCTGACCTGGCTCACCCTTTGTGTCTCTTGGCCCTGCACATTTTGAGGGGTCTGCGGGACTGTGTCTCTGCCCTGGGCAGCCGCTGGATGGATCGCGGCCTACACCGCTCTGCCTCACTCCTTCCGTCTGACCGGAAGTGCGACGCCATATTGAGAACTAACAGCGGAGGCAAGGGACGTGCTGGGCCGGAGCTCCCTTCACCCGTGCCCTCTGCTGCTCCTGCTGATCCGGAGGTCGGCGTGTGCCCCTGTCTCCCTCCACCTTGCGACTGGCGGGCAGAATGTCCCTGTGTGGCGATGATTGCTGCTGACAGTGTGGGGGTGCATCTGTCTGCACTGACCGTCCCTCCTGACGACCCCTGCCTCCCTGCACTGCTGGCTGGAGCCTCCCTGTCTGCACTACTCTGCCTGCGGGGCTGCCTGGACACCTGCAGCTATCCTACTCTGCCTACATTGATGGTTGGCGCTTCCTTATCTACACTACTCTCCATGAGGGCCCACTTGAAAGCCTGCTGCTGATTATACAGCCTGACTGCTGCCACTAAAGATTTCCTTTTCCCTGCTTGTGTTCATTCACCTAAGTGAGACTCTGGAAGCCTGAAGATTTTACAGCCTGTGGTGAGCACGTATTGTTTGTTTTATATCATCACTACTCTCTCTCTGCATTACTTCAGTAGCTTTGCTCTCGCACTTGGCCTCTACTGTTATTTAGAGATGAGCGCCTGAAATTTTTCGGGTTTTGTGTTTTGGTTTTGGGTTCGGTTCCGCGGCCGTGTTTTGGGTTCGAACGCGTTTTGGCAAAACCTCACCGAATTTTTTTTGTCGGATTCGGGTGTGTTTTGGATTCGGGTGTTTTTTTCAAAAAACACTAAAAAACAGCTTAAATCATAGAATTTGGGGGTCATTTTGATCCCAAAGTATTATTAACCTCAAAAACCATAATTTACACTCATTTTCAGTCTATTCTGAATACCTCACACCTCACAATATTATTTTTAGTCCTAAAATTTGCACCAAGGTCGCTGTGTGAGTAAGATAAGCGACCCTAGTGGCCGACACAAACACCGGGCCCATCTAGGAGTGGCACTGCAGTGTCACGCAGGATGTCCCTTCCAAAAAACCCTCCCCAAACAGCACATGACGCAAAGAAAAAAAGAGGCGCAATGAGGTAGCTGTGTGAGTAAGATTAGCGACCCTAGTGGCCGACACAAACACCGGGCCCATCTAGGAGTGGCACTGCAGTGTCACGCAGGATGGCCCTTCCAAAAAACCCTCCCCAAACAGCACATGACGCAAAGAAAAAAAGAGGCGCAATGAGGTAGCTGTGTGAGTAAGATTAGCGACCCTAGTGGCCGACACAAACACCGGGCCCATCTAGGAGTGGCACTGCAGTGTCACGCAGGATGGCCCTTCCAAAAAACCCTCCCCAAACAGCACATGACGCAAAGAAAAAAAGAGGCGCAATGAGGTAGCTGACTGTGTGAGTAAGATTAGCGACCCTAGTGGCCGACACAAACACCGGGCCCATCTAGGATGGCACTGCAGTGTCACGCAGGATGTCCCTTCCAAAAAACCCTCCCCAATCAGCACATGATGCAAAGAAAAAGAAAAGAAAAAAGAGGTGCAAGATGGAATTGTCCTTGGGCCCTCCCACCCACCCTTATGTTGTATAAACAAAACAGGACATGCACACTTTAACCAACCCATCATTTCAGTGACAGGGTCTGCCACACGACTGTGACTGATATGACGGGTTGGTTTGGACCCCCCCAAAAAAGAAGCAATTAATCTCTCCTTGCACAAACTGGCTCTACAGAGGCAAGATGTCCACCTCATCTTCACCCTCCGATATATCACCGTGTACATCCCCCTCCTCACAGATTATCAATTCGTCCCCACTGGAATCCACCATCTCAGCTCCCTGTGTACTTTGTGGAGGCAATTGCTGCTGGTCAATGTCTCCGCGGAGGAATTGATTATAATTCATTTTAATGAACATCATCTTCTCTACATTTTCTGGATGTAACCTCGTACGCCGATTGCTGACAAGGTGAGCGGCGGCACTAAACACTCTTTCGGAGTACACACTTGTGGGAGGGCAACTTAGGTAGAATAAAGACAGTTTGTGCAAGGGCCTCCAAATTGCCTCTTTTTCCTGCCAGTATAAGTACGGACTGTGTGACGTGCCTACTTGGATGCGGTCACTCATATAATCCTCCACCATTCTATCAATGTTGAGAGAATCATATGCAGTGACAGTAGACGACATGTCCGTAATCGTTGTCAGGTCCTTCAGTCCGGACCAGATGTCAGCATCAGCAGTCGCTCCAGACTGCCCTGCATCACCGCCAGCGGGTGGGCTCGGAATTCTGAGCCTTTTCCTCGCACCCCCAGTTGCGGGAGAATGTGAAGGAGGAGATGTTGACAGGTCGCGTTCCGCTTGACTTGACAATTTTGTCACCAGCAGGTCTTTCAACCCCAGCAGACCTGTGTCTGCCGGAAAGAGAGATCCAAGGTAGGCTTTAAATCTAGGATCGAGCACGGTGGCCAAAATGTAGTGCTCTGATTTCAACAGATTGACCACCCGTGAATCCTTGTTAAGCGAATTAAGGGCTGCATCCACAAGTCCCACATGCCTAGCGGAATCGCTCCCTTTTAGCTCCTTCTTCAATGCCTCCAGCTTCTTCTGCAAAAGCCTGATGAGGGGAATGACCTGACTCAGGCTGGCAGTGTCTGAACTGACTTCACGTGTGGCAAGTTCAAAGGGCATCAGAACCTTGCACAACGTTGAAATCATTCTCCACTGCACTTGAGACAGGTGCATTCCACCTACTATATCGTGCTCAATTGTATAGGCTTGAATGGCCTTTTGCTGCTCCTCCAACCTCTGAAGCATATAGAGGGTTGAATTCCACCTCGTTACCACTTCTTGCTTCAGATGATGGCAGGGCAGGTTCAGTAGTTTTTGGTGGTGCTCCAGTCTTCTGTACGTGGTGCCTGTACGCCGAAAGTGTCCCGCAATTTTTCTGGCCACCGACAGCATCTCTTGCACGCCCCTGTCGTTTTTTAAAAAATTCTGCACCACCAAATTCAAGGTATGTGCAAAACATGGGACGTGCTGGAATTTGCCCATATTTAATGCACGCACAATATTGCTGGCGTTGTCCGATGCCACAAATCCACAGGAGAGTCCAATTGGGGTAAGCCATTCCGCGATGATCTTCCTCAGTTGCCGTAAGAGGTTTTCAGCTGTGTGCGTATTCTGGAAAGCGGTGATACAAAGCGTAGCCTGCCTAGGAAAGAGTTGGCGTTTGCGAGATGCTGCTACTGGTGCCGCCGCTGCTGTTCTTGCGGCGGGAGTCCATACATCTACCCAGTGGGCTGTCACAGTCATATAGTCCTGACCCTGCCCTGCTCCACTTGTCCACATGTCCGTGGTTAAGTGGACATTGGGTACAACTGCATTTTTTAGGACACTGGTGAGTCTTTTTCTGACGTCCGTGTACATTCTCGGTATCGCCTGCCTAGAGAAGTGGAACCTAGATGGTATTTGGTAACGGGGGCACACTGCCTCAATAAATTGTCTAGTTCCCTGTGAACTAACGGCGGATACCGGACGCACGTCTAACACCAACATAGTTGTCAAGGACTCAGTTATCCGCTTTGCAGTAGGATGACTGCTGTGATATTTCATCTTCCTCGCAAAGGACTGTTGAACAGTCAATTGCTTACTGGAAGTAGTACAAGTGGGCTTACGACTTCCCCTCTGGGATGACCATCGACTCCCAGCGGCAACAACAGCAGCGCCAGCAGCAGTAGGCGTTACACGCAAGGATGCATCGGAGGAATCCCAGGCAGGAGAGGACTCGTCAGAATTGCCAGTGACATGGCCTGCAGGACTATTGGCATTCCTGGGGAAGGAGGAAATTGACACTGAGGGAGTTGGTGGGGTGGTTTGCGTGAGCTTGGTTACAAGAGGAAGGGATTTACTGGTCAGTGGACTGCTTCCGCTGTCACCCAAAGTTTTTGAACTTGTCACTGACTTATTATGAATGCGCTGCAGGTGACGTATAAGGGAGGATGTTCCGAGGTGGTTAACGTCCTTACCCCTACTTATTACAGCTTGACAAAGGGAACACACGGCTTGACACCTGTTGTCCGCATTTCTGGTGAAATACCTCCACACCGAAGAGCTGATTTTTTTGGTATTTTCACCTGGCATGTCAACGGCCATATTCCTCCCACGGACAACAGGTGTCTCCCCGGGTGCCTGACTTAAACAAACCACCTCACCATCAGAATCCTCCTGGTCAATTTCCTCCCCAGCGCCAGCAACACCCATATCCTCCTCATCCTGGTGTACTTCAACACTGACATCTTCAATCTGACTATCAGGAACTGGACTGCGGGTGCTCCTTCCAGCACTTGCAGGGGGCGTGCAAATGGTGGAAGGCGCATGCTCTTCACGTCCAGTGTTGGGAAGGTCAGGCATCGCAACCGACACAATTGGACTCTCCTTGTGGATTTGGGATTTCGAAGAATGCACAGTTCTTTGCTGTGCTGCTTTTGCCAGCTTGAGTCTTTTCATTTTTCTAGCGAGAGGCTGAGTGCTTCCATCCTCATGTGAAGCTGAACCACTAGCCATGAACATAGGCCAGGGCCTCAGCCGTTCCTTGCCACTCCGTGTGGTAAATGGCATATTGGCAAGTTTACGCTTCTCCTCCGACAATTTTATTTTAGGTTTTGGAGTCCTTTTTTTACTGATATTTGGTGTTTTGGATTTGACATGCTCTGTACTATGACATTGGGCATCGGCCTTGGCAGACGACGTTGCTGGCATTTCATCGTCTCGGCCATGACTAGTGGCAGCAGCTTCAGCACGAGGTGGAAGTGGATCTTGATCTTTCCCTAATTTTGGAACCTCAACATTTTTGTTCTCCATATTTTAATAGGCACAACTAAAAGGCACCTCAGGTAAACAATGGAGATGGATGGATTGGATACTAGTATACAATTATGGACGGGCTGCCGAGTGCCGACACAGAGGTAGCCACAGCCGTGAACTACCGCACCGTACTGTGTCTGCTGCTAATATATAGACTGGTTGATAAAGAGATAGTATACTCGTAACTAGTATGTATGTATAAAGAAAGAAAAAAAAACCACGGTTAGGTGGTATATACAATTATGGACGGGCTGCCGAGTGCCGACACAGAGGTAGCCACAGCCGTGAACTACCGCACTGTACTGTGTCTGCTGCTAATATATAGACTGGTTGATAAAGAGATAGTATACTCGTAACTAGTATGTATGTATAAAGAAAGAAAAAAAAACCACGGTTAGGTGGTATATACAATTATGGACGGGCTGCCGAGTGCCGACACAGAGGTAGCCACAGCCGTGAACTACCGCACTGTACTGTGTCTGCTGCTAATATATAGACTGGTTGATAAAGAGATAGTATACTCGTAACTAGTATGTATGTATAAAGAAAGAAAAAAAAACCACGGTTAGGTGGTATATACAATTATGGACGGGCTGCCGAGTGCCGACACAGAGGTAGCCACAGCCGTGAACTACCGCACTGTACTGTGTCTGCTGCTAATATATAGACTGGTTGATAAAGAGATAGTATACTCGTAACTAGTATGTATGTATAAAGAAAGAAAAAAAAACCACGGTTAGGTGGTATATACAATTATGGACGGGCTGCCGAGTGCCGACACAGAGGTAGCCACAGCCGTGAACTACCGCACTGTACTGTGTCTGCTGCTAATATATAGACTGGTTGATAAAGAGATAGTATACTCGTAACTAGTATGTATGTATAAAGAAAGAAAAAAAAACCACGGTTAGGTGGTATATACAATTATGGACGGGCTGCCGAGTGCCGACACAGAGGTAGCCACAGCCGTGAACTACCGCACTGTACTGTGTCTGCTGCTAATATATAGACTGGTTTATAAAGAAATAGTATACTCGTAACTAGTATGTATGTATAAAGAAAGAAAAAAAAACCACGGTTAGGTGGTATATACAATTATGGACGGGCTGCCGAGTGCCGACACAGAGGTAGCCACAGCCGTGAACTACCGCACTGTACTGTGTCTGCTGCTAATATATAGACTGGTTGATAAAGAGATAGTATACTCGTAACTAGTATGTATGTATAAAGAAAGAAAAAAAAACCACGGTTAGGTGGTATATACAATTATGGACGGGCTGCCGAGTGCCGACACAGAGGTAGCCACAGCCGTGAACTACCGCACTGTACTGTGTCTGCTGCTAATATAGACTGGTTGATAAAGAGATAGTATACTACTAATATTATATATACTGGTGGTCAGGTCACTAGTCACACTGGCAGTGGCACTCCTGCAGCAAAAGTGTGCACTGTTTAATTTTAATATAATATTATGTACTCCTGGCTCCTGCTATAACCTATAACTGGCACTGCAGTAGTGCTCCCCAGTCTCCCCCACAATTATAAGCTGTGTGAGCTGAGCAGTCAGACAGATATATAATATATATAGATGATGCAGCACACTGGCCTGAGCCTGAGCAGTGCACACAGATATGGTATGTGACTGACTGAGTCACTGTGTGTATCGCTTTTTTCAGGCAGAGAACGGATATATTAAATAAACTGCACTGTGTGTCTGGTGGTCACTCACTATATAATATATTATGTACTCCTGGCTCCTGCTATAACCTATAACTGGCACTGCAGTAGTGCTCCCCAGTCTCCCCCACAATTATAAGCTGTGTGAGCTGAGCAGTCAGACAGATATATATAATATTATATATAGATAATAGATGATGCAGCACACTGGCCTGAGCCTGAGCAGTGCACACAGATATGGTATGTGACTGAGTCACTGTGTGCTGTGTATCGCTTTTTTCAGGCAGAGAACGGATTATAAATAAAACTGGTGGTCACTGGTCACTATCAGCAAAACTCTGCACTGTACTGAGTACTCCTAATGCTCCCCAAAATTAGTAAATCAAGTGTCTCTCTAATCTATTCTAAACGGAGAGGACGCCAGCCACGTCCTCTCCCTATCAATCTCAATGCACGTGTGAAAATGGCGGCGACGCGCGGCTCCTTATATAGAATCCGAGTCTCGCGATAGAATCCGAGCCTCGCGAGAATCCGACAGCGTCATGATGACGTTCGGGCGCGCTCGGGTTAACCGAGCAAGGCGGGAAGATCCGAGTCGCTCGGACCCGTGAAAAAAAACATGAAGTTCTGGCGGGTTCGGATTCAGAGAAACCGAACCCGCTCATCTCTACTGTTATTGCTACTTCTACCTCCACCCCTGTGTTCCACCCGTGTCCTGTCATGGTGCGTGGGGGCAGTGCTGCTGCTGCTGCTACCGCTGCTGCTAAGCTTGAAAAATATGCTAGAGGCTCTCAGTCTTCCTCCCAATCCAGCCGGGGTACTGCTTCCCCATCCCCTCCTTCCCCCTCGGGGACACCTCCTCGAGAGGATGACACGACCCAGTCGACACAGCAAATTCTTCTGGCCATATCCACGTCCGAACACAGAGTCATGGATAAAATCGGCCAAGTACATGTGGATATCACTTTAATCAGACATGACATGCAAAAGATTCGTGAACGGGTGGGGGAAGCGGAGCACCGTATCTCCGACTTAGAAGACATCACCAATCCTCTTAAAGATACGGTTTCCAATCTCACAACTCAAATGTCGGCAGTTAAGGCGAAGCTTTCTGATATTGAAGGAAGACTACGTCGTAATAACGTCCGCTTTGTGGGCCTCCCGGAGAGAGCGGAGGGCTCCTCCCCAGAATCGTTCCTTGAAACATGGCTTCTCCGACTATTTCAACGCGATGACTTTGGTCCTCAGTTTTCTGTGGAGAGGGCGCACCGATTGCCTGCCATGGCTCCTCCCCCGGGCGCACCTGCACGCACTTTCATAGCCCATTTCCTACACTACAGGGACCGGGATGCGGTCCTGCGGCTGGCCCGCACACAGGGTCCTTTGAAATTTGACAATTATGATATTTCTGTTTATCCGGACTTCGCCGTAGATGTCCAGAAGTCGCGTGCGCAGTTCCTTCAGGTCAAAAGGAAGCTTCGTGACCATCAAATCCAATATGCCATGTTGTTTCCGGCACGTTTAAGGGTGGTGTATGATGGCTCCACACACTTCTTCAATACCCCTCAAGAGGCGGAGGCCTGGCTGGAGCGTAGACCTCGGGCCCCTAACTGAGGACTGTTTCTCTCTCAAGGGTCGCATTGTTTGCTGGGTTTTGTACTCCTGCCATTCATGTAGCGGGGATGATCTTTAAGTTTAGGAGCTGAATGCTAGGATATAGCCTTTTTGTGGAGGCAATACTTGTCTCTACTCCCTGGGGTTGCTATAGGTTTTCAGCTTTAGTTTAGTTGGGTTTTTTGGGATCCAGGCGTGTCTAGTTTGGGATGGATATGCAGGGAGGGGGGTGTTTGGGCTGTTTTGGGTTTGTTTGTTTTTCTTATATATGTATTGCTCCATGTGTCACTGTGTTATTTTTTTTCTTGAACTGCAATGTGTCTATGTTTTTTCTTATTTGTGCCTTTTGGTCTCCGGATGCTCTGCCTGCTTGCTGGAGGGGGGCCGCAGTGGTCCCTTTGCTCCTTCCTTCTCTACACTCCGGGTTCCTCTCTGTTACGTGTCCTGCTTGCCTTGGATATTCCTCTTCTTCTGCCTCTCCATATTCGCCCCTTGCTTCTTTTCTCCTTCTGTCCCTTCTTTCTTATACTCATGGCTGCGGGGGTTGAAGGACTCCGCATACTCGGCTGGAATGTGAGGGGCCTGAATGACCGCATCAAGCGGGCTCTGGTTTTATCTCAGGTGAGGAAGTATAAGGCAGATGTCATATGCCTCTCCAAAACACACTTGGTTGGTACTAGAACCTTGGCTCTCAGGAAGCCCTGGGTTGGTCTCTCCTATCATTCCACCTTTTCTGCTAATTCCAGGGGGGTTTCAGTTTTGGTGCGGAAGTCGGTTAATTTCCATTTAGTTCATAGTCAAATTGACCAATATGGCAGGTATGTATTCCTTAGGGCTTATGTTAACCATACACTTTTGCATATACTAGCTGTTTATATCCCCCCCCCTACAATAATGAAGTACTCCGACAGGCAATGTTGTTTATTGCTACTTCTCCCTAGGCACCAGTCCTTTGCATCGGCGATTTCAATAATGTTTTAGATAAAGTTTTAGATCGGTGGGCTGAGCTTCCCCCTTCTCTACCCTCTACTTCCCCGTCCCCCACACCGTTTGTGAGGCTGGTTGCCGAGCTTGGGCTCCTGGATGTTTGGAGGCTGAGACACCCCAAACAACTACAACACTCTTGCCACTCGGCCAGTTTTCACACGTTCTCGAGAATAGATTTGGCCCTCGTTTTCCCCTGATCTCACTGCTAGAATACTAGATGTCCAGTACCTACAGAGGGGAATCTCGGACCACTCACCCTTGCTGGTGGCCCTAGATTCTGTGCCTGTCTGTGGGGCTAAACTTTGGAAATTGAACCCCTTTTGGCTGACCTTGTTGACTGATCATGAGGCCTTGGTTCGTGAATGGAGTGATTTTGAGGTTCATAATGCGTCCTGTTCTGATCAACTGGTTAAACATGACACATTTAAGGCTTCGCTACGGGGCTCCTTCATACGACAAATAGCTAGTGTCAAAAAATCTAGTAGGGAGGAGGAGGTGCGCCTGGAGCTTGCCTGTTCCCAATCGGAGTCTGTTTACCTCTCTACTAAGACCTTTAGTGACCGAGTGAGGTGGGATTTGGCCATGAAAGCCTGGTCTGACCATTTACTTGATAAATCAAGGCGCAAATTACTTTTTTCCCAGCATACCCTCTATTCACAATCGGACACTGGGGGTAGTTACTTGGCCTTTCTAACTCGGGGGGAGATAACTGGAGGTTCCATTCAGCAGATCTGTGATGCCCAGGGAGACATGGTCTATGCCACTCCTGAGATAGCCCAGGTTTTTCAGTGCTTTTATTCCTCGTTGTATGCCTCTAAAGTCACTTATACCTCCAGTCAACTACAGCAATATCTTTCATGTATTGTCCTACCACAATTGTCCCAACAATCTATAGATTTTTTAGATGCTAGTATCACTCCAGAGGAAGTTGAGGCAGCTATTGCCTCCTTCCCTAATAAAAAGGCCCCGGGTAGCAACGGTATACCGGTTGAAGTCTATAGACAATATCGTGCATACTTTGTCCCCTATCTTTTGACTCTCTTTAATGCTTTGCTAGAGGGTGCTTGTTTGCCTCCTTCTATGTCAGAAGCTATTATTGTGGTGATCCTCAAACCAGGTAAGGACCCTACGGCCCCAGAATCCTACCGCCCAATCTCATTGCTACCTACTGATGTCAAGATTTTGGCCAAAATTCTGGCACTTCGACTCAATAGTGTTATCACTTCGATCATTCATGATGATCAGACAGGATTTATGCCAGGCAAGTCTACTCTCCAAAATTTGAGGCGACTGTTTTGTCACCTGCAGATGGGGGACCAGTCCGAGTCAGGGGCTGTGGTGGTTTCCCTGGATGCTGCCAAGGCCTTCGACTCTGTGGAATGGGAGTATTTGTGGGAAGTCCTTAGACAATTTGCTTTTGGCCCCAAATTCATACGCTGGGTACAATTACTCTATTCCTCCCCCGTGGGAGGAATAGAGTAATATCTGTCAATGGCTATGTAACATCCCCATTTGCTTTGTCTCGTGGCACTAGACAGGGCTGCCCACTGTCTCCTGCTCTTTTTGCCCTAGCTGTGGAACCATTGGCGTGTTTCATCAGAGCGTCCCCTGATGTAAGGGGCATTACTATTGACGGACATGAGGATGTTATTACATTATATGCCGATGACATGCTTTTGTTTCTCAGTGACCCTGATGCTTCCCTGACCTCACTTCTAAGTATTGTTGATACATTTGGCCTCTATTCCGGCCTGACTATCAACTGAAATAAATCTAATGTCTTTCCCATATCTGGTATTCTTCCTGACCCATTGCCTATTGTGTCCTCCTTGCACTGGACCCTTCGCTTTCAGTATCTTGGTGTCTGGATCACTCCTAATGTTAAGTCTTTTGTACATCAAAACATTGACCAGGTCACGGTGGATCTGAAGCGACGGATTCATGTATGGAAGGAGCTTCCCGTTACTGTCACGGGTCGCATTAACTTGATCAAGATGGTGATACAACCAAAATATCTTTATCTATTGCAGCACTCTCCTACTTATATCCCCAAGAAAATTTTCACTAGCATTGATAGTGTGCTTTCCTCTTTTGTTTGGGGCAACAAAATGCCTAGGGTTGCCCTGAGAGCTCTGGTTAGGGCTAAATTGGATGGAGGTTTGGGTTTTCCCAATCTGCGGGCCTATTATCTAGCTGCCCAACTTGCGCATTTGTCTAATTGGATTCTCAGTAGGGATAATCCCACGTTTGAGAGATTCTTTGCCGAGTATGTGGGGTCTCACTTCTCCCCTGTCCAGTTCCTTCTCTCTGCCTCTTCTACTGCTGGTCTTCCTCCTTTACTCCATCAGTCGCTACTTGTATGGCGTCAAACTCACTCCTACTATGCATGGCGAGGTACAGATTCTGACACGCCACTTTGGTTTAACCCAGCGTATAGGGAGTTATTGCAGCTCTCACAGGACAATATATGGATTGGGGCGGGCCTTCCCACAGTTTCACAACTGTATGATAATGGTGTTTTTAAATCTTTCACACAACTGCGGGAGGAGCTTGAAATATCCAATAGATCCTTTTATCGTTACCTACAGCCCCGCCATGCGGTGCAGGCACAGTTTGGAGCCTCGCCTCCATCCATTTCTGATTCCCCGATTAAAGACATGGTTATGAATTTGGGTACAAGTCACCAAGTTTCCACTTTATATGCTAGTCTTAATGCCCACATCTGCCCGAATATATTTGACCAACTTAAACTTAAGTGGGAGCAAGACATTGGCCCACTTACAGATGACCAATGGCTCCAGGTGTTGTGCTCTCTTAAATATACTACTCAGTGTGTCAAGTACCAGCAAGTTTATTTCTTTGTTCTACATAGGATGTATAGAACTCCAGTTACATTATGTAAAGCAGGTCTACGGCCTGGTACTACCTGCCCAAGGTGTGGTGCCCCTGAAGCTACCTTTTGGCATCTACTATGGCTGTGCCCCACTGTATATGCCTTTTGGGAAGCAGCCTGGTCGGACATTCTGCTTACTGAACCTACGCTGCCCCCCCTTTCTCCTACACTGTGTATGTTTGCGCTAGACTTAGAGGAATCCTACTGCCCGGCATTATACAAATATGTTCTTTGCCTGACTACCTTAGCTAAGGTGATTATAGCGCGTAACTGGTTTGCCACTTCTTCCCCTAATGTGTACAATTGGCGCGCTCTAGTGAATGAGGTGTCAGGACATGAGAGGTTTACGCATAGGTCTAGAGGGACCCTGCCCCATTACCTCAGCAAGTGGGATAGGTGGAATACCTCCCGTCTGGCTGCAGCTGGGGCACTATTATCTAACTGATTGAGGCTTAGTATGTGAATTTGCGAGATTGTCGTGACACTTATTATCTGTATCTATGTGACACTGTGACACAGATTGCATTATTTGCTGTAATTTTCCTGTACTTTTTTTTTTTGCTTTGCTGTTTTGTTTGGTGTTTTGGTTTTGTTTTGTATTTAATGTTTTTTGTTTTTCCCTGAAAAACTTCAATAAAAGAATTACACAAGTAAAAAAAAAAAAGTACAGTGCATATCAAGAATAAAGTGCATCAACAAACGGAGACTGGAACACATATATCTCATCCAACAGCATAGTAAGCATAGAAGGAGTACTTTTCCATTGGTGTCAGGGTGGTAAAATATTGGTAAATGTATAAAGCAGTGATAAGAGTGGAGAAGTGAGCCAGTGGAGAAGTTGCCCATGGCAGCCAATCAGCTGCTCTGTATAATTTTATAGTATGCAAATTATAAATATTACATCAATGCTGATTGGTTGCCATGGTCAACTTCTCCACTGGCTCAGATAGATTTGTTCCACCAATGCCCGAAGGTGTGACCACGACAACAAAGATAAAATTAATGTATATTTATTCAGCACAACTCAGATGGTACACAGCAGTAGCAGTAGTAGAATATGAGGAATGATAAAAACAGTAAACTGTTCCACTGGATGCAGCAATAAAGGAAATGTCCTTAGGTGTGGTATCCACAGCAAGACTAGCTTGAGGCGTTAGGCGATTAGGAGATGGAACGTCCTTTCACCAACACCTATATGCTGAAATAATAAGAGGGAGATATGAACTGGTCAGCAGATGTTGTACAGAGGCTGAATGTACTGTAGAGTAGCTTGTATACGTAGACTGCCGGGTTTGCCGGTTGGAACCGGTGATGGAGAACTGTTGAAGAAGTGCAGAAGAACCAGTTTTAACAGGAATAGAGTTGAATGACTGGTGACGCTAGGGATCGGTGATATTGAAGAATAGATGACTGAGCACCGATGGTATCAAGGAAACCGATGGCGTGGCGGAACATCGATAGTACTGTGAAGCTGAACACCGCTGGGAACCAGGCGCTGGAAGCCGGTGTTTAGAGCACTCCCAGTAGCAGAGAGCAGTGAGGACACTGTGAAGTCAGGCTGCACCACAAGGTGGTGATTGGTGCGGGTCTCTGATGGAATGAAGACACAGGAGTTGGCATACCTGGAACTTAATAATCAACCACAGGAGCAGAGACAGGTTACACTGGTAATGACAACCAAAGCACTGACAACTTCCTGGTTCAAGATCAGTCCCTTTATACCCTCAGCAGTGCAGGGATTGGATGAGCAATCAGGCAGTGTTCAGCAATGCAGTGGATTGGTGGAAATAGCGTCATGTGATTAGGACCAACATGGCTGTGCCCATACTGGCACTTGGAGGGAAATCTAGTTTGTAGCACCACATGGGGTTTGTAGTAATGGCGGCAGTGGCTGCAGGAGCCAATGCACGCCAATCCGTGCATCAGACACACGGAGCCGGCGGCAGAGACCACAGCGGGTGAGAGGCGCCACGCAGACACGCCTGTATACTTGAATTACAGTGATGGTTGCAGAGGCCGCAACTGACAGGAGATGTCACACAAAGCCATCTGAGCACTAGAAGCGCAGCTATGGTGGCGGAGGCCGCGTCGACTAGAACACCATCCAGACAATAAGAGTTCCTTATGACAGCATCTGCAGGCTGGTAGAGAGGAGACATGAAGTGAGGATGTCAGCAGCATGACTGAGACCCGGCCCTGGAAACGCTGAGCCAGCCTCAGGAGACACCTCAAAGGTAAATAATGGTGTCCTGTAACCCGGATCGTGACAGCACCCCCCCCCTTTAGGAGTGGCCCCAGGACACTTTTTTGGCTTCTGAGGAAATCTGAAGTGGAAATTCCGAACCAATGTAGGAGCATGGACATCTGAAGCATTGGTCCAGGAACGTTCCTCAGGGCCATAGCCCTTCCAATCAATCAGATACTGAAGTTGACCATATCAAAATCGTGAGTCCACAATCTTGGCGACTTCATACTCAACTCCATGTTGAGTCTGGATTTTGGGAGCCGAAGGAAGTGCTGAATTAAATCGATTCAGGATCAACGGTTTCAGAAGGGAAACATGAAACGTCTTGGGAACTTTCAGGAATGGAGGTAGCTGGAGTTTATAAGCCACTGGGTTGATGACTTGTTCAATTCGAAAAGGACCGATATATCGAGGAGCAAATTTCATGCTTGGAACTCTCAATCTCAAATTCTTTGTAGAAAGCCAAACACGATCACCCACTTTGAGGGCAGGAATTGCCCTATGCTTCTTATCTGCACACTTCTTGTATCTAAAAGATGCCTTGAGTAGAGCCGCTCGGACATTCTTCCAGTTATTTGAAAACTGACGAAGAGTGATATCAGCTGCTGGCACTGAAGTTGCTGGAAGCGGTTGAAATTCTGGAACTTTAGGGTGGAATCCATAGTTGGTGAAGAATGGCGTAGCAGAAGATGAAGAATGATATTGGTTGTTATGGCAAAACTCGGCCCAGGGAAGAAGTTGAACCCAGTCATCTTGGGAGGAAGATACATAAATTCAGAGGAAGGCCTCCAAGTTCTGATTCACCCTCTCAGTTTGACCACTGGTCTGGGGGTGATAAGCTGTGGAGAATTTTAATTTGACTTGGAGGGCCACACATAAACTTCGCCAAAACTTGTCCACAAACTGTACTCCTCTGTCAGAAATTATCTCCCCGGGAATACCATGTAGTCTGAAGATCTCCTGAATGAAAACTTGAGCCATCTTGGTGAACCGGTCAACTACCACCCAGATGGTATTATACTTGTTGCACATAGGAAGGTCCGTATTAAAGTCCATTGATAAATGGGTCCACGGACGATGAGGAACAGATAATGGAACCAGTTGCCCAATGGGTGACTGGCGAGATACTTTGTGTTGGGCACATTTTGGGCAGGAAGCAATAAACTCGGTAATGTCCTTGTTCAGAGTCTGCCACCAGTAAGACCTGGAGATGAATTCAAGAGTTTTCTGGATGCCCGCATGTCCGGAAAACCGGGAAGCATGTGCCCAATGCAAGAGCTTCTTCCTCAGAGCCGACTTTACAAAACTTTTCCCTGTTGGGGGCATAGAGTCCATACTTACCGTGGAGAATGCCACTGAATTAATAATAGGATGCTTGTCAGTAGACTCAGACTCATTTTCTTGCTCCCAGGAGCGGGAAAGGGCATCAGCCTTGCGATTCTGTGACCCCGGACAGAACTGGAGTTTAAAGTCGAACCTAGAAAAAAAAAGTGCTCATCTGGCTTGACAAGGGTTAAGACATTGTGCACCTTTCAAATATAGGAGATTCTTGTGGTCTGTTAGAATAGTGATGGTGTGAGAAGCTCCCTCTAGCAAGTATCTCCACTCTTCCCGAGCGAGTTTGATAGCCAACAATTCTTGATCGCCAATGGCGTAATTGCGCTCAGCGGGAGAGAACTTCCGGGAGAAGAAGCCGCAATTATGCAGATGACCATCTTTAACTCTTTGAGATAAGACCGCGCCCACTCTCACAGAAGAGTCATCCACCTCAAGAGTGAAAGGCGAGTTGGTATCTGGCTGTTTTAACACCGGAGCTGAAATGAACCTCTGTTTTAACAAATGGAAGACTTGAACAGCTTCTTTGGACCACTTGGAAGGGTTAGCACCCTTTTTGGTAAAGGCCGTGATAGGCGCCGCAATGGTGGAAAAATCTTGAATAAACTTTCTGTAATAATTGGCGAATCCTAGAAATCGCTGGACACCCTTAAGGGTTGTAGGTATTGGCCAATCTTGAATAGCACTAGTGGAATATTGGTGCAGTGGAAGTGGAACATCGATAGATTTGTAAGACGAAGTACGAACTGGAAGCTCTTTGGAACGACAGGTCTTGGAGCAGGAGGGCCCCCATGCCAGGATACAGTTCGTCCTTCAATCAATCTGGGGGTTATGCAAACGAAGCCATGGGAAGGCCTAGAACCACGGGATGAGTGACCTTTGGAATCACCAGGAAGGAAATTAATTCTGAATGAAGAACTCCTACTTTCAGATGGACAGGTAGAGTCTTAAAGGAAATTACTGCATCATAAATCTTACTACCATCCACGGCAGTCAAAGAAATGGAAGACGAAAGTCTCTCAGTGGGTAGGGACCACCGCTTGACGTATTCCTCAGACATACAGTTCCCAGCTGCTCCTGAGTCTAATAAAGCAATAATGTTCCTAGTGCGCTGATCCACTTGGAGCAATACTGGGAGGTTACAATCACTCGAAGATGAAGAGAGATTCGTTACTCCTAACCAGTTTTCTCCAAGACGAGCTAGGACTTGGAGTTGTCCCGGACGCTTGGGACAAGCATTTTTGACGTGAGATGGTGCAGCACAATATAGACAGAGGCACTTACAAAGACGTCTTCTACGCTCTGACGGAGATAGACGAGAGTGACCTATCTGCATGGGTTCGTCCTTGGGTGGAGATGGTTGACGAGGAGGAGCAGTAAAAGACTTAGGAAATGTGGATCTTCCTCGCTCAACTGCCCTTTCACGGAACCGCAGATCCACTTTAGTACAAAGAGAGATGAGCTCGTTTAACGTTGGAGGTAAGTCTCTGGTAGTAAGCTCGTCCTTGATACGTTCAGATAGGCCACCCCAGAAGGCTGTGTATAAAGCGTCATCGTTCCTTGACAGTTCTGATGCCAGAATCTGGAACTGTATTAGATACTGTCCAACAGTTCATGACCCCTGGCGTAGTCGGAGAATCTCGGAAGAGGCAGAGGTTACACCACCTGGCTCGTCGAAGATGTGCCTGAATGTTGCCACAAAGTCCGTGTAGGAGGACAGCATGGTATCCGATCTCTCCCATAAGGGTGATGCCCAGTCAAGGGTGGAGCCACTGAGAAGGGAGATAATGTAAGCAACCTTAGTGCAATCAGTTGGGAAACTGCCAGGCTGTAACTCGAAATGAATTTCGTACTGGTTGAGGAATCCCCTGCAGGCTTTTGGAGACCCCTCAAATTTCGCTGGAGTCGGTAATTGGAGACATGGAGCAGAAATGGGTATGGTGGGTGTGGTTACCACTGTAGGTACTGCAGTGGCACACTGGGCGCCCCTGAACGCGGGAGGGTGGTTTGTATCTCATCCAGTCGAGAGGAAAGGTCATGTAGACAGCGAATCCCATGGCCCAGTGCAGCCTCCAGTTGTTCAAGGTGGGCTGCATGTTCTTGCCTCGGCCTGGTCGCTTGGTCTTGATCTCCGGCCGGAGTCATTAGGTCAGTGCTTACTGTCACAACTGAGGGCTGGTGTTGACCAGGAGTGGCCTCAGTTGTAGGGGCTGGTGTGTATGTAAACCTGGGCGACAATATAGGACTTCTAGACATGCAGATAGATTTGTTCCACCAATGCCCGAAGGTGTGACCACGACAACAAAGATAAAATTAATGTATATTTATTAAGCACAGTTCAGATGGTACACGGTAGTATGTCATAAATGGGTCCACCTGTTTTCTTTAGAGTGCTCCTCCTCTTGATTAGTTCCCTCTCAGGGTGACCATGAAACAGAGGAAATGAGGACAGAATAGTGCACAAACGTTTTTTTTAATTTAACATAACAGACACAATAGAATAAAATATGGTATGATCCAATAAAAAATCCAATAAAAATTCAGACATATAATGGACACACAACTGGTGAGGGAGAATCCTAAACAGTCCTCAAAATCGCATAAGTGACCTTACCTTGAAAAAGGGTCTGGAATAGACCTGAAACGCGTTGGTGCAGTGTGAGGGACCATCCTGACGACATCTGGTGGACGTAGTTACTGGATCCAGGGAGCTGAAAACCCGGGAGGCTAACTGGAGCTATTTTAACATCTTATGCGATTTTGAGGACTTCATGAGTTCTCCTAAACGTCCGGTAATTACATCACCTTTGGCTGTTTAGGATTCTCCCCCACCAGTTGTGTGTCCATTATATGTCTGAATTTGTATTGGATTTTTTATTGGATCATTCCATATTTTATTCTATTGTGTCTGTTATGTTAAATTAAAAAAACGTTTGTGCACTATTCTGTCCTCATTTCCTCTGTTTCATGGTCACCCTGTGAGGGAACTAATCAAGAGGAGGAGCACTCTAAAGAAAACGGGTGGACCCATTTATGACATGCTGAAGATACAAGTGGTTCACAGGAATGTATACTGCTGAAGTGTTTCTTTGATATTAAATTCATATGAATTTATGTGATTTCTATATGTAGTTAGAGGAGCGCCCCATATAATTTTCACCAAATTTCTGTTTCACGATTGCTCTATTTGTGGGGGTGAGGGAGACGCCCCTACTGTGTGTATTTTTGATTGAGGCTGCACCTAATCTTTGCGCACTCACTTGATACCAGTCTTTTTTGTATTGGTACACGGCAGTAGCATTAGTCGAATATGAGGAATGATTAAAAACAGTCCACAGTTCCACAGTTCCGTGTTTTGGATTCGGACGCATTTTGGCAAAACCTCCCTTAAAATTTTTGTCGGATTCGGGTGTGTTTTGGATTCGGGTGTTGTTTTTTTTAAAAACCCTCAAAAACAGCTTAAATCATAGAATTTGGGGGTAATTTTGATCCTATAGTATTATTAACCTCAATAACCATAAATTCCACTCATTTCCAGTCTATTCTGAACACCTCACACCTCACAATATTATTTTTAGTCCTACAATTTGCACCAAGGTCACTGGATGACTAAGCTAAGTGACCCAAGTGGCCGGCACAAACACCTGGCCCATCTAGGAGTGGCACTGCAGTGTCAGACAGGATGGCACTTATAAAAAATGGCCCCAAACATCACATGATGCAAAGATAAAAAAAAGAGGTGCAAGATGGAATTGTCCTTGTGCCCTCTCACCCAGGCCCTCCCACCCACCCTTATGTTGTATAAACAGGACATGCACACTTTAACAAACCCATCCTTTCAGCCACAGGGTCTGCCACACGACTGTGGCTGAAATGACTGGTTGGTTTGGTCCCCCACCAAAAAAAAAAAGAAGCAATCAATCTCTCCTTGCTCAAACTGGCTCTACAGAGGCAAGATGTCCACCTCATCATCATCCTCCGATTCCTCACCCCTTTCACTGTGAACATACCTCTCCTCACAGAGTATTAATTCGTCCCCACTGGAATCCACCATCACAGGTCCCTGTGTACTTTCTGGAGGCAATTGCTGGTGAATGTCTCCACGGAGGAATTAATTATAATTAATTTTGATGAACATCATCTTCTCCACATTTTGTGGAAGTAACCTCGTACGCCGATCGCTGACAAGGTGACCGGCTGCACTAAACACTCTTTCGGAGTACACACTGGAGGGGGGGCAATTTAGGTAAAATAAAGCCAGTTTGTGCAAGGGCCTCCAAATTGCCTCTTTTTCCTGCCAGTATACGTACGGGTTGTCTGACGTGCCTACTTGGATGTGGTCACTCATATAATCCTCCACCATTCTTTCAATGGTGACAGAATCATATGCAGTGACAGTAGATGACATGTCAGTAATGGTTGGCAGGTCTTTCAGGCCGAATCAGATGTCAGCACTCGCTCCTGACTGCCCTGCTTCACTGCCAGCAGGTGGGCTCGGAATTCTTATCCTTTTCCTCACAGCCCCAGTTGCAGGAGAATGTGAAGGAGGAGCTGTTGACGGGTCACGTTCCGCTTAAGTTGACAATTTTCTCACCAGCAGTTCTTTGAACCTCTGCAGACTTGTGTCTGCCGGAAAGAGAGATACAACGTAGACTTTAAACGTAGGATCGAGCACGGTGGCCAAAATGTAGTGCTCTGATTTCAACAAATTGACCACCCTGTGAATCCTGGTTAAGCGAATTAAGGGCTCCATCCACAAGTCCCACATGCCTAGCGGAATTGCTCCGTTTTAGCTCCTTCTTCAATCTCTCCAGCTGCATTTGCAAAAGCCTGATGAGGGGAATGACCTGACTCAGGCTTGCAGTGTCTGAACTGACGTAATTTGTGGCAAGTTCAAAGGGTTGCAGAACCTTGCACAACGTTGAAATCATTCTCCCCTGCGCTTGAGTCAGGTGCATTCCCCCTCCTTTGCCTATATCGTAGGCAGATGTATAGGCTTGAATGGCCTTTTGATGCTTCTCCATCCTCTGAAGCATAAAGAGGGTTGAATTACACCTCGTTACCACCTCTTGCTTCAGCTGATGGAGGGGCAGGTTCAGGAGTGTTTGCTGGTGCTCCAGTTTTCGGCACACGGTGGCTGAATTCCGAAAGTGGCCTGCAATTCTTCGGGCCACCGACAGCACCTCTTGCACGCCCCTGTCATTTTTTAAAAAATTCTGCACCACCAAATTAATTGTATGTGCAAAACATGGGACGTGCTGGAATTTGCCCACATGTAACGCACGCACAATATTGGTGGCGTTGTCCGATGTCACAAATCCACAGGAGAGTCCAATTGGGGTAAGCCAATTTGTGATGATGTTCCTCAGTTTCCGTAAGAGTTTGTCAGCTGTGTGCCTCTTATGGAAAGCGGTGATACAAAGCATAGCCTGCCTAGGAATAAGTTGGCGTTTGCGAGATGTTGCTACTGGTGCCGCCGCTGCTGTTGTTGCTGCTGGAGGCAATACATCTACCCAGTGGGCTGTCAGAGTCATATAGTCCTGAGTCTGCCCTGCTCCACTTGTCCACATGTCCGTGGTTAAGTGGACATTGGGTATAACTGCATTTTTTAGGACACTGGTGACTCTTTTTCTGAGGTCTGTGTATAATTTCGGTATCGCCTGCCTAGAGAAGTAGAACCTAGATGGGATTTGGTACCAGGGACACACTACCTCAAGAAATTCTCTAAGTCCCTGTGAATTAACGGTGGATACCGGACACACGTCTAACACAAACACAGCTGCCAAGGCCTGAGTTATCTGTTTTGCAACAGGATGACTGCTGTGATATTTCATCTTCCTCGCAAAGGACTGTTGGACAGTCAATTGCTTACTGGAAGTAGTACAAGTGGTCTTCCGACTTCCCCTCTGGGATGACGATCGACTCCCAGCAGCAACAACAGCAGTGCCGGCAGCAGTAGGTGTTACACTCAAGTATCCATCGGAGGAATCCTAGTTAGGAGAGTACTCGTCAGACTTGCCAGTGACATGGCCTGCAGGACTATTGGCGTTCCTGTCTAAGGAGGAAATGGACACTGAGGGAGTTGGTGGTGTGGTTTGCAGGAGCTTGGGTACAAGATGAAGGGATTTAGTTGTCAGTGGACTGCTTCCGCTGTCACCCAGTTTGTGAACTTGTCAATGACTTCTGATGAATGTGCTCCAGGTGACGTATAAGGGAGGATGTTCCTAGGTGGTTAACGTCCTTACCCCTACTTATTACAGCTTGACACCTGTTGTCCGCATTTCTGTTAAAATGATTCCACACCGAAGAGGTGATTTTTTTGTGTAATTTGACCAGGCATGTCAATGGCCATATTCATCCCACGGACAACAGGTGTCTCCCCGGGTGCCTGACTTAAACAAACCCCCTCACCATCAGAATCCTCCTTGTCAATTTCCTCCTCAGCGCCAGCAACACCCATATCCTCATCCTGGTGTACTTCAACACTGACATCTTCAATTTGACTATCAGGAACTGGACTGTGGGTGCTCCTTCCAGCACTCGCAGCGGGCGTGCAAATGGTGGAAGGAGCCACCTCTTCCCGTCCAGTGTTGGGAAGGTCAGGCATCGCAACCGCCGACACAATTAGACTCTCCTTGGGAATTTGTGATTTAGAAGAACGCACAGTTCTTTGCTATGCTTTTGCCAGCTTAGCTCTTTTCAATTTTCTAGCGGGAGAATGAGTGCTTCCATCCTCATGTGAAGCTGAACCACTAGCCATGAACATAGGCCAGGGCCTCAGCCGTTCCTTGCCACTCCGTGTCGTAAATTGCATATTGGCAAGTTTACGCTTCTCCTCAGACGCTTTTAACTTAGATTTTTGAGTCATTTTACTGAAGTTTAGTTTTTTGGATTTTACATGCTCTCTACTATGACATTGGGCATCGGCCTTGGCAGACGACGTTAATGGCATTTCATCGTCTCTGCCATGACTGGTGGCAGCAGCTTCAGCACTAGGTGGAAGTGGATCTTGATCTTTCCCTATTTCACCCTCCACATTTTTGTTCTCCATTTTTTAATATGTGGAATTATATGCCAGTAATATTATTATATCAATAGCAATGGCCTACTGTACTGTACAACTATATACTGTTGGTCACCAAAATGCTGCACTGTACTACTATATATACTGCTCACAAAAATGCAGCACAGATATGGATACTTGAAATGACACGGAGCTGCAAGATACAGCAATGGCCTACTGTACTGTACAACTATATACTGTTGGTCACCAAAATGCTGCACTGTACAACTATATATACTGCTCACAACAATGCAGCACAGATATGGATACTTGAAGTGACACGGAGCTGCAAGATACAGCAATGGCCTACTGTACTGTACAACTATATACTGTTGGTCACAAAATGCTGCACTGTACTACTAATATACTGCTCACAACAATGCAGCACAGATATGGATAATTGAAGTGACACGGTGCTGCAAGATACAGCGATGGACTATTGTACTGTACTACTATACTGGTGGTCACCAAAATTCTGCACTGTACTACTATATATAATATATATATAGTATATACTGGTCACACAACAATGCAGCAGATATTGAACACTGATGATCAGGATACCTTCTAGAACTGTGTCTGACACGGAGCTGCAATATACAGCAATGGCCTACTGTACTGTACTACTATAATTATATACTTGTGGTCCCCACAATGCAGCACACTGAGCACAGATATGGAGCTTTTCAGGCAGAGAACGTAGATATTTGCAGCACACTGAGCACAGATATGGAGCTCTTCAGGCAGAGAACGTAGATATTTGCAGCACACTGAGCACAGATATTTGCTGCACACTGAGCACAGATATTTGCAGCACACTGAGCACAGATACGGAGCTTTTTAGGGAGAGAACGTAGGATTTTACATGCTCTCTACTATGACATTGGGCATCGGCCTTGGCAGACGACGTTAATGGCATTTCATCGTCTCTGCCATGACTAGTGGCAGCAGCTTCAGCACTAGGTGGAAGTGGATCTTGATCTTTCCCTATTTCACCCTCCACATTTTTGTTCTCCATTTTTTAATGTGTGGAATTATATGCCAGTAATATTATTATATCAATAGCAATGGCCTACTGTACTGTACAACTATATACTGTTGGTCACCAAAATGCTGCACTGTACTACTATATATACTGCTCACAAAAATGCCGCACAGATATGGATACTTGAAATGACACGGAGCTGCAAGATACAGCAATGGCCTACTGTAATGTACAACTATATACTGTCGGTTACCAAAATGCTGCACTGTACAACTATATATACTGCTCACAACAATGCAGCACAGATATGGATACTTGAAGTGACACAGAGCTGCAAGATACAGCAATGGACTACTTTACTGTACAACTATATACTGTTGGTCACAAAATGCTGCACTGTACTACTAATATGCTGCTCACAACAATGCTGCACAGATATGGATAATTGAAGTGACACGGTGCTGCAAGATACAGCGATGGACTATTGTACTGTACTACTATACTGGTGGTCACCAAAATGCTGCACTGTACTACTATATATAATATATATATATAGTATATACTGGTCACACAACAATGCAGCAGATATTGAACACTGATGATCAGGATACCTTCTAGAACTGTGTCTGACACGGAGTTGCAAGATACAGCAATGGTCTACTGTACTGTACTACTATAATTATATACTTGTGGTCCCCACAATGCAGCACACTGAGCACAGATATGGAGCTTTTCAGGCAGAGAACGTAGATATTTGCAGCACACTGAGCACAGATATGGAGCTCTTCAGGCAGAGAACGTAGATATTTGCAGCACACTGAGCACAGATATTTGCAGCACACTGAGCACAGATATTTGCAGCACACTGAGCACAGATACGGAGCTTTTTATGGAGAGAACGTAGCCACGTCCTCTCCATTCAATCTCCAATGCACGAGTGAAAATGGCGGCGACACGCAGCTCTTTATATGGAATACGAATCTCGCGAGAATCCGACAGTGGGATGATGATGTTCGGCCTCGTTCCGGTTAACAGAGCAAGGCGGGAAGATCCGAGGCTGCCTCGGACCCGTGTAAAATAGGTGAAGTTTGGGTGGGTTCGGATTTCAATGAACCGAACCCGCTCATCTCTAGCAAAAAGGGGGGACTGCCTGCAGTAATGTGTAAAAACGGGGACTGCCTGCCGTAATGTGTAAAAAGGGGGGACTGCCTGCCGTAATGCGTAAAAAAGGGGGACTGCCTGCAGTAATGTGTAAAAAAGGGGTACTGCCTGCAGTAATGTGTAAAAAAGGGGGACTGCCTGCAGTAATGTGTAAAAAAGGGGGACTGCCTGCCGTAATGTGTAAAAAGGGGGACTGCTTGCCGTAATGTGTAAAAAGGGGACGCTGTCTGCCATAATGTGTAAAAAGGAGGACACTGTCTGCCGTAATGTGTAAAAAGGGGGACGCTATCTGCCGTAATGTGTAAAAAGGCGCGCCGTCTGTCGTAATGTGTAAAAAGGCACGCCGTCTGTCGTAATGTGTAAAAAGGCACGCCGTCTGCCGTAATGTATAAAAAAGGGGCTCTACCTGGTGTAGTGGTGCTATTGTGCAGCGTAATTTGAATAATGGAGAGGAGACTACTATACACCATAGTATGAATTGCCATTCTTTTGTGGCCATGCCCCTTCTCCATGAAGCCACATCCCTATATATTTTTAACTCGCCAGCGGCGCGCACTGCTCCTGTCTTGCGTAGGGGGAGCGCCAATGCCGTTTCTTGCACACAGCGCTAAAATACCTAGTTACGTCACTGCCGGCGGCAGAGACCACAGCGAGTGAGAGGCGCCACGCAGACCCGTCTGTGCACTTGAATTACAATGATTGCGGCAGAGGCCGCAACTGACAGGAGACGCCACGCAGAGCCATCCGAGCACTAGAAGCGCTGCTATGGCTGCGGAGGCCGCGGCGGCTAGAACACCATCCAGACAATTAGAGTTCCATATGACAGCATCTGCAGGCTGGTAGAGAGGAGACATGAAGTGAGACTGTCAGCAGCATGACTGAGACCCGGCCTGGAAACGCTGAGCCAGCCTCAGGAGACACCTGAAAGGTAAATAATGGTGTCCTGTAACCCGGATCGTGACACAGTATATGGGAAAAAAAGAGATGCATAGATACATAATACTTTATAGCAGTACCACCATCAGGTTCAAAACAAATGTTCCTATGGGAAACAATTAAGAGACTGTGCCTCATTTAAGCCATTAGGGCTGACGTCATCTAAATGCATTCCTTCTGGAAAAGTAATTTGTTTCGATCTCACCTCTCCTAAGCGGTAGAATATGATCACATGGCATACAGCGTAAATCTCTGAGAGTGTGCTTGTGTGAATAAAAATGCCTCGCCACTGGAGGAGTATTAGAATCCAACTTAAATATAGTCTTCTTGATTGATGAACGATACATAGATATCCGTTCTTTGAGTGAATGAATGGTTTTACCCGGATAGACTTTTTTACAGGGACATATAATCACGCATATCACAAAGCGACTGTCACAGTCTAAGTGATGACGTATATCATACAATGTTCTTTTCATGGGGACCACAAACTTATCCCCCAAGCACAAGAACTGACAATTTACACACCCATAACACTTGTGTAATGTGTACTCTATTCTTAAGTTGCAACCAAGTATTATTTTTGTTTTTAGTGGGCCCTATGTACGATTTGGTCACAATGTCCTTAATGTTCTTGCTCCTCTTGTAGCAGAACAATGAATTATCTTGACATTATGATCCAATAGTGTCATCCGACTTGGGCTATATGCTACTGTTTCAAAATAGTATTCCGAATGTGCTTTGAAGAAATAGAATATGTGGTAGAAAACACCATTCTTTCATTGCTTATGTCATGTTTACCACTTAAAAGAGTTTGATCACGTGGTAAACTTAGACAGTGGGAGATAGCATCCTAAATTTCCTGCTCAGCATATCCCCTGTCTATAAATCTCTCACCCATTTCACGTAAAGCGTGCAAAAGTTCATCAGCATCAGAGGTAATTTGCACAACTCTCAGTAGTTCAGATAGTGATAACCCACATTTTAGGTTCTGGGTGGAAACTATCTGCCATAAGTAATGTGTTTTTATCCGTCTCCTTCCTGAAGATCTTGGTAAAAAGGGTACCTGCAGTCCTGCACATACATCTAGATAATTAATTGTGGCCTCACTATAGGAGAGAGTGAACCTGATGGTGGTTTCAAGTGTATTGAGGACATCAATAAACTCAGTCAGAAGGTCGTCCCCGCCAGTCCACACCAAGAACAGGTCATCTATATGTCTAACATACAAAAATATATAAACTGCGAAAAAATAAGAATTTACTCACCGGTAATTCTATTTCTCGTAGTCCGTAGTGGATGCTGGGACTCCGTAAGGACCATGGGGAATAGCGGCTCCGCAGGAGACTGGGCACAACTAAAGAAAGCTTTAGGACTACCTGGTGTGCACTGGCTCCTCCCACTATGACCCTCCTCCAGACTTCAGTTAGGATACTGTGCCCGGAAGAGCTGACACAATAAGGAAGGATTTTGAATCCCGGGTAAGACTCATACCAGCCACACCAATCACACCGTATAACTCGTGATACAATACCCAGTTAACAGTATGATAACAACTGAGCCTCTCAACAGATGGCTCAACAATAACCCCTTAGTTAAACAATAACTATATACAAGTATTGCAGACAATCCGCACTTGGGATGGGCGCCCAGCATCCACTACGGACTACGAGAAATAGAATTACCGGTGAGTAAATTCTTATTTTCTCTGACGTCCTAAGTGGATGCTGGGACTCCGTAAGGACCATGGGGATTATACCAAAGCTCCCAAACGGGCGGGAGAGTGCGGATGACTCTGCAGCACCGAATGGGCAAACTCTAGGTCCTCCTCAGTCAGGGTGTCAAACTTGTAGAATTTAGCAAATGTGTTTGACCCCTACCAAGTAGCTGCTCGGCAAAGTTGTAGAGCCGAGACCCCTCGGGCAGCCGCCCAAGAAGAGCCCACCTTCCTCGTGGAATGGGCTTTCACTGATTTAGGATGCGGCAGTCCAGCCGCAGAATGTGCAAGCTGAATCGTACTACAGATCCAGCGAGCAATAGTCTGCTTTGAAGCAGGTGCACCCAACTTGTTGGGTGCATATAGGATAAATAGCGAGTCAGTCTTTCTGACTCCAGCTGTCCTGGAAACATAAATTTTCAGGGCCCTGACTACGTCCAACAACTTGGAAGCCTCCAAGTCTTTAGTAGCCGCAGGCACCACGATAAGTTGGTTCAGATGAAAGGCTGATACCACATTAGGGAGAAATTGGGGACGAGTCCTCAATTCTGCCCTATCCATATGGAAAATCAGATAAGGGCTTTTACATGACAAAGCCGCCAATTCCTACACACGCCTGGCCGAAGCCAAGGCCAACAACATGACCACTTTCCACGTGAGATACTTCAAGTCCACGGTTCTAAGTGGCTCAAACCAATGTGACTTTAGGAAATCCAACACCGCGTTGAGATCCCAAGGTGCCACTGGAGGCACAAAAGGGGGCTCAATATGCAGCACTCCCTTAACAAAAGTTTGAACTTCAGGTAGTGAAGCCAGTTCTCTCTGGAAGAAAATCGATAGAGCCGAAATCTGGACCTTAATGGAACCCAATTTTAGGCCCATAGTCACCCCTGACTGTAGAAAGTGCAGGAAACGGCCCAGCTGAAATTCTTCCGTTGGGGCCTTCCTGGCCTCGCACCACGCAACATATTTACGCCATATGCGGTGATAATGGTTAGCCGTTACTTCTTTCCTAGCTTTAATCAGCGTAGGAATGACTTCCTCCAGAATGCACTTTTCCTTCAGGATCCGGTGTTCAACTGCCATGCCGTCAAACGCAGCCGCGGTAAGTTTTGGAACAGACAGGGCCCCTGCTGCAGCAGGTCCTGTCTGAGTGGCAGAGGCCATGGGTCCTCTGAGATCATTTCTTGAAGTTCCGGGTACCAAGCTCTTCTTGGCCAATCCGGAACAATGAGTATAGTTCTTACTCCTCTTCTCCTTATTATCCTCAGTACCTTTGGTATGAGAGGAAGAGGAGGGAACACATAAACCGACCGGTACACCCACGGTGTCACTAGAGCGTCCACAGCTATCGCCTGCGGGTCTCTTGACCTGGCGCAATACTTTTCTAGCTTTTTGTTTAGGCGGGACGCCATCATGTCCACCTGTGGCCTTTCCCAACGGTTTACAATCATTTGGAAGACTTCTGGATGAAGTCCCCACTCTCCCGGGTGAAGGTCGTGCCTGCTGAGGAAGTCTGCTTCCCAGTTGTCCACTCCCGGAATGAACACTGCTGACAGTGCTAACACGTGATTTTCCGCCCATCTGAGAATCCTTGTGGCTTCTGCCATCGCCGTCCTGCTTCTCGTGCCGCCCTGTCGGTTTACATGGGCGACCGCCGTGATGTTGTCTGACTGGATCAGTACCGGCTGGTTTTGAAGCAGGGGTTTTGCCTGACTTAGGGCATTGTAAATGGCCCTTAGTTCCAGAAAATTTATGTGCAGGGAAGTCTCCTGACTTGACCATAGTCCTTGGAAGTTTCTTCCCTGTGTGACTGCCCCCCAGCCTCGAAGGCTGGCATCCGTGGTCACCAGGACCCAGTCCTGTATGCCGAATCTGCGGCCCTCTTGAAGATGAGCACTCTGCAGCCACCACAGCAGACACCCTTGTCCTTGGAGACAGGGTTATCAGCCGATGCATCTGAAGATGCGATCCGGACCACTTGTCCAACAGGTCCCACTGAAAGGTTCTTGCATGGAACCTGCCGAATGGAATTGCTTAGTAGGAAGCTACCATCTTTCCCAGGATCCGCGTGCAGTGATGCACCAACACCTGTTTTGGTTTTAGGAGGCCTCTGACTAGAGATGACAGCTCCTTGGCCTTCTCCTCCGGGAGAAACACTTTTTTCTGTTCTGTGTCCAGAACCATCCCCAGGAACAGTAGACGTGTCGTAGGGACCAGCTGTGACTTTGGAATATTTAGAATCCAGCCGTGCTGTTGTAGCACCTCCCGAGATAGTGCTACCCCGACCAACAACTGCTCCCTGGACCTCGCCTTTATCAGGAGATCGTCCAAGTACGGGATAATTAAAACTCCCTTCTTTCGAAGGAGTATCATCATTTCTGCCATTACCTTGGTAAAGACCCTCGGAGCCGTGGATAGACCGAACGGCAACGTCTGGAATTGGTAATGACAATCCTGTACCACAAATCTGAGGTACTCCTGGTGAGGATGGTAAATGGGGACATGCAGGTAAGCATCCTTGATGTCCAGTGATACCATGTAATCCCCCTCGTCCAGGCTTGCAATAACCGCCCTGAGCGTTTCCATCTTGAACTTGAATTTTTATTATATATGTGTTCAAGGATTTCAAATTTAAAATGGGTCTCACCGAACCGTCCGGTTTCGGTACCACAAACATTGTGGAATAGTAACCCCGTCCTTGTTGAAGTAGGGGCACCTTTACTATCACCTGTTGTGAATACAGCTTGTGAATTGCCTGTAACACTGCCTCCCTGCCTGAGGGAGTGGTTGGTAAGGCAGATTTGAGGAAACGGCGGGAAGGAGACGTCTCGATTTCCAGCTTGTACCCCTGAGATTCTACTTGAAAGATCCAGGGATCCACCCGTGAGCGAGCCCACTGATTGCTGAAATATTTGAGACGGGAACCCACCGTACCTGGCTCCGCCTGTGGAGCCCCAGCGTCATGCTGTGGACTTAGAGGAAGCGGGGGAGGACTTTTGCTCCTGGGAACTGGCTGTATGCTGCAGCTTTTTCCCCCTACCTCTGCCTCTGGGCAGAAAGGACGCGCCCTTAACCCGCTTGCCCCTATTGGGCCAAAAGGACTGTACCTGATAATACGGTGCTTTCTTTGGCTGTGAGGGAACATGGGGTAAAAATGTAGACTTCCCAGCTGTTGCTGTGGAAACGAGGTCCGAGAGACCATCCCCGAACAACTCCTCACCCTTATAAGGCAGAACTTCCATGTGCCTTTTGGAATCTGCATCTCCTGTCCACTGCCAAGTCCATAACCCTCTCCTGGCAGAAATGGACATTGCACTAATTTTAGATGCCAGCCGGCAAATATCCCTCTGTGCATCCCTCATGTATAAAAGTGCGTCTTTAATATGCTCTACGGTTAGCAATATAGTGTCCCTGTCTAGGGTATCAATATATTCCGACAGGGAATCTGACCATGCAGCTGCAGCACTGCACATCCATGCTGAAGCAATAGCTGGTCTCAGTATAACACCTGTGTGTGTATATATAGACTTCAGGATAGCCTCCTGCTTTCTATCAGCAGATTCCTTCAGGGCGGCCGTATCCGGAGACGGTAGTGCCACCTTCTTTGACAAGCGTGTGAGCGCTTTATCCACCCTAGGGGATGTTTCCCAACGTGCCCTATCCTCTGGCGGGAAAGGGTACGCCATTAGTAACCTCTTAGAAATTACCAGTTTCTTATCAGGGAAAGCCCACGCTTCTTCACACACTTCATTTAACTCCTCAGATGGAGGAAAAGCTACTGGTAGTTTTTCTCTCCAAACATAATACCCTTTTTTGTGGTACCGGGGGTAACATTTGAAATGTGCAACACATTTTTCATTGCCGTAATCATGTAACGGGTGGCTCTATTGGAATGTACACTAGTCTCATCGTCGTCGACACTGGAGTCAGTATCCGTGTCGACATCTGTGTCTGCCATCTGAGGTAGTGGGCGTTTTAGAGCCCCTGATGGCTTTTGAGATGCCTGGGCAGGCACAGGCTGAGAAGCCGGCTGTCCCATATTTGGTATGTCGTCAAACCTTTTATGCAAGGAGTCGACACTGTCGCGTAATTCCTTCCACAGCACCATCCACTCAGGTGTCGACCCCGCAGGGGGTGACATCACATTTATAGGCATCTGCTCCGCCTCCACATAAGCCTCCTCATCAAACATGTCGACACAGCCATACCGACACACCGCATACACACAGGGAATGCTCTGACAGAGGACAGGACCCCACAAAGCCCTTTGGGGAGACAGAGAGAGAGAGTATGCCAGCACACACCAGAGCGCTATATAACACAGGGATCCCACTATAAATAAGTGTTTTCCCTTATAGCTGCTTATTTTATATATACTGCGCCTAAATTTAGTGCCCCCCCTCTCTTTTTTACCCTTGTGTAGCTTGACAACTGCAGGGGAGAGCCAGGGAGCGTCCTTCCAGCGGAGCTGTGAGGGAAAAATGGCGCCAGTGTGCTGAGGGAGATGGCCCCGCCCCTTTTCCGGCGGACTTCTCCCGCTTTTTTTGGAATTCTGGCAGTGGTATTTTTACACCTATATAGCCTTCCTGACTATATATGGTGTAGATTTGCCAGCCAAGGTGTCTTATATTGCCCTCAGGGCGCCCCCCCCCCCCGAGCGCCCTGCACCCATCAGTGACCGGAGTGTGAGGTGTGCATGAGGAGCAATGGCGCACAGCTGCAGTGCTGTGCGCTACCTTGTTGAAGACTGAAGTCTGTAAGGGGGCCGGCAGCGCGGCTCCGGGAACGAACACCAAGGTCGGGTCCTGCGGTCGATCCCTCTGGAGCTAATGGTGTCCAGTAGCCTAGGAAGCCCAAACTACCACCAGTTAGGTAGGTTCGCTTCTTCTCCCCTTAGTCCCTCGCTGCAGTGAGTCTGTTGCCAGCAGGTCTCACTGTAAAATAAAAAACCTAAATATACTTTCTTTCTAGGAGCTCAGGAGAGCCCCTAGTGTGCATCCAGCTCAGCCAGGCACAAGATTCTAACTGAAGTCTGGAGGAGGGTCATAGTGGGAGGAGCCAGTGCACACCAGTAGTCTAAAGCTTTCTTTATAGTTGTGCCCAGTCTCCTGCGGAGCCGCTATTCCCCATGGTCCTTACGGAGTCCCAGCATCCACTTAGGACGTCAGAGAAATATGGATGAGCCATAATATGTTGCTTCTCATACATATGCATGAAGAGGTTGGAATATGACGGGGCCACATTGGACCCCATCATAGTCCCCCTCAACTGTAAATAGTACGAGTTTTCAAAAAGAAATTTTTTTTTTCTGCAAAACAACTTCCAATAGCAACAACAAAAAATCGATATTAGGATCTCTATAGTGTGGACTGGTGGAGACAAGAGTTCAGACCAAGTCTAAGCCATCAGTGTATTTAATATTGGTGTACAAGCTGGTGATATCAAGTGTTACCAATTGACAGGACTCGGTTAAAGTGCCAAGTGCATAAAGTTTACAAATTAAATCAGAGGTATCTCTTAAAAAACAAATCATGCTTTGTACCACTGGTTGCAACCAGAAATCTATGTACTGCAAAATTGGTTGACAAAGTGAACCACAAGACGAGATACTACTAGGCCTACCCGGCGGTCGTATCAAAGTCTTAAGAAATTTTGGGCAGGAGGGCACACCTTGTTGTGGTTTCTAAAGAAACAAACAAAGCATACATGTACTTGCTCTACAAGGTAACTGACCCACGGATAGAAAAACATTGTTTAATAAGAGTGTAAAGTCTGGAAACTATGAGAAGAAGGCGGGGCCACAGGCAGTGAGGCCCACTGGGGATTTCCGCTGTACCCCTGCTGCCCAGTCCGACCCTGACCTCAGCTTATATTTTTAGTAACATAAATGGTGAGATACAATGCTAGTGGCTTCCAGATTTTTTAAGACCACCCCCTCTAATTTAAAAAGGTTATTTTTGATAATAAAACAATACCTTAAAGCAGCACAGGGTACAATATGCATACATTATTGAATCATAGATTCCGAAGCCAAGAGAAGAAGCTACTAAACATTAATGTCAGTATTCTGTGAATTTCAAAAGAACTTCCCTGTATCCTTACTCGATAAATCACAGATTATAGAAGACATCCTCTCACACTCACCAGTTCAGCCTCATCATTAATAATTGCCAAGGATGCATTATGTGAGACACAGGAGCTCTGGCTGTTGGTCCATGTATCAGCTGTGTCATTGATATAGTAACATTTCCCCCTGTACCAGATCCAGTTATCCTCACATGGTGCAGACCTCTCTATGGAGTTTTCCGGTGTTACTGCTGTACAGAGATTAATATCCAAATATATTATGCATTATTCAGTCATTTACATATGTTGAAATGGCTTCAGGTTTTTTTTCTGGAAACTCACATTAATGTATCTCTGAAGAAGACTATTTTACAGTTGTGATTACCTGGACTGAACGGACATGTGTAGTCTGCATGATTGCTTCCACTTTGAATGTATTTGGGTCATTCTGCACTTATAAACCAGAGGTCTGATATGAATGAAAATTAACTATTATATTGTAAATTATATATATATATATATATATATATATATATATATACCCACAGAATATCCTGCACTCTCATCAGTTCATAGACATAAATAGGCAGGTGCTCCCAATGACCTTGTCAGGCCACAAATATACTGCATCTACCACCCGTGTGGTGGGTGCACTCTCGCAGAAATCAATCACTTTGAGGAATTTGATGTGTCAGTCGGTTTATTCAGGTTAATCAGGTTCAATAACGTTGCCTTTAACAATCGACGTTTCGGTCCTATTATAGGACCTTTATCAAGACCGGCAATTCAGAGCATCTACATGATCAAAAAGATAAATGCAATATGTATAAAATCAAACTAAAGGTATCAGATCATACACTCACCACCACCACCACCAGTGCCTCCCAGGCCCTTATAGCAGAAAATAGTGGCATCATGTTAATAAATTAATGGAATGACACTCTATATAGGAACAAGGATAAAGATCAGCATACACCAAATCGACTCCCACAGGTCAAGCATAGCACCTCACACTGGAGTGAACTTCACAGATTTACCTGGGGCAATATTAGACACAACGAATCAAAGATAGCTCCTGAAGCTCACGACTACTAAAAAAGAAAATTAAAAAACTTATTAAGACACTGACCCTCACTGGTGTATAATTGGACCCAACATACCATATAGAAATCATACCTGGATAATTTAAAAAGCAACATTAGGCAGCTACAGATCAATCAGCAGAGAGCAAAATGTATTCAGCAGCAGGGTCTGCAATTTTAAACAAAAACAAGATGTATGAGATAGTCCAAACATGATAAGATATTCCTACCATTGGAGTCCACACAGGCCAGTACACTCACCACTCTGCTGCTTAATGTCTGATGATAGCTGCATGCTGCACATCAGCAGCTGCAAGCTATTTAACAAGATGGGACAGGAAATGCCACTTAACCAAGAGTAGTAACTATATTCGTGCTAAGTGCTGCTCACATTAGATAAATGAATATTACTTAAATGTCACCCCACTAGGTGTACCCAGCGCTGCTAGTTCAGAAGCCAAACTAGTCCAATATAGCTCAAGAAAACAATGCTGACAGCGTTCACGGCCGCTGGCAATGCACTTCTGCGTTCCAACGACCGGAAGTAGATGCGTTCCACGGGCCGGAAGTCCCGCGGACGCCGCTCAGCCGGGCCACAAGAGAAACAAATCAAGTTTAAACGCCAGGCAAAACTTCCAACGACCGGAAGTAGATGCATTTCACGGGCCGGAAGTCCCACGGACGCCGCTCAGCCGGGCCACAAGAAAAACAAATCAAGTTTAAACGCCAGGTAAAACTTACAAACAAACACCGGGGAACATCACAGCACATGGGCAAAAGCCAAAACACCAATGCAACTGGCCACACCTGGTCGATGGTCAAATCGACCCGACCGGAAGTGACAGCACCATCTAATTAGCATTAATGGGAGGGGAATACGCTAGTCAACCAACGGGTGGTATCTTTATCCTTGTTCCTATACAGAATGTCATTCCATTAATTTATTAACATGATCCCACTATTTTCTGCTATAAGGGCCTGGGAGGCACTGGTGGTGGTGGTGGTGGTGAGTGTATGATCTGATACCTTTAGTTTGATTTTATACATATTGTATTTATCTTTTTGATCATTTAGATGTTTTGAATTGCCGGTCTTGATAAAGGTCCTATAATAGGACCGAAACGTCGATTGTTAATGGCAACGTTATTGAACCTGATTAACCTGAATAAACCGACTGACACATCAAATTCCTCAAAGTGATTGATTTCTGCGAGAGTGCACCCACCACACGGGTGGTAGATGCAGTATATATATATATATATATATATATATATATATATATATATATATATGTACACACACACACATATACAAACAAATTGAACCATCCCAAGGCACAAGAAAGTGAACTTATGCAGCTGAACACACACCAAGGGACTATCGAATCCCTGAAAATGAAGACAATGTATGGAAAATGGAGTGTGATACGGCGCTCAGTCCCGTTTCAACATAAATGTCCAATAACCTTTCAGAAAACGTATCTCATAGAAGTCCGTTAAAGATGGTGTGTAGACCTCCAAGTATATATCATCGGGGGTCATTCCGAGTTGTTCGCTCGTTATATTTTTCTCGCAACGGAGCGATTAGTCGCTAATGTGCATGCGCAATGTCCACAGTGCGACTGCACCAAGTAAATTTGCTATGCAGTTTGGTATTTTACTCACGGCATTACCAGGTTTTTTCTTCGTTCTGGTGATCGTAATGTGATTGACAGGAAGTGGGTGTTTCTGGGCGGAAACTGGCCGTTTTATGGGTGTGTGCGAAAAAACGCTACAGTTTCTGGGAAAAACGCGGGAGTGGCTGGAGAAACGGAGGAGTGTCTGGGCGAACGCTGGGTGTGTTTGTGACGTCAAACCAGGAACGAAACTGACTGAACTGATCGCAGATGCCGAGTAAGTCTGGAGCTACTCAGAAACTGCTAAGAAGTGTCTATTCGCAATTCTGCTAATCTTTTGTTCGCAATTTTGCTAAGCTAAGATTCACTCCCAGTAGGCGGCGGCTTAGCGTGTGCAAAGCTGCTAAAAGCAGCTTGCGAGCGAACAACTCGGAATGACCCCCATCATCTTCAGTTGGAGGACGCAAAACAAAGAAACCTTTATGGGAATACGATTGACATGTTTTATGTGAGTACAATACGTCCCGACATAGGGAACGCTATATGAAGGTGTGTTCACGGAGTGTATATTTTTACTAGTGGCGATTGGTGGCTAAAAGATACCTTTATGGGAGTATATCCACTTTGTGATATGTGAGTACGGTACATCCCAAATTAGGGATTACTGATAAAGGTATATTCACGGATTGGTCCATTCACACAATTGGCGATTGGTGGTTTAAAGATACCTTTATGGGAGTCATTCACCTATATATAGTGTGAGTTTTGGTACGCAGACCCTTTCACTGTATTTGACATTTGCATATCCACATGGGTGCTACCAATTCCTTGTAGACATACTACACTATGTTATTTACATTTGGCTTTCTTTTGAGGTAATCTGCTATTGAAGGGAACCATATGGACGGATGATTGGAGGTCTACACACCATCTTTAGCCTGCTGATTGACTTCTATGAGATACGTTTTCTGAAAGGTTATTGGACATTTATGTTGAAACGGGACTGAGTGCCGTATCACACTCCATTTTCCATACATTACACACACATATACGTTTGTAAGTAATAATCGTACCTGGTTGCTTATAAGATCTCTGTTTACTATATTTACAAATAAGCAACCAGTTCGGATTACTATTTACAAATATATATTGTTTAATAATATAATAGTGAATTGATGTGTGGTGTTTTCATTCATAACAGACCTCTGGTTTCTAAGTGCAGAATCAAACTAACATAATTTGTGTGTACATGCCTGTGTAAAGGCATTTTGAGTCTAGTGTATATTCACACGCGCACAAGTGCATCTGCAGCTGTAGTAATGAATTAATGTGACACTGTGCTTTTTTTAATAAAACTATCTACTAAAAAGGTAAAAACAGCGCCTGAATAAATAAGATTTTAAACCTACCGGTAAATCTTTTTCTCGTAGTCCGTAGAGGATGCTGGGGACTCCGTAAGGACCATGGGGATAGACGGGCTCCGCAGGAGACATGGGCACTTTAAGAAAGACTTTAGGTCTGGGTGTGCACTGGCTCCTTCCTCTATGCCCCTCCTCTAGACCTCAGTTAGAGAAACTGTGCCCAGATGAGATGGACAGTACGAGGAAAGGATTTTTGTTAATCCAAGGGCAAGATTCATACCAGCCACACCAATCACACCGTATAACTTGTGTATCAATTAAACAGTTAACAGTATGAAAAAATAACGTAGCATCAGTCCAACCTGATGGAACTATAACATAACCCTTATGCAAGCAAAACTATATACAAGTATCGCAGAAGTAGTCCGCACTTGGGACGGGCGCCCAGCATCCTTTACGGACTACGAGAAAAAGATTTACCGGTAGGTTTAAAATCTTATTTTCTCTAACATCTTAGAGGATGCTGGGGACTCCGTAAGGACCATGGGGATTTTACCAAAGCTCCCAAACGGGCGGGAGAGTGCGGATGACTCTGCAGCACCGAATGAGCATACCTTAGGTCCTCCTCAGCCAGGGTATCAAACTTACAGAACTTTGCAAAGGTGTTTGAACCTGACCAAGTAGCATCTTGGCACAGTTGTAGTGCCGAGACCCCTCGGGCAGCTGCCCAAGACGAGCCCACCTTCCTAGTAGAATGGGCCTTGACTGATTTTGGTAACGGCAATCCAGCCGTAGAATGCGCCTGCTGGATGGTATTACATATCCAGCGTGCAATAGTCTGCTTCAAAGCAGGGGCACCAACCTTGTTGGCTGCATATGGGACAAACAGTGCTTCCGTTTTCCTGACTCTAGCCGTTCTGGCCACATACATTTTCAAAGCCCTGACTACATCAAGGGACTCAGAATCCTCCAAATCTCGTGTAGCCACAGGCACCACAATAGGTTGGTTCATATGAAAAGATGACACCACCTTAGGCAAGAATTGAGGGCGAGTCCGCAATTCCGCCCTATCCATATGGAAAACCAGATAGGGGCTATTATGAGACAACGCCGCTAATTCCGACACTCGCCTAGCCGAAGCCAAGGCTAATAACATGACCACCTTCCAAGTGAGATATTTTAACTCCACAGTTTGAAGTGGTTCAAACCAGTGCGACTTAAGGAAACTCAACACCACGTTAAGGTAACAAGGCGCCACCGGAGGTATAAAAGGAGGCTGAATATGCAGCACTCCCTTTACAAAAATCTGTAATTCTGGGAGAGAAGCCAATTCTTTTTGAAAGAAAATGGATAAGGCCGAAATCTGAACCTTAATGGATCCTAACTTTAGGCCCAAATTCACTCCAGTCTGTAGGAAGTGAAGGAAACGGCCCAGGTGGAATTCTTCCGTAGGAGCATTTCTGGCCTCACACCAAGAAACATATTTTCGCCATATATGGTGATAATGTTTAGCTGTCACGTCCTTCCTAGCCTTTATCAGCGTAGGAATGACCTCATCCGGAATTCCCTTTTCCGCTAGGATCCGGCGTTCAACCGCCATGCCGTCAAACGCAGCCGCGGTAAGTCTAGGAACAGACATGGCCCCTGTTGTAACAGGTCCTGTCGTAGAGGAAGAGGCCACGGATCTTCTGTGAGCATTTCCACCAGATCCGGATACCATGTCCTTCGTGGCCAATCTGGAACAATAAGAATTGTTCTCACTCCTCTTTTTCTTATTATTCTCAATACCTTGGGTATGAGAGGAAGAGGAGGAAACACATAGACTGACCTGAACACCCACGGTGTTACTAGGGCGTCTACTGCTACCGCCTGAGGATCTTTTGATCTGGCGCAATACCTCTGTAGCTTTTTGTTGAGGCGGGATGCCATCATGTCTATCTGGGGCAGTCCCCACTGACTTGCAATCTGTGCGAAGACTTCCCGATGAAGTCCCCACTCCCCTGGATGCAGGTCGTGTCTGCTGAGGAAGTCTGCTTTCCAGTTGTCCACTCCCGGAATGAACACTGCTGACAGTGCGCTTACATGATTTTCCGCCCAGCGAAGAATCTTGGTGGCTTCCGCCATTGCCACCCTGCTCCTTGTGCCGCCTTGGCGGTTTACATGAGCCACTGCAGTGATGTTGTCTGACTGGATCAGAACTGGTTGGTCGCGAAGTAAGTTCTCCGCTTGACGTAGGGAGTTGTATATGGCCCTCTGTTCCAGGATGTTGATGTGAAGACAAGTCTCTTGACTTGTCCAAAGTCCTTGGAAGTTTCTTCCCAGTGTGACTGCTCCCCACCCTCTGAGGCTCGCGTCTGTGGTCACCAGGATCCAATCCTGAATGCCGAACCTGCTTCCTTCCAAAAGGTGAGCACTCTGCAGCCACTACAGGAGAGATACCCTGGCCCTGGGGGACAGGGTGATCCGCTGATGAATTTGTAGATGTGACCCGGACCACTTGTCCAATAGGTCCCATTGGAAAGTCCTTGCATGGAACCTGCCGAAGGGAATGGCCTCGTATGTTGCCACCATTTTTCCCAGGACTTGAGTGCAATGATGCACAGACACTTGTTTTGGCTTCAATAGGTTCTTGACTAGAGTCATGAGTTCCTGAGCTTTTTCTATCGGGAGAAAAACCTTTTTCTGGTCTGTGTCCAGAACCATGCCCAAGAAGGTCAGACGAGTCGTAGGAACCAGCTGCGACTTTGGGATATTGAGAATCCAGCCGTGTTGCTGTAACACCTTCACTGAAAGTGACACGCTGTTCAGTAACTTCTCTCGTGATCTCGCTTTTATGAGGAGATCGTCCAAGTACGGGATAATTGTGACCCCCTGCTTGCACAGGATCACCATCATTTCCGCCATTACCTTGGTGAAAATCCTCAGTGCCGTGGAAAGCCCAAACGGCAACGTCTGAAATTGGTAATGACAATCCTGTACCGCAAATCTCAGGTACGCCTGATGAGGTGGATATATGGGAACATGACGGTATGCATCCTTTATGTCCAGGGATACCATAAAATCCCCCCCTTCCAGGCTGGCGATGACCGCTCTGAGCGATTCCATTTTGAACTTGAACCGTTTTAAGTATAGGTTCAGGGATTTTAAATTCAATATGGGTCTGACCGAACCGTCCGGTTTTGGAACTACAAACAGGGTGGAGTAGTATCCCTTCCCTCTCTGAAGTAGGGGAACTTCGACCACCACTTGTTGAAGACACAATTTGTGAATAGCATTTAACACTATCTCCCTTTCTAGGGGAGAAGTCGGCAGAGCCGATTTGAAAAACCGGCGAGCAGGCACCTCTTCGAATTCCAGCTTGTATCCCTGAGAAACAATTTCTATTACCCAGGGATCCACCTGTGAGTGAAGCCAGATGTGGCTGAAAAGTCGAAGACGTGCCCCCACTGGGGCGGACTCCCTCAGCGGAGCCCCAGCGTCATGCGGTGGATTTTGCAGAGGCCGGGGAGAATTTCTGTTCTTGGGAACTAGCTGTGCTGTGCAGCTTTTTACCTCTGCCCTTAACTCTGGCAAGAAAGGACGATCCACGCACTCTTTTGCTTTTATTTGAACGAAAGTACTGCATTTGATAATGTGACGCTTTCTTGGGTTGTGAGGGAACATAAGGCAAAAAATTCGATTTACCTGCTGTAGCTGTGGAGATCAGGTCCAAGAGACCTTCCCCAAACAATTCCTCGCCCTTTTAAGGTAAAACCTCCATATGTTTCTTGAGTCGGCATCACCTGTCCACTGCCGGGTCCAGAGGACTCGTCTAGCAGAGATTGACATAGCGTTTATTCCATACTTGCCTACCTGACCCTCTCCATGAGGGAGATAATGCTCTGTTCCTGTACTTTCCTGGTAATGTATGATTGCCATCACCTGTGGTGAGCTAGTTAATTGATAAGAGAGGTGTTTCACCACAGGTGATGGCAATCATACATTTACAGGAAAGTCCAGGAACAGAGCATTTTCTCCCTCATGGAGAGGGTCAGGTAGGCAAGTATGGTTTATTCTGGAACCCAGTAAACTAATGTCTCTTTGAGCATCCCTCATATATAAGACTGCATCCTTTATATGGCCTAGGGTCAATAAAATGGTATCCTTATCTAGGGTCTCAATCTCCGCCGATAAGGAATCTGTCCATGCTGCTACCGCGCTACAAACCCAGGCCGACGCAATTGCCGGTCTGAGTAATGTACCAGAATGTGTGTAAATGGATTTCAAGGTAATCTCCTGCTTGCGGTCAGCATGATCCTTCAGGGTAGCCGTATCTTGTGATGGCAGCGCTATCTTTTTTGACAAGCGTATCAACGCTTTGTCCACCTTAGGGGAGGATTCCCACCGTATCCTGTCCATTGGCGGGAAAGAATACGCCATAAGAATCCTTTTGGGAATCTGCAGTTTTTTATTTGGAGATTACCACGCTTTTTCACATAATTCGTTCAACTCATGTGAGGAGGGAAAAGTTACCTCAGGCTTCTTTCCCTTATACATGTGTACCCTCGTGTCAGGGACAGGGGGTTCCTCTGTGATATGCAACACTTCTTTTATTGCAATAATCATATATCGAATACATTTAGCCACTTTTGGCTGTAACTTTACATCATCGTAGTCGACACTGGAGTCCGAATCCGTGTCGGTATCAGTGTCTGCTATTTAGGATAGTGGGCGCTTCTGAGACCCTGAAGGTCCCGGCAACATAGAGACAGACACGGGTTCACTCCCTGACTGTTCCTTAGCTTCAGCTTTGTCTAATCTCTTGTGCAATAAGTTCACACTAGCACTTAAAACATTCCACATATCCACCCAGTCAGGTGTCGGCACCGCCGACGGAGACCTCACATTCATACGCTCCCCCTCCTCCCTAGGTGAGCCTTCTACCTCAGACATGTCGACACGCGCATACCGACACACCACACACACAGGGAACCTCTTATCTGAAGACAGTTCCCCCACAAGGCCCTTTGGAGAGACAGAGAGAGAGTATGCCAGCACACACCCCAGCGCTGTATGACCCAGGAAAAAAAACACAATAATTTTATGTTTACCCAGATAGCGCTGTTTACATATACAATATGCGCCTAATTGTGTGCCCCCCCTCTTCTTTAAAACCCTCTGTCTACCGTGGTATAAGCAGGGGAGAGTCCGGGGAGCTTCCTCTCAGCGGTGCTGTGGAGAAAAATGGCGCTGGTGAGTGCTGAGGGAGAATTTGGCAGGGGCTTTTATATATATACAGTGCCCAGCTGTATATATACTTATTTGTGCCAAAAGAGGTCTATATGCTGCCCAAGGCGCCCCTCCCCCCTGCGCCCTGCACCCTTACAGTGACTGCCGTGTGTGAGGTGTATGGGAGCAATGGCGCACAGCTTTACAGCTGTGCGTTACCTCAGTGAAGATCATGAAGTCTTCTGCCGCCTCTGAAGTCTTCTTTTCTTCTCATACTCACCAGGCTTCTATCTTCCGGCTCTGCGAGGGGGGCGGCGGCGCGGCTCGGGTACGGACGGCGAGGATGAGACCTGCGTACCGATCCCTCTGGAGCTAATGGTGTCCAATAGCCTAAGAAGCAGAGCCTTGAAACTCACAGAAGTAGGTCTGCTTCTCTCCCCTCAGTCCCTCGATGCAGGGAGTCTGTTGCCAGCAGGCTCCCTGAAAATAAAAAACCTAACAAATATACTTTCTGTTAGGAAGCTCAGGAGAGCTCCCTAAAGAGCACCCATCTCCTCTGGGCACAGTATCAAACTGAGGTCTAGAGGAGGGGCATAGAAGGAGGAACCAATGCACACCCAGACCTAAAGTCTTTCTTAAAGTGCCCATGTCTCCTGCGGAGCCCGTCTATCCCCATGGTCCTTACGGAGTCCCCAGCATCCTCTAGGACGTTAGAGAAATATGTGTTGTTCCACTTTGAAGGTAGCAGAATGTCCCAGATATGGAAATCCTATGCTGACTGTGATTGGAGCTGGATGTCTGGGAGCAATAAACTGGGGTGTGGACTCTTCTAGGAATGCCCACTATTTATCAGGGAACATCACAAGAAGTAATGAACTGAACTATGGGCAACCAACCCACAAACTAATCCTCCAGTATGCATCTTCTCACAGGGTGGATAAGTACAGGCCATACTCAGGACTGGCAGCTCTGACTAAGTGCAAAAATCATATCAGGCAGATTAGAGTCATAAATCGATAAAAAGCCAAAGTCAGGGTCACAAGGAAGGGAACACACAAAACAAGATGGGATGGTACACAGGAAATCAGACTGAACAACATGGAGCTGTAACATAGAGGTGCACATTAAGGCACTAAACACAAGTTGGCGCTATTGATTAAGAGTAGGGAAGCCCTTATTTCCAGTGACAATGTATGTTTTGTCTGGAGTAAGGGCTTCTTCAAATCTACCATAGGGTTACTGCCAGCAGAAGAACTATGGCCCTCATTCCGAGTCGTTCGCTCGGTATTTTTCATCGCATCGCAGTGAAATTCCGCTTAGTACGCATGCGCAATGGCCCTCATTCCGAGTTGATCGCTCGCAAGGCGATTTTAGCAGAGTTGCACACGCTAAGCCGCCGCCTACTGGGAGTGTATCTTAGCTTCAAAAAAATTGCGAACGATGTATTCGCAATATTGCGATTACAAACTACTTAGCAGTTTCAGAGTTTCAGAGTAGCTCCACACTTACTCTGCATCTGCGATCAGTTCAGTGCTTGTCGTTCCTGGTTTGACGTCACAAACACACCCAGCGTTCGCCCAGACACTCCCCCGTGTCGCCCAGACACTCCCAGTAGGCGGCGGCTTAGCGTGTGCAACTCTGCTAAAATCGCCTTGCGAGCGATCAACTCGGAATGAGGGCCTATGTGTCAGGTGCTTCTGGCTAACTATTCTACATAGGGAGCCTATGTAAGAAGAAGTGTGGTGGTAGGCATTCTGCTGCAAAACTTTTATCATTACCAATATCTCAGGAGTGCGATTGCAAAGGCAGCCCACAGAAGAATAAAATATTTTTCCCCTAAAAATATTAGATTGGGTTGTCATTTTTTTTTTTATTGGCTCTCTTTTATGTTTGTTAGTTTGTTTGTTTGTTTGTTTAATTATTTATTTGTTAAATGAAAGTGGGTTTCTGGTAAACCAGACAGTTGAATCTTATTAGTGAGTTGCGTAACAGAGAATGCTACAAATGCCTATTAATAAATCTTTGAGGTTAATACTAGGGGATACGGTTAATTTACTGGTTGTCTGGATCACGGCGTTCAGGATACAGGAAAAGCCGGCAGTCGGAATCGAGACTGAAGCCCAGTATTCCCACTCGGGTGGTGGTCCATACCACCACCCAAGGGGCAATATAATAGTACTGAAGCCCGGTATTCCCACTCGGGTTGTGGTCCATACCACCAGAGGCGGATTGGCCATAGGGTTTACAGTGAAGATTCCCGGTAGGCCAACGCACCCGTGGGGCCTGTTTAGTTTGAGGACATGTGGTCCTATTTATATACATAATGAATAAGATGCAAAATAATTTGCATATATGAAAATGACTTTGCCACTTAGCCTGTGATTGCAGATGATCTAGTGTATGCTCTGTCTGCCTGCTTGGCTGACATATAAGATTGAGTGCATAGTGATTGGGATACGGTTGGTGTAATAAGCAAGAAATATATATTTGTAAAGAATTATATAGTTTCCTAAATTCTGAAGGTGTATCATATAATGTGCTCATAATATTTAATTTTATTTCTCTTTAACTTCCCCCTTGATGCTGGACATCCCCACTATCTGGAAAGTTTGGGGGGAGGGTGCTGCTGCCATGGCCCATGGCTAGACCTTGCACCTCTGGTGCTGCCCATGTGGGGCCACTAGTACACATTTTTCCAGGGCCGCTTTTTGTTCCCAATCCGCCCCTGCATACCACCACCCAAGGGGGAATATAATAACGTGGCAAGCTAAGTTTGCCACCGGGCCCAATGCAAAGCGAGCCTGCGAGGGGACTCAGTGCGCTTGCTGATAGGATTCTGGCATCAGTCTCCTGACCGCTGGGATCCCAACTACCATTAAATCATACTGAACCCAATAGAAGCATATTTAATTTTACACTAGTTATCAGAAGTATCAAAGAATAGTTCAATAAATATACAAAATATAAGCCACAAACAGAAATTATTAAAACAGTAACATAAAGAAACAATCAAGAGTACATTTTTACTTACATGATGTACTGTTCAAAGTACTTGAACACTGATGTTTACCTGAAGTACAAGAAAAAACACAAGGGCAATGAATCTCTTGCTGAGCACTACTGTTATCTCCTACTGCAGGATACCGTACTGTATGTGTGAAATACAACAAATAGTTTACCACCTTTTATCTCAGGCGCTCCTTAACTAATATAGTGTTCAATCTCTCAGATTACAGGAGACATATGCCCTTGGAAAATGGAACATAAAAATACATAGTGTGATATTGTAACAATGGGAGAAGACAGGTGAATCAATCTCTAGAGGTGGCAGACTCGTACCGCATCGGGTGGTCTACTATTATGTAGACAATTGCGCAGTGTTTAGAGCGGGTCACCGTCTTAGATATATCCTGACTCCTTCCAACGTCTCGGGAGTGTCCCCTTCTTATTCCAACCCAAGGTGCATGTGAATAAAAATGGTACTCCAGGGGGCGTGGCCTAGCGGGACTTAGGAGTAGATGCACTGTGCCTGAGCTCCTGCTAAAAAGCTACTAACTAAAGCTTTCTAGGTGCTTACCTGCCCTTTCATTTTCCCCCAGTGCACCCACAAGACCCCCACAACGTAAGGTGGTGAGCTGCGGAGCTGGTGTGTAGGTTACTCCTGCACTTGCAGGTTGCGGCCTCCACCCGGGGTGAAGTCGGGACCTAAATTTGAGTGTCAGCCGACCGGGCTCCAGTGTGCTCTGGGCGCTACGTGCCTCCACATAGCCGGCAAAAACGATATATCCCCCCGCCTGGGAAGCCATACCGGGAGAAGCGGCGGCGAAAACGAGCCCCAGGAACTACAGGCTAGCCACCGAGACGAGCTGCGGCCCTGCTCGGGAGGACCCGGTGGCTGCGGCCATCTTGGGAGAGGCGGGCGAGGAAATGCGGGAGCTGAGATTACACGGACGGCCCCCGTTAGCGGCAGACATCCCGCCATTAGAGCCTGGCCGAGGAGGCGGTATAGAGTCCCCACTCAGGCTGACAGACCACGGGCAGCGGTGGAAGGAGGTGAGGCCCGTTTGAGCTGGAGAGCGGCGGCCATCTTGGAGGGGGCAAGGTCAGCACTCACTATAGAGATCCTGCAGATTACCACCAGTCTTGTACAATCACAGCCTGAGGTACTCTATTCTGTATATATACTGGGAGCTGGCTTATATGGTGCATTAAACACCTCGTACCTTTTTACGCCTATCCAGCATTCCATAAGCATTGCCTAGGCCTTAGACGGAATTCTCCTTTCTACTGGGATTCTCCCATTCCCTCAAAGTAATACATGATGGCTCCAAAAAAGAATAAAGCCTCCAAATCAATCTCTCAAGTTGCCTTTTTCAAGCCTTCCCCCTATCGAAATAAGTCTCAGGGGCCTGGGTCTTCTGCCTCCGGGTCGGATCCCCAGCCCACAACTTCATCGCCCATGATGGCTTTATCTTCATCCCAGGATCCCCCCCACTCTCCTCGCCTGGAGGACAGCGAAGCCTTAACGGTGGGCGCCATGAAGCTATTATTACACCAGTTTAAAGATGAGGTGGCGTCTGAATTGCGTACCTTGTTGCAATCTTGCCAGCGTTCCGTTGAGGATTTGGGCGAGAGGACCGGACACTTGGAAACTAAGATGGGGGAGGTAGTAGGCTCTCATAATACTCTTATCGATTCCCATGATACCCTTGAAGGGGAAGTGGCGGCTCTGCGGGACAAAGTAGCGGACTTGGAGGACCGCTCACGCAGAAATAATCTCAAGCTCAGAGGGGTACCGGAATCCGTATCTAATAGCAGCCAGCATGACTATACAATCGAAATATTCAAGAAGCTGCTACCCTCCGCTACATCTGCGGACTTGATATTGGACCGTATCCATAGGGTCCCGAAGGCCCGCAGTGTTCCCGAAGGGGCTTCGAGAGATGTTTTAATGAGAGTCCATTTCTTTCATATTAAGGAATCCCTGCTTAAAGCGGCTAGACCTACCTCAGATACGGCGAGAGCTCTGGGCCAGCTTCAACTTTTTGGAGACTTATCACACTACACCCTCACCAGGAGACGTTCCTTTCAGCCTGTCACCGCGGCCCTTAGGAAAGCTGGAATCGTATATAGATGGGGTTTCCCTACGCATCTATTAATTTCTAGGGAAGGCTCCACTATAGTGGTGTCTTCGGTCAAGGACGGTATGAGACTTCTTCACAAATGGAATATAGCTGGAGATCAGGGGTCCGGCTCTCCTGACCGCCGACTTCAGCCAGACTGGTCGACGGTTGGGAAGTAGGCCCTTCTCACTGCGGTGTTTTCCCTGCCATGAATGTCCATTTATAGGACTAGCGTTGTTTCCATATGATTGTACTAATTTCAGGGCTTATTACAAGTTACATGCCTGGTTATTACATGTTTTACACCCCCTAGACTAATGTACGGCAGGTTTTTTTTTGTTTCTCCTTAAAGGTTGTGGTGGTTTCACGGGCTCCTGGACTGGTCTGTATGCTCTTCTCTGAGCCCTTTTATTGCTGTACTTACAGTATGGCTCTGTGCCGGTTCCAGGACCCTGTGACTCATTACAAATTAACCTATCATTCCATTCTTAATGACATTCCGTTTATATGCCATGTGCGATTGAATATACAGTTTACAAATATTTGATTACTTGATTGCGGGGAGGTTGGCCACTAACCTCCCAACTTTGTTTGGTGAGGCTCTGCATGTTTTGGCGCCTTACTATGGCTTTGTCTCTACACGGAGGCTACTTTCCTTGTTTTGTGTACTATATTTTTCTCTCTTCTCTCTTTGTCCTCCTCAGTGTGTCTCCTTTTGTGTATCGTACCCCCATGTCTTTTTTCTTCTTTCAAATGTGTTCAGGGAATTGTACCTTTTATTCACATTTCTTGGTTTCAGTGGATGCTCCGCCTCCTGGTTAGTTTATTATGGTTAACTTGGTATCATTGAACATTAAGGGATTGAATTCCCCACAGAAGCGTAGACTGGCCTTATCTTCCTTCTATAAAATGAAGGCGAATGTGGTCGCTATCCAGGAAACCCATTTTAGGAAATTAGACCCCCCTAGATTCTATGATAATCACTTCCCTACCTGCTACATGGCCAACGGCCCCGTAAAAAAAGCCGGAGTGGCTATACTAATCTCTCGTGACTGCCAATTCACTTTAGAATCCCAAATTGTAGACCCCGAAGGAAGGTATTTAGTATTAATCGGTAAGCTTGAAGATACTGTTGTCACCTTGGCCTCCTGCTATGCACCCAACTCTGGTCAACTCTCCTTCTGTAGGAATCTATTCTCCCTGATACAGAAGCACGCTAAAGGTGCAGTCATGCTACTGGGGGACTTCAACTTAGTTGTAGACCCCTCCGTTGATAGATCTCTCCCCACCAGAAGTCCCTTGGCTAAATCCAGAACTTCCCCTATTAATACCCCTGGGCTTCGCCAATTGCTAGGAGAGTACGAACTCTACGATGCATGGAGAACTAAACACCCTACGGTTAGGGATTACTCCCTTTATTCGCATGTCCACTCCTCATACTCTAGGATTGATCTCGTATTAACTGACAGAGTGTCACTCCCGGCCATTATGAAAATTAACATAATACCGATGACATGGTCTGACCATTCTCCGCTGAAGGTGGTGTGGAAGCTCGGGGCCCGTAAATTGTCTCCGGGCCCTTGGAGACTAGGAAACTTCTTGTTATGCCATCAAGAAGCTTCACTTGCCATTCAACAAACCTTAAGGGTATATTTAGAAACTGACACACCCGAAGATACTTCAGTCTTTAATAATTGGTGCTCTTGTAAGGCTGTAGTGCGGGGGGCTGCCATTCAGGCCGCTTCACGGCTGAAACGTTCTCAAAATGCTGAACGTGCTGAAGCCGAGAGCGAAGTTGCAAAACTAGAAATAGCACATAAGGCTGACCTACATAATAGAACTGCCTTTAAGCTTTTGCTGGCCGCAAGGGAAAGGGTGAACACTTTTTCTCTGCGGGAAGTACAACGCAACCTCGCTCGATTGAATCAGAGATTCTATGTATTGGGAAATAAGGCAGGGCGCCTCTTGGCGCGGAAACTAAGAGGTAGGCGGGCTAAGGCCAGAATCCACTTTGTCTACTCTCCCACGGATTCAAGAGTCTCTGACCCATATAGAATAGCAGATACTTTCGCAGAGTATTACTCCCGACTCTACAACTTACAGTCAGACCCTGATACCACCCAACCTATTGAAGCTGAAATCCAGTCCTTTTTAAAAAACTTATCCCTACCGACACTGGACTCCGAGACCTGCCTGTCCCTTGGCTCCCCCTGGACTATGTCTGAAATTGAGGCAGCTATTGACGGTCTTCCACGAGATAAAGCACCGGGCCCAGACGGTTTTCCATCTAATTTCTACAAAACCTATAAAGCAGACTTGGCTCCAGTGTTATTGGCTGTCTTTAACGAGGCGTCGGAGGCTGGGAGGTTCCCGAAAGAGATGCTTGAAGCAAGGATAGTGGCTATCCCTAAGCCGGGTAAATCTCCCACATCCGTTCAAAATTACAGACCGATAGCTCTGTTGAATACAGACGTAAAGCTTTTTGCTAAGATAATCGCTAACCGTCTTTGCCCCTTATTGCCTTCCCTTATAGCTGCTGACCAGGTTGGCTTCGTCCCAGGCAGGCAGGCCCCAGACAACACTCGGAGAGTTTATAATGTCATTGAGTATTGTAATGTTAATAGAGCGCCCCTCCTCGTCCTATCGTTAGATGCGGAGAAGGCGTTTGATAGGCTACACTGGGGGTATCTAAGATCAGTTCTGAGTAAGTTTGGATTCCAGGGTAGGTTTCTAGATTCCATCTTTGCATTATATTCTGCCCCCTCCGCCAAGGTGTATGTCCATGGGTGTCTGTCCAGGGGTTTCGAAATTCTAAATGGCACAAGACAGGGGTGTCCTTTGTCTCCCCTGATTTTCGCTCTGGCTATTGAACCCTTGGCTGAGACTATTAGGACTGACACAGAAGTCTCGGGACCCGAGATAGGGGGACTGAGTCATAAAGTCAACCTCTTCGCAGATGATATTCTAGTATGCTTGACAAACCCCGAATCCTCCCTTATCGGACTCCATGCCATATTAGATAGGTACTCCAGATTGTCATTCTATAAATTGAATACTTCCAAAACGGAAGCTCTACCGCTTCATATCCAGCCACATATCCTGGCCTTACTTAAGGATAGATACAGATATGCTTGGCAGGTGAAATCTATTAAATATTTAGGTATACATCTATCGCTTGATAAAGACCTTTATGATTGTAACTACACACCTTTATTTAGCGCCTTCGACAAATTGATTAAAGAATGGTCTCTACATGAAATCTCCTGGCTGGGGCGTGTCTCTGCAACAAAGATGGTACTGCTACTGAAACTCCTCTACCTGTTTCGGGCCATCCCCCGCCACTTCCATAAAGCTCTTAGTGTTAAGGCTAATAAAACGTTATCACACTTTATCTGGAAGGGAGCGAAACCGCGGATCTCTAGGCAGGTTCTGTCATTACCCAAGGGCTTTGGTGGGATTGCTTACCCCAACTTAGATGCATATCACTCCGCATGCCTTCTCAGCCAGGCCCGAGATTGGTTTGTCGCTCACTCCCCCAAACCATGGGTAGTTATTGAAAAAGCCTTCTTAGGGCAGATTAATATTACAGACCTATTTCTATTACCTATACATAGTGTTCCGAAATGGATAGGTCCTGGGGACGCGATTAGAAGTACTCTGAAGCTATGGCACTCCGTGGTTGAGTCTGACCCAACTATAACGTTACCTGCAGCGGACCTCTCTATCAGAACGATTGCTTGTAATATCCCTGATCTTGTTTTGGACGCCTGGATTGACGCTGGAGTTGGGAGACTGAAAGATCTTTTTTTGGATAATAGCTTGATCCCGTTCTCCCGGCATCGGTCTCGGTTTGGGATTTCAAGACATGACTTTTTCAAGTATCTACAGATACGCCATTGGCTCCAATCATATGTTAACGGGTCTAGAAGCCCACTCCCCCTACCTGCTGTTATGCTCTCTAGATTGTCATCCCCTGGTCATAGGGGTGGGATATCCAGGTGGTACCAGTACATTGTTCTTTTGAATAAAAAAGGTAAACTACCTGCACAATTTAAGTGGGAGAGGGATCTCTCTATTGTACTTCGAGAGGAAGAGTGGGATACAATTTCATCACTGTGCTTTAAAATCTCTAAATGTCTGCAGCACTCAGAAATGTTCTATAAATTATGCAATAGGGCGTACTTCACTCCGCAGCGGCTTCACCACATCTGGCCCTCGACTTCCCAGCTATGCTGGAGAAAATGTGGTGGCGAGGGCTCCATTCTACATATTTTTGGGGACTGTCCAATCTTGAGGCCTCTGTGGACGGAAGTATTCTCTCTTTTGGGGGAGCTAGTGGGAACGACAGTGCCATTGGATCCACTGTTTGCCCTATTTCACTACCCTTCTCACACTTTCCTCAGCTGTGACAGGTATATCGTAGGACATGTCTTAATATCAGCTAAGGCAGCGATAGGCCAGCTGTGGAAATCACAGTCCATACCTCACATTCAGACGGTTATTAATAATACCCATAAGCATTTTCTGTTTGAAACAGCGGGATGTGTGTATTCTTCTTCCCCCTTTTCTATCTACATGAGATGGTTTAAATGGAGTGAATTCCGGGAGAGACAGGGTCACTCCGTAAATTTTAGTGATCCCATTGACACGGCAATTCTGCATTCTTCACAACCTGATAATACCTAGTGGTGCAGATGCCCCCTAACTAACCAGTTATTTATATTTATCTCTATGTTACAATATTTGAGTAAGGTGCTCCCCTGACACGCATATTCTCAACTCCTTGGCGATACGTCTTTTGCCCTCATGTGTCACTGTCTTGTTCCCCTCTCTACTGCTCTTTCTATTCTGTTATTCTTAAGGTTATAGTTATGACAGATAGTTAAGAGAATCAGTGTACACGATTAGTGAACTAAGCTTCTAGATTCAGAGTTGGTATATATGATTGGACCTACTGTAATTAGCTCAATGCTGTACTCATTATATGACCTCTGTTCGTGTACATTTCTCTGATTTTTCTTCTCTATACTTGGAAATTAATAAAAAATCATTATTGAAAAAAAAAAAAAAAATGGTACTCCAATAGTGTATTACCATAAAAAATTTATTCACAAGATTTAAAACTTTAAAAGGTGGGTTCTTACCAGACTGAATGGTCTACACAAAATAGTAGACAACAGCATTTGTTACAAATCAAATAACCAGGCGTCCCCAGGAATAGTTGTATACAGCCAGGCAAGAGCTCCACATACGTCCTGCTACCTTCACCAACGCGTTTCGATAACAAATGGTTATCTTTTTCAAGGTGTAAATGGTAGCAGACACCCTGTGGTATTTATCCTCCCACAAATCTAAAAAACTAAAAACCTAATGCCAGACATGGATTGCCTAACTGCTAAAACCCTAAATACCTAACATAAGCCTAATGCATTGGGGGAAATCCATTTCATACATTCCTGGCGGCTTTCTAAAAGTCTGTTTCCCGCCAGGTGAACTGTCCAATGATGTCGCGTGACGCAATATTATCCCGTCACAGGAAGTGACGTGGATCCGCATTTGTCGTCTGGCAGGAAGTGACACGACCTCCTGTGTCAGAAGCATGACGCGGCTGTCCCCTCCGCGCAGCACGATAGCCCGTCACCGGAAGTGACATAAATCAACATCCGCCGTCTAGCCGGAACCCGGAAGTCCCACAGTGCAGATGATACATTTATCTGGTCCCGTTTCCATGGCTATTTTCCCGGATATAGTATAATAAACGGTCCATGTGGTATCATTCTAATACATGTCCCTTAAGGACAGAGCCATTTTGTTGTAGTCATTCGCCCATTTGCAATAATAAAAAAGAAAAACATCAATTAAAAATAATATAAAAATACAATAAGAGTTAAGATACATCCTAAACGATAATCTGGAGATCGGAATAAGAAGAGAGATTTTCAGTTTTACAAAAACCACTTGGTCTCAAAGTCTTTATTGAGACCTCCTGGTTCTAAGGTTTTATATTTAAAGATAGTTTGCATTTCTATCCTGGCAAGTTTTTGCTGTAGATCTCCTCCTCTAATATCTGGTTTAACACGTTTCAAGGCATAGAAATTCTTTATCTCCCTGGGGTCACAATTATGTATTTTCTTAAAATGTGCCGACAGGGCGTGGGTTTCTAGTCCTTTTTTAATATTTCTGAGGTGTTCTCCCAGTCTAATTTTCAAGGCTCTGCTGGTACGGCCTATATAGAATTTCCCACATGTACATTCTACACAGTACACTACATTATTAGAATGGCAAGTTACAAATTCTTTAATGGTGCACTTTCTCTCGTTAATAATGACCTCTACTATCTTATTCCCGAAAGTGTTAGGGACATTTTTGCAAGCAATACAAGCTCCACACCTGTAAAAACCCTCCGATGTTATTATTGGTCCAGTAGAGCCAGTTTGATGGAAACTGTGGACCAATTTGGATTGCAGATTGGGGGCTTTCCTGTATATACATACAGGTCTATCAGGTAAATCCTTTCCAATGATAGGGTCCCTTTTAAGAATGGGCCAGTGTTTCTGCAAAATACCTTGAACTTTCTTATGCTGAGAAGAGTAATTAGATATAACGGCCCACTTATATCTATTATCTACTTTTTTTATCACTTTTATTCACAGTAAGTAAATCTGTTCTATCTAGTTTGGATACTTCATCTAGTGTTTTCTCTAGATGCCTTTTATCGTATCCACACTCAATAAAGCATTTTTCCATGGAGGAAGCTTGTGCCATAAAGACTGTTTGCTCTGAGCAATTACGTTTAAGTCTTTTAAATTGACCTACAGGGACACTATTCAACCAGTTATCATGGTGACAACTCAGTTTGTTGATGTAAGATCTTGAATCGGTGGGTTTAATAACATTTTTAGTTTTAATTAGACCATCCTCTACATAAATGGTGAGGTCTAAAAAATTCACCTCTTTCTGGTTTACATCAAAAACAAGACTAATATGATTACTATTGTTATTAAGGTAGAAGCAAAAAAGGTCTAAAGACTCCCTATCTCCCTCCCATATAAACAGAACGTCATCGATATATCTATGCCAGGACACTAGGCTCGCCCCGTATGCGTTATTATTCCAGATGTAATTATCTTCCCATACCCCCATGAAGATATTGGCATAACTTGTGGCAAACCTAGTGCCCATGGCTGTACCGCATTTCTGCAGGAAAAAATCATTCTTAAATAAAAAATAATTATTTGAGAGGATGAAATGAATGCCCTCCAAAATGAAATCCTGAAGATTAGCTGAAAGATTAGACTAAAACATAGTTTCCTGTACTGCTTTAATGCCCTGTTGGTGATCTATGATGGTATATAAAGCATTAACATCAGCAGTTACAAGGAAATAGTTTTCTTTCCATGTGATGTCCCTGAGAATTAGTAAGACATCAGCAGTGTCTTTTAAATGAGATTTATTCAATGTAACAAATGGTTGTAGATGGAAGTCTATCATTTGTGACATATTGGCAGTCAATGATTCCACCCCAGATACCAATGGACTGGACTGCCAATCTGTCACAAATGATAGACTTCCATCTACAACCATTTGTTACATTGAATAAATCTCATTTAAAAGACACTGCTGATGTCTTACGAATTCTCAGGGACATCACATGGAAAGAAAACTATTTTCTTGTAACTGCTGATGTTAATGCTTTATATACCATCATAGATCACCAACAGGGCATTAAAGCAGTACAGGAAACTATGTTTAAGTCTAATCTTTCAGCTAATCTTCAGGATTTCATTTTGGAGGGCATTCATTTCATCCTCTCAAATAATTATTTTTTATTTAAGAATGATTTTTTCCTGCAGATATGCGGTACAGCCATGGGCACTAGCTTAACCCCAAGTTATGCCAATATCTTCATGGGGGTATGGGAAGATAATTACATCTGGAATAATAACGCATACGGGGCGAGCCTAGTGTCCTGGCATAGATATATCGATGATGTTCTGTTTATATGGGAGGGAGATAGGGAGTCTTTAGACCTTTTTTGCATCTACCTTAATAACAATAGTAATCATATTAGTCTTGTTTTTGATGTAAACCAGAAAGAGGTGAATTTTTTAGACCTCACCATTTATGTAGAGGATGGTCTAATTAAAACTAAAAATGTTATTAAACCCACCGATTCAAGATCTTACATCAACAAACTGAGTTGTCACCATGATAACTGGTTGAATAGTGTCCCTGTAGGTCAATTTAAAAGACTTAAACGTAATTGCTCAGAGCAAACAGTCTTTATGGCACAAGCTTCCTCCATGGAAAAATGCTTTATTGAGTGTGGATACGATAAAAGGCATCTAGAGAAAACACTAGATGAAGTATCCAAACTAGATAGAACAGATTTACTTACTGTGAATAAAAGTGATAAAAAAGAAGTAGATAATAGATATAAGTGGGCCTTTATATCTAATTACTCTTCTCAGCATAAGAAAGTTCAAGGTATTTTGCAGAAACACTGGCCCATTCTTAAAAGGGACCCTATCATTGGAAAGGATTTACCTGATAGACCTTTATGTATATACAGGAAAGCCCCCAATCTGCAATCCAAATTGGTCCACAGTTTCCATCAAACTGGCTCTACTGGACCAATAATAACATCGGAGGGTTTTTACAGGTGTGGAGCTTGTATTGCTTGCAAAAATGTCCCTAACACTTTCGGGAATAAGATAGTAGAGGTCATTATTAACGAGAGAAAGTGCACCATTAAAGAATTTGTAACTTGCCATTCTAATAATGTAGTGTACTGTGTAGAATGTACATGTGGGAAATTCTATATAGGCCGTACCAGCAGAGCCTTGAAAATTAGACTGGGAGAACACCTCCGAAATATTAAAAAAGGACTAGAAACCCACGCCCTGTCGGCACATTCTAAGAAAATACATAATTGTGACCCCGGGGAGATAAAGAATTTCTATGCCTTGAAACGTGTTAAACCAGACATTAAGGGAGGAGATCTACAACAAAAACTTGCCAGGATAGAAATGCAAACTATCTTTAAATATAAAACCTTAGAACCAGGAGGTCTCAATAAAGACTTTGAGACCAAGTGGTTTTTGTAAAACTGAAAATCTCTCTTCTTATTCTGATCTCCAGATTATCGTTTAGGATGTATCTTAACTCTTATTGTATTTTTATATTATTTTTAATTGATGTTTTTCTTTTTTATTATTGCAAATGGGCGGATGACTACAACAAAATGGCTCTGTCCTTAAGGGACATGTATTAGAATGATACCACATGGACCGTTTATTATACTATATCTGGGAAAATAGCCATGGAAACGGGACCAGATAAATGTATCATCTGCACTGTGGGACTTCCGGGTTCCGGCTAGACGGCGGATGTTTATTTATGTCACTTCCGGTGACGGGCTATCGTGCCGCGCGGAGGGGACGGCCGCGTCATGCTTCTGACACAGGAGGTCGTGTCACTTCCTGCCAGACGACAAATGCGGATCCACGTCACTTCCTGTGACGGGATAATGTTGCGTCACGCGACATCATTGGACAGTTCACCTGGCGGGAAACAGACTTTTAGAAAGCCGCCAGGAATGTATGAAATGGATTTCCCCCAATGCATTAGGCTTATGTTAGGTATTTAGGGTTTTAGCAGTTAGGCAATCCATGTCTGGCATTAGGTTTTTAGTTTTTTAGATTTGTGGGAGGATAAATACCACAGGGTGTCTGCTACCATTTACACCTTGAAAAAGATAACCATTTGTTATCGAAACGCGTTGGTGAAGGTAGCAGGACGTATGTGGAGCTCTTGCCTGGCTGTATACAACTATTCCTGGGGACGCCTGGTTATTTGATTTGTAACAAATGCTGTTGTCTACTATTTTGTGTAGACCATTCAGTCTGGTAAGAACCCACCTTTTAAAGTTTTAAATCTTGTGAATAAATTTTTTATGGGAATGCACTATTGGAGTACCATTTTTATTCACATGCACCTTGGGTTGGAATAAGAAGGGGACACTCCCAAGACGTTGGAAGGAGTCAGGATATATCTAAGACGGTGACCCGCTCTAAACACTGCGCAATTGTCTACATAATAGTAGACCACCTGATGTGGTACGAGTCTGCCACCTCTAGAGATTGATTCACCTGTCTTCTCCCATTGTTACAATATCACACTATGTATTTTTATGTTCCATTTTCCAAGGGCATATGTCTCCTGTAATTTGAGAGATTGAACACTATATTAGTTAAGGAGCGCCTGAGATAAAAGGTGGTAAACTATTTGTTGTATTTCTGTCTATCGAGAGTATTGGTGATACTTCTAACCACTTTTCTTTTCGGCGGCTCAGGCGCTCTGATTGTGATCTATTATCTGCACAAAATTGTATGTGTGAAATATATAGGAACATTTTATAAATTATCTGTGCGCCAGCCCGCGTGATTGGTTTTGAATCTGTATCAGCTTTGTGTTTTGGTTATGCCAAAATCTCCCTCACATGTTTTCTGTTTTGGTTTTGCATCTGTATTTTTTTTTTAATTGATAAAAACAGATAAAATCACATAGTTTTGGGTTGTTTTTTGTTGTTCCTACGGTATTACTGTCCTCAATAACATTAATTTCCAGCTATTTCCAGTCAATTTTGACCACCTCACAGCTCATAATATTGTTTTTAACAATACTGGGCAAAGTCTGCAGCAAACTGGCTGGTTACTTAGCGACAGAGCAGCTGCACAAACACACGGCAGTTTATAGCACATCTATAAAACACTGCCTCACAGAAGTGGCAGAAATTCAGCTAAGTTAACCGTGCTGTCAATGATCTCTACAGTAGCAAGGCATCATCATCATCTTCATTCTCACGCTCATCAGTGTTTACATCATCCTCACACTACATTAATACATCCCAGCTGGAATCCACCATTACAGAAGTCTCTGTACTGTGATGTATTTGCCAGTAAAGGTCTTTCTTGTGGAATTTGTAGTTTATTTTTATGAACATCACATTTTCCACATTTTGAGGAAGCAGCCTCCTATGCCAATTGTTGACAAAGTTCCCGGCTGTGCTGAAAACTCTGAGTACACACTGGAGGGTGGGCGGCTTAAGTAATGCAAAGCTAGTTTGTACAAGGGCCTCTAAATTGCCTTTTTGTCTTCCAGTAATCAAAGGAACTATGTGACATGTCTATTTGTACACTCTCATTAAAATAATCCTCCACCATTCTTTGGATGTTGACTATATCAGATGGAGTTACGGTAGAGGTGTCACTAATTTAGGGCAATTCTTTTAGACCCAACCATATGGTAAAATGTTGTGTTGACTCATCTGCATCACCACTAGATCTCTTGGAAAAGCTAAAATTCTTCCTGGCAGCAGCAATTTCCGGAGAAACTGAAAAAAGAGATGTCCTTGTGTCATGTACCACTTGCGCTGACAACTTGCTCACCAGGAGCTCTTTGCATCTCTTAAGTTCTGGGCCAGTTGGAAAGAAATACGTATGACAAAGTATGATTTAAATCAAGCACCACTGCCAAAATGCAGTGACCCAAATTTCAAATTTTGATCCTGGTGAAGCGAATAGTGGGCAGTGACAAAAAATAAAATACCAGTGTGCAGCTGCACCAAAGGTTAATGCTTTATATAAAAAAATAATTATTTGCTAATTCGCTCTCCTTTATCAACCAATATTAATATTAAGGAGTTTGAGGGGACAGGAGTGGACAGATAGGTCAGCTCAGCAGTAATCAATTCAATAGCACAGACCATCAGCACACAGCTCTCTAGCGGTCATGTGTGAAATGGTGTCCGAATCAGTACGGTAGTCACTTATATTGAATCCAAAACCCACGAGATCTGATGAAAGGATAATGTTTTACTTCGATTTGGAATCCAAGCAAGGCGGGAAAACTCAAGCCAGCTATCGGATTCCATCAGATCCCTGAAGTTTGGACGGGCTTGGTTTTCATAAAAACAAAACCCGCACATCTCTTTAAGTTATGTTGGCGTACTGAAATCTGAGTTTGGATTATACTGGCTATCAAAAACACATGATAGCCAGATAACTGACAGATCCGGGTCAGAATTCCACATGGTAAACAAAGCTCATCACGTTGGGGCAAAGAATGCATAGACACCAGTGGAAAAATGAGAATTGTGAGTGCGCTGTCAATGGCAGCCTATATAGGGGGGTGGGGGGGTCAGCCCCTGTAATAAGTAAGCCCAAATAGTAAAAGATATACATTACTGACGCCGGCTGTTAATCCAATAAGGGACAGTGTAACAGTTTGAATGTAATTTAAATCAATTTATTACACATACATTAAAAAAAAAAAACATATATATATATATATATATCATTCCCCTGCTGCTATTTGGATCTCCGCCTGCAATTGAGATTCTATGGGGACTGCACCTGCAAGGACCGGGTAATACCAACACTTAAAAGTGAACTAATGACTATACCGAGGAATGAGCCCTAACCAGAAGTTGTGCACAGTATACAATCTGAGTAAAATGCAAGTGGTCGGTACCATATATCTCTCTGTTATTATTCCAGCATAGACAGAGAACTGTGATCGTGTTTTTATATATATATATATATATATATATATATATATATATATATTAGTGATGAGCGGGTTCGGTTTCTCGGAAACCGAACCCCCCCGAACTTCACCCTTTTTACACGGGTCCGAGGCATACTCGGATTCTCCCGTATGGCTCGGTTAACCCGAGCGCGCCCGAACGTCATCATCCCGCTGTCGGATTCTCGCGTGATTCGGATTCTATATAAGCAGCCGCGCATCGCCGCCATTTTCACTCGTGCATTGGAAATGTTAGGGAGAGGACGTGGCTGGCGTCCTCTCCGTGTATTGTTGATGCAAATATTTGTGCTTGCTTTACTTATTGCTTAATTGTGGGGACTGGGGAGCAGCTGTATATTAATATAGGAGGAGTACAGTGCAGAGTTTTGCTGATCAGTGACCACCAGTTTTATCCGTTCTCTGCATGAAAAAAACGCTCCTTATCTGTGATCCGTGTGCTGCATATATTAGAGATGAGCGGGTTCGGTTCCTCGGAATCCGAACCCCCCCGAACTTCAGCCTTTTTACACGGGTCCGAGGCAGGTTCGAACCTTCCCGCCTTGCTCGGCTAACCCAAGCGCGCCCGAACGTCATCATCCAGCTGTCGGATTCTCGCGAGGCTCGAATTCTATCGCGAGACTCGGATTCTATATAAGGAGCCGCGCGTCGCCGCCATTTTCACACGTGCATTGAGATTGATAGGGAGAGGACGTGGCTGGCGTCCTCTCCGTTTATAGAGAAGAGAGTAGAGAGTTAGAGACACTATTTAGTATTTACTAATTTTGGGGACCATATTAGGACTGGAGTACTACTACTTGCTGATAGTGTGACCATTGACCACCAGTTTAATTAATCCGTTCTCTGCCTGAAAAAAAAAACGATACACAGTGTGACACAGTCACATACCATATCTGTGCTCAGCCTCAGTGTGCTGCATCATCATATGTAATACTGTATATCTGACTGTGCTGAGTGCTCACTGCTCACACAGCTTAATTGTGGGGGAGACTGGGGAGCAGTTAGAGCAGGAGTACATAAATAATATATTTTAAGTACAGTGCACACTTTTGCTGCCAGAGTGCCACACTGCCAGTGTGACTGACCAGTGACCACACTGACCACCAGTATATTGTGATTGTCTGCTTAGGACGGAGTACTACTTGCTGATAGTGTGACCAGTGACCAGTGACCACCACCAGTTTAATTAATCCGTTCTCTGCCTGAAAAAAAAACGATACACAGTGTGACACAGTCACATACCATATCTGTGCTCAGCCCAGTGTGCTGCATCATATGTAATACTGTATATCATTATCTGACTGTGCTGAGTGCTCACTGCTCACACAGCTTAATTGTGGGGGAGACTGGGGAGCAGTTATAGCAGGAGTACATATTTTAAGTACAGTGCACACTTTTGCTGCCAGAGTGCCACTGCCAGTGTGACTGACCAGTGACCACTGACCACCAGTATATTGTGATTGTCTGCTGACCACCAGTATATTGTGATTGTCTGCCTAAAAAAGTTAAACACTCGTCGTGTGGTGTTTTTATAAACGCATTCTGCAGACAGTGTCCACTGTCCAGCAGGTCCGTCATTACATAATATATACCTGTCCGGCTGCAGTACTAGTGTGATATATATATATATTTTATTTTTATCTCATTATCATCCAGTCTATATTAGCAGCAGACACAGTACGGTAGTCCACGGCTGTAGCTACCTCTGTGTCGGCAGTCGCTCGTCCATCCATAATTGTATACCACCTACCCGTGGGTTTTTTTTCTATCTTCTTGATATTAGTAGCTTACTTTAGGAGTCTGCAGTGCTGACAGACAGTGTCCAGCAGGTCCGTCATTACATAATATATATACCTGTCCGGCTGCAGTACTAGTGTGATATATATATATTTTATTTTTATCTCATTATCATCCAGTCTATATTAGCAGCAGACACAGTATGGTAGTCCACGGCTGTAGCTACCTCTGTGCCGGCAGTCGCTCGTCCATCCATAAGTATACTAGTATACTATCCATCCATCTCCATTGTTTACCTGAGGTGCCTTTTAGTTGTGCCTATTAAAATATGGAGAACAAAAATGTTGAGGTTCCAAAAATAGGGAAAGATCAAGATCCACTTCCACCTCGTGCTGAAGCTGCTGCCACTAGTCATGGCCGAGACGATGAAATTCCATCAACGTCATCTGCCAAGGCCGATGCCCAATGTCATAGTACAGAGCATGTAAAATCCAAAACACCAAATATCAGTAAAAAAAGGACTCAAAAATCTAAAATAAAATTGTCGGAGGAGAAGCGTAAACTTGCCAATATGCCATTTACCACACGGAGTGGCAAGGAATGGCTGAGGCCCTGGCCTATGTTCATGGCTAGTGGTTCAGCTTCACATGAGGATGGAAGCACTCAGCCTCTCGCTAGAAAAAATGAAAAGACTCAAGCTGGCAAAAGCACAGCAAAGAACTGTGCGTTCTTCGAAATCCCAAATCCACAAGGAGAGTCCAATTGTGTCGGTTGCGATGCCTGACCTTCCCAACACTGGACGTGAAGAGCATGCGCCTCTTTTTTTCTTTGCGTCATGTGCTGTTTGGGGAGTGTTTTTTGGAAGGGCCATCCTGCGTGACGCTGCAGTGCCACTCCTAGATGGGCCAGGTGTTTGTGTCGGCCACTAGGGTCGCTTAGCTTACTCACACAGCTACCTCATTGCGCCTCTTTTTTTCTTTGCGTCATGTGCTGTTTGGGGAGTGTTTTTTGGAAGGGCCATCCTGCCTGACACTGCAGTGCCACTCCTAGATGGGCCAGGTGTTTGTGTCGGCCACTTGGGTCGCTTAGCTTAGTCATCCAGCGACCTCGGTGCAAATTTTAGGACTAAAAATAATATTGTGAGGTGTGAGGTGTTCAGAATAGACTGAAAATGAGTGGAAATTATGGTTTTTGAGGTTAATAATACTTTGGGATCAAAATGACCCCCAAATTCTATGATTTAAGCAGTTTTTTAGGGTTTTTTGAAAAAAACACCCGAATCCAAAACACACCCGAATCCGACAAAAAAAATTCGGTGAGGTTTTGCCAAAACGCGGTCGAACCCAAAACACGGCCGCGGAACCGAACCCAAAACCAAAACACAAAACCCGAAAAATTTCAAGTGCACATCTCTAGCATATATCTGTGCTCACACTGCTTAATTGTGGGGACTGGGGAGCAGCTGTATTATATAGCAGGAGTACAGTGCAGAGTTTTGCTGACAGTGACCACCAGTATACGTTGTCTGCCTGAAAAACACTCCATATCTGTGCTGCATTGTAGACAGTATATAGTAGGAGTACAGTGCATAATTTTGCTGACCACCAGTATGTAATATATAGGAGTACGGTACAGAAGGCCACTGCTGTACCTACCTCTGTGTCGTCAAGTATACTATCCATCCATACCTATGGGGCATTCAAGTTTTGCACAGTTTGCTGACCACCAGTATATAATATATAGCATTACGGTACAGTAGGCCACTGCTGTACCTACCTCTGTGTCGTCAAGTATACTATCCATCTATACCTGTGGTGCATTTCAGTTTTGCACAGTTTGCTGACCACCAGTATATAATATATAGCATTACGGTACAGTAGGCCACTGCTGTAACTACCTCTGTGTCGTCAAGTATACTATCCATCTACATTCTATACCTGTGGTGCATTTTAGTTTTGCAGTTTGCTGACACAGTGACCACCAGTATATATAGCAGTACGGTACGGAAGGCCACTGCTGTACCTACCTCTGTGTCGTCAAGTATACTATCCATCTAGATTCTATACCTGTGGTGCATTTTAGTTTTGCAGTTTGCGGACAGTGACCACCAGTATATATATCAGTACGGTACGGTAGGCCACAGCTGTACCTACCTCTGTGTCGTCAAGTATACTATCCATCTAGATTCTATACCTGTGGTGCATTTCAGTTGTGCAGTTTGCTGACACAGTGACCACCAGTATGTATAGCAGTACGGTACGGAAGGCCACTTCTGTACCTACCTCTGTGTCGTCAAGTATACTATCCATCTACATTCTATACCTGTGGTGCATTTCAGTTGTGCGCAGTATATATAGTAGTAGGCCATTGCTATTGATACTGGCATATAATTCCACACATTAAAAAATGGAGAACAAAAATGTGGAGGTTAAAATAGGGAAAGATCAAGATCCACTTCCACCTCGTGCTGAAGCTGCTGCCACTAGTCATGGCCGAGACGATGAAATGCCATCAACATCGTCTGCCAAGGCCGATGCCCAATGTCATAGTAGAGAGCATGTAAAATCCAAAAAACAAAAGTTCAGTAAAATGACCCAAAAATGAAAATTGAAAGCGTCTGATGAGAAGCGTAAACTTGCCAATATGCCATTTACGACACGGAGTGGCAAGGAACGGCTGAGGCCCTGGCCTATGTTCATGGCTAGTGGTTCAGATTCACATGAGGATGGAAGCACTCATCCTCTCGCTAGAAAAATGAAAAGACTTAAGCTGGCAAAAGCACAGCAAAGAACTGTGCATTCTTCTAAATCACAAATCCCCAAGGAGAGTCCAATTGTGTCGGTTGCGATGCCTGACCTTCCCAAGACTGGACGGGAAGAGCTTGCACCTTCCACCATTTGCACGCCCCCTGCAAGTGCTGGAAGGAGCACCCGCAGTCCAGTTCCTGATAGTCAAATTGAAGATGTCACTGTTGAAGTACACCAGGATGAGGATATGGGTGTTGCTGGCGCTGGGGAGGAAAATGACAAGGAGGATTCTGATGGTGAGGTGGTTTGTTTAAGTCAGGCACCCGGGGAGACACCTGTTGTACGTGGGACGAATATGGCCATTGACATGCCTGGTCAAAATACCAAAAAAATCAGCTCTTCGGTGTGGAATTATTTCAACACAAATGCGGACAACAGGTGTCAAGCCGTGTGTTGCCTTTGTCAAGCTGTAATAAGTAGGGGTAAGGACGTTAACCACCTCGGAACATCCTCCCTTATACGTCACCTGCAGCGCATTCATCATAAGTCAGTGACAAGTTCAAAAACTTTGGATGACAGCGGAAGCAGTCCACTGACCACTAAATCCCTTCCTCTTGTAACCAAGCTCCTGCAAACCACACCACCAACTCCCTCAGTGTCAATTTCCTCCTTACCCAGGAAAGCCAATAGTCCTGCAGGCCATGTCACTGGCAAGTCTGACGAGTCCTCTCCTGCCTGGGATTCCTCCGATGCATCCTTGAGTGTAACGCCTACTGCTGCTGGCGCTGCTGTTGTTGCTGCTGGGAGTCGATCGTCATCCCAGAGGGGAAGTCGGAAGACCACTTGTACTACTTCCAGTAAGCAATTGACTGTCCAACAGTCCTTTGCGAGGAAGATGAAATATCACAGCAGTCATCCTGCTGCAAAGCAGATAACTCAGGCCTTGGCAGCCTGGGTGGTGAGAAACGTGGTTCCGGTATCCACCGTTAATTCAGAGGCAACTAGAGACTTGATTGAGGGACTGTGTCCCCGGTACCAAATACCATCTAGGCTCCATTTCTCTAGGCAGGCGATACCGAAAATGTACACAGACGTCAGAAAGAGTCACCAGTGTCCCAAAAAATGCAGTTGTACCCAATGTCCACTTAACCATGGACATGTGGACAAGTGGAGCAGGGCAGACTCAGGACTATATGACTGTGACAGCCCACTGGGTAGATGTATTGCCTCCCGCAGCATGAACAGCAGCGGCGGCACAAGTAGCAGCATTACGCAAATGCCAACTCGTTCCTAGGCAGGTTACGCTTTGTATCACCGCTTTCCAGAAGAGGCACACAGCTGACAACCTCTTACGGAAACTGAGGAAGATCATCGCCAAATGGCTTACCCCAATTGGACTCTCCTGGGGATTTGTGACAACGGACAACGCCAGCAATATTGTGCGTGCATTACATCTGGGCAAATTCCAGCACGTCCCATGCACATACATTAAATTTGGTGGTGCAGAATTATTTAAAAAACGACAGGGGCGTGCAAGAGATGCTGTCGGTGGCCCGAAGAATTGCGGCCCACTTTCGGCATTCAGCCACCGTGTGCCGAAGACTGGAGCACCACCAAACATTCCTGAATCTGCCCTGCCGTCATCTGAAGCAAGAGGTGGTAACGAGGTGGAATTCAACCCTCTATATGCTTCAGAGGATGGAGGAGCAGCAAAAGGCCATTCAAGCCTATACATCTGCCCACGATATAGGCAAAGGAGGGGGAATGCACCTGACTCAAGCGCAGTGGAGAATGATTTCAACGTTGTGCAAGGTTCTGCAACCCTTTGAACTTGCCACACGTGAAGTCAGTTCAGACACTGCCAGCAGGAGTCAGGTCATTCCCCTCATCAGGCTTTTGCAGAAGAAGCTGGAGACATTGAAGGAGGAGCTAAAACAGAGCGATTCCGCTAGGCATGTGGGACTTGTGGATGGAGCCCTTAATTTGCTTAACCAGGATTCACGGGTGGTCAATCTGTTGAAATCAGAGCACTACATTTTGGCCACTGTGCTCGATCCAAGATTTAAAACCTACGTTGTATCTCTCTTTCCGGCAGACACAAGTCTGCAGAGGTTCAAAGACCTGCTGGTGAGAAAATTGTCAAGTCAAGCGGAATGTGACCCATCAACATCTCCTCCTTCACATTCTCCCGCAACTGGGGGATTGCGAGGAAAAGGCTAAGAATTCCGAGGCCACCCGCTGGCGGTGATGCAGGTCAGTCTGGAGCGAGTGCTGACATCTGGTCCGGACTGAAGGACCTGCCAACGATTACTGACATGTCGTCTACTGTCACTGCATATGATTCTCTCACCATTGAAAGAATGGTGGAGGATTATATGAGTGACCGCATCCAAGTAGGCACGTCAGACAGTCCGTACGTATACTGGCAGGAAAGAGAGGCAATTTGGAGGCCCTTGCACAAACTGGCTTTATTCTACCTAAGTTGCCCTCCCTCCAGTGTGTACTCCGAAAGAGTGTTTAGTGCAGCTGCTCACCTTGTCAGCAATCGGCGTACGAGGTTACTTCCAGAAAATGTGGAGAAGATGATGTTCATCAAAATGAATTATAATCAATTCCTTCGTGGAGACATTCACCAGCAGCAATTGCCTCCAGAAAGTACACAGGGACCTGAGATGGTGGATTCCAGTGGGGACGAATTAATAATCTGTGAGGAGGGGGATGTACACAGTGAAAGGGGTGAGGAATCGGAGGATGACGATGAGGTGGACATCTTGCCTCTGTAGAGCCAGTTTGTGCAAGGAGAGATTGATTGCTTCTTTTTTTGGTGGGGGCCCAAACCAACCAGTCATTTCAGTCACAGTCGTGTGGCAGACCCTGTCGCTGAAATGATGGGTTCGTTAAAGTGTGCATGTCCTGTTTATACAACATAAGGGTGGGTGGAAGGGCCCAATGACAATTCCATCTTGCACCTCTTTTTCTTTCATTTTTCTTTGCATCATGTGCTGTTTGGGGACAATTTTTTTGAAGTGCCATCCTGCCTGACACTGCAGTGCCACTCCTAGATGGGCCAGGTGTTTGTGTCGGCCACTTGTGTCGCTTAGCTTAGTCACACAGCGACCTTGGTGCGCCTCTTTTTTTCTTTGCATCATGTGCTGTTTGGGGACAATTTTTTTGAAGTGCCATCCTGCCTAACACTGCAGTGCCACTCCTAGATGGGCCAGGTGTATGTGTCGGCCACTTGTGTCGCTTAGCTTAGTCACACAGCGACCTTGGTGCGCCTCTTTTTTTTTGCATCATGTGCTGTTTGGGGACTATTTTTTTGAAGTGCCATCCTGTCTGACACTGCAATGCCACTCCTAGATGGGCCAGGTGTTTGTGTTGGCCACTTGAGTCGCTTAGCTTAGTCACACAGCTACCTCATTGCGCCTCTTTTTTTCTTTGCATCATGTGCTGTTTGGGGACAATTTGTTTAATCTGCCATCCTGTCTGACACTGCAGTGCCACTCCTAGATGGGCCAGGTGTTTGTGTCGGCCACTTGTGTCGCTTAGCTTAGCCATCCAGCGACCTCGGTGCAAATTTTAGGACTAAAAATAATATTGTGAGGTGTGAGGTGTTCAGAATAGACTGAAAATGAGTGTAAATTATGGTTATTGAGGTTAATAATACTATGGGTTTTAAAATGACCCCCCAAATTCTATGATTTAAGCTGTTTTTTAGGGTTTTTTGTAAAAAAAAAACGAATCCAAAACACACCCGAATCCGACAAAAAATTTTCAGGGAGGTTTTGCCAAAATGCGACCGAATCCAAAACACGGCCGCGGAACCGAATCCAAAACCAAAACACGAAAAATGTCCGGTGCACATCACTAATATATAAATATATATATATATATATATATATATATATATACTAGGTGCTTCATCAAGCCCTACGGGTGCTCTTCACACCGTCGCAAGGGGCTACACCCCTTAACCCTTGCATGCCTTTCTGGGGTTCAATATTTGTATTATATAGAGTATTACCTGCATTCCTTTGTTAGTGGTTAAATATTGCATAATGAAAGGGCGTGCGATGGTGAAGGAGGCGCAGCCCCTTGCGACGGCGTGAACAGCACCTGCAGGGCACAATGTACAGAATGTAGCGGGGGGGTGGGGGGGCTGTGGATGGGGGAGGGTGTCTGTAGATGCTGCGGGTAGAGGGGGGTGGAAGCGGGGGGGCCCGGATGGGGAAGGGTCGGGAGATGCTGCGGGTGGGGGAGGGGCAGAGGAGTGGGGGCTGCAGATGGGGGATGGGGTCCGGAGGCACTGCCGGTGGGGGAAGGGCAGGGGTGCCAAGGGTGGGAGAGGGGCAGGTGCGGATGGGTGAAGGGTTCCGGAGGTGCTGTGGGATGGGAAGGGGCGGGGGTGGGGTAGGGGGTCCGGAGGTGCCGTGAGTAGGGGAGGGGCAGGTACAGGTGGTGCGGCAGATGGGGAAGGGGGTCCGGAGGTGCTGCAGGTGGTGGAGGGGCAGGTGGGGGAGGGGTGGATGAGGGGGGCACCGCGGATGGAGGAGGGTGTCTGCAGATGCTGCGGGTGGAGGGGGGCAGGTGTGGGGGGAGACATATATGGGGGGTGGATGGTGGAGGGGGTCTGGAGGTGCTGTGGGTGGTGGAGGGGCGGAGGAGTGGAAGCCGCGGGTGGTGTAGGGGGTCTGGAGGAACAGCGTGTGGGGGAGGGGTGGGGTGCCGCATGTGGTAGAGGGGAAGGTGCGGAGGTGTGGTGCATTGGGGAGGGGTCTGGAGGTGCTACGGGTACTGTACCTGCCAAAAAGGTAGTTGGAGGGTATGCAGTAACAGGGCCAGGACAGGGGTGACAGGGTCAGGACAGGGGTGACGGGACCAGGACAGGGGTGACGGGGCCAGGACAGGGGTGACAGGGCCAGGACAGGGGTGACGGGGGCCAGAATAGGGGCGACGGAGCCAGGACAGAAATTACAGGGACAGGATAGGGGTGACATGGCCATGGTAGGGGCGGCAGGACCAGGACAGGGGTGACAGGGCCAGTATAGGGTTGACAGGGCAAGCACAGGGGTGACAGGGCCAGGATAAGGGTGACAGGGCCAGGATAACGGTGACGGGGATATGACAGAACACAGGGCACGGGAGAGATTGGTATTAGGGACAGAACAGTGGTGACAGACAGATGTGTCTTACCGGAGTTACTGCTGCTGGCTGCTGCTGTTCCACTCCAACCTGTTGGGATCTGCTGCTGGTGGAGACTTGGCATGGCTGACTCTCTCAGGGTGGAGTCCTGCTTCCTCTGCCTGTCCGCATCCCTCCCCCCCTCCTCAGTCACACACCGCAGACCTTGAGCAGCTGCCGGGCACTGTGGTAAGGGGAGACTGGGAGTGACTGGTTAGCCCCCAGGAGACGCTGTGGCAGGAGGGAGGAGGGGGTCGGAGCCTGCAAGCAGCGCAGACTTCTGCAGCGCTGTCCGCCAGCTAAAGTGTGTAAAGGAGCTGGGCGCACCTCACTGCGGGCGGCAGCACTGCAGCTAGCGGTGGGGTTGCCGGGGCTGGAGATAACAGAGGCAGTACGGAACCTGCACAGCGGCAGGTGCCCCACAAAACTGCAGCTAAGAAGCGTGGAGTGTAAGTGACGCTCCTCGGCGCCGGAGAGACCCTGCTGAGTATGCTGATGTGGGGGATCAAGCACACGGTGCCCGTGTGTCTGTACGGCATACCCCCTCACACACCCCGACACCTCCCAACCGTCCCGATTTTCACGGGACAGTCCCATTTTGTAGGGTCTGTCCCGCTGTCCCACCCGTGGGCCACAGTGTCCCGCGGTGGTGGTGGTGTTGGGGGGGGGGGGGCAGTTGGGAAGCTCCTGTACTCTCTGTTTTGTTTTAGAGCAGCGGTGAATTTAGTGGAGACAGAGGGAGAGGTGGCATCAGGGGGTACGGATTAAGGGGGGGTTCCAGCAGCAGAGCTGGATTAAGGGGGGGCAGGGGGTACGTACCATGGGCCCCACAGTTTTAGGGGGCCCCCCGGCTCGAGTAGCTCTGTCCCAGCTCGGAAGCTCCCCCGTCCTGCCAGTAACAGCGGCAGCATTGTGCTACAGTCAGCACACGCTGCTACGTGTAGGCAGGTCTGTGGTGTTGCAGGGAGGCAGCAGTCTCCCTGCTTTCTTCTGTCTGTGCGGGTGTGTAGGGGGGAGCGACCACCTCCTCTGGATTTACCTCTAGCTGATGGGCCAAAATTCCATAAAAAAAAATAAAAAAAATATCATGGAATTTGCATAAGGGGCGTGGCTTCGCGGGCACGATTTGGCCACGCCCCCAATCCCACAGCAGGCACAGCAATGAGATAGGGCCCCTTATCTTAAGTGCCCTGGGCCCCCCAGACTCATAATCTGCCCCTGGGGGCATGCCAGCAGCTCACAGAGCGCTGGGCATGCCCCCTCACTGACGAAAACGGGTGCACTCCCGTGAAGCCACGCCCCTTTCGTTGACCACGCCCCCTTTTCGCTGTGTGGTGTTTTTTGTCGTTTTCTTCGTAAAGTGACCGGGATCCCAAATTAGTGCACCGCGTCCCCTCGCATGGCTCGCTTCGCTCGCCATGCTTCGGGCATGGTGCCTTTGCTCCGCTACCGCTTCGCTCGGCACACTTTACCGTTCCAATCGTAGTCCACGTGGATCGTTAAGTATGAAAAAATAAAATAAAAATAAAAATGTGAAAACTCATGTTGACCTTTAGACCTGTCGACCTAGCACATGTCGACCTAGAAACTCTTTTTGCCCTCCATCCATGTCGACCTAGTGACTGTCGACCTATAGCCGGCATACCATACAACACCCGATTTTTAGGTAGGGCAGTATAAAAATCAATTATTAATACAATCCTTAATCTCCAAGTCCTCGGAGTTAATCACTGTGAGTTGGTATTCAATCCTTAAAACTGCTTTAATCTCAGAAGCCTGAATTTATCCTCTAAATTATGATTCAAAACTATTTATTGTGGATTCTCCAGCAGCAGTTAATTCCACACCTTATTCCATACCTTATTTATACAGTGTGTTTGCGATTTTGGTATTAATATATAGCTACTGGACCAGAGCCGGCCCTGGGCATAGGCAAACTAGGTAAATGCCTAGGGCATTTGGTATGCTTAGGGGCACCAGCAGCTTCTGCTGATTAAAATGATATGCGGCATGCCTGTATTCTGTGTGTAACTGAGGCTGTATCTGCATCCGAAATGCTACGTTGCAGTGTATTCCTGGAAATCACTGTAATGTAGCATTTCATATGCAGATACAGCAGCAGTTGCACACAGAATATAGGCATGCTGCATATCATTTTAATCAGCAAAAGCTGCTTGTGCATCCTAGCCACATAGTAATGCAAATAAGATGCATTTTCATAAACAAAAGGCACCCAACGTTAGCAGAGCTGCCAGCTGACTCATGCCAGGCATCTCCTGCAGAACTAGTGGCGGTGTTAGGGGGCACCAGCCAAAATCTTGCCTAGGGCATCATATTGGTTAGGGCCGGCTCTGTACTGGACAAACATCTGCTGTTTATAATATAGGGCCTTATTCAGACCTGATCGCTAGCAGACGATTTTTGCTTCCCTGCGATCAGGTAGTTACCGCCTACATGGGGAGGGGGAATTCGCTGTGCAGGTATGCGATAAAAGTTTCTGCACAGGCCAGGACTTACTCAGCTGATGCGATGATCAGGGTCGGAGCTGACGTCAGGAATCCTCCTTCCAAACGCCTGGATCCTCATGTGTTTTTCCGGACACTCCTCTAAAACGGTCAGTTGCCACCCACAAACGACCTCTTCCTGTCAGTCACCTTGCGATCGCCCGTGCAATCGCTTTTTTCGCACCATCCAGTTGCGCCTGGGCATTGCGGTGCATATGCATGCGCAGTTCAGACCTGATCGCAGGCTGTACAAAAACGCAGCCTAGCGATCAGGTCTGAATTAGGCCCATAGTTTGTATTATTATTTGCTATGTTATAGAGCACCATTATGGGCCTAATTCAGACCTGTGCTGCAGATTACACTGTCCTGCGATCAGATGGTCGCCGCCCTGGGAGAGTGAAAATCCGCAACATGCAAAGTGTGCGATTGCATGTGTACGGTGTGAGAAAATTCCCCTCAGTCAGCAGACAGCTGCAAATCTGTTCGCATCACACTCAACATCAAATGTTTTTCCCAGTCTGTGCAGCCTGTGCATAGCTCAGTACTTACTCCTCCAGTGCGATGAGAAGAGGCTGACCGGGCCGGAGCTGACGTCACACACCCACCCTGAAAACGCTTGGGAACGCCTTCATTTTCCCTGACACTCCCACAAAACGGTCAGTTACCACCCACAAACATCTGGTTCCTGTCAATCATCTTGCGAACAGCCGTGCGATCGAAATTTTTGTACCATCCTGTCGCTATATGGTGATGCGCCTGCGCATTGTGATGCATACGCAGTAGTTCAATAATTGCCCGCTGTGCGAAAACACACAGCAGCGACCATGTCTGAATCGGGTCCTTTTTTTAATTAATGTAACTGCATAATTAGTCATATGCTTCCTCATAGAGTGAGATAACATACAGGGCCTTATTCAGTAAGTCCCACAAAAGTGCTGAAATCGCTATTTGGCAATTCCAGCACTTCTGCGCATGCCTGTATGCCGGTGCATGCATGTGCAAGGTCTTAAACTGAGATTGCAGGCGATCATAGTCTAAGACCTGAGAGGAGGGGGGCGGGAACGGGTCACCGACGTTGTGTTCTGTGGGTGTCAATGTACCATTTTTATGGGCATCCAGACTGTTGGAGGGGTAGGCCGCGGCAGCTGCGTGAAGTCACACACAGCCGCTGTGACTCAAAACATGGCGGCCCTCTGACTGCCTACGCAGCTAGGATTAGTAGGCAGGGGGCTAACTTAAGCATGAGAGCAAATCACTGTATAGCGGTGA